>NC_048226.1:82460132-82477085 GCF_002007445.2 Ailuropoda melanoleuca
AAAAAAAAAAGAAAAAAAATCCATTCTCTGTGTTTATATGGAATTTAATTTCTTCTGCTCTCAACACCACATTCCCAAATGCCTAAACCACAACGTGGAGAAGGAGCCTTTGTGAGCTTTCCTATCAGGGGAAATGGTTTTATAGATGGAGGTCAGCTAACTCAAGTTGCTAATTTGTTGACATTAGCGCAGTCATTCCTTCTTAGGTGATTCCTAAGATTAGTTCTAAATTCCAACTCACAGCCACAACATGGTCCTCTGCTCTTTCTGGTGGTGGAGGCAAGATTTGTCCTAGAATCATGTCAGTGCAACAAACACTGGTACATTCCTCATGCGAGGCACTGTGCTAGACACTCAGCACAGAGAGATGCTGAAGAAGCCAGTCCTCTCACTCAAGTCCCTGAGTAAGAACACAAATCAGTGTGCACCTGTGATGTGTGTCACACACAGAGAATGGAGGAATGGAAAAAGAAAAGCTGGGATGGTGGAAGATGAACTTGAAACCGAGAAAATGTAAAAGAAGAAAACAGATCTGGGGATTAATAGCAGGGAAAGAGACCTGCAACTCTGCAGAACAAAGGCTTGGGTGTCCACCTTCAGGGTGAAGTGGGTGAAGGGTGTGGGAGTGCACTTCTGGTGATGAGCACTGAGTGATGTGCAGGGTGACTGAGTCACTACGCTGCACACCTGAAGCTCAGGTCACACAATATGTTAACTATACTGGAATTCCAGATTATTTTTTAATGTCCACCTTTAGTGAAGACTTCTCTCTTACTGTCCGTAGCATTCTATCTGGGAAAATTCTAAAACTTCCAGATGAGATGTAGGACTAATTCAATCATAACTGGAAGCAGCAGCGACAGACAACATATTCTAATTTATACAATTTTTCTCTAGACATTGATTTTGTGAGAATGTGGAAAATCAGACAGATGTTCACTTATCAAAGGAACAGCCCTTTGTATGTGTTATTTTAACTGTGTAATTTGGCATGCATACCTGAGATACCAGATAGGCCTTATAGGAGAGAGCAAGCTCACGGACACATTCTTTCCTTCTTCTTCTCAAATAATAGCTTCCCAATATATATTAATAAACTCAAAAAAAGAACATTTAGCCATCAACAAGATCCCACTTTTCTTGCCCTGGCTGGAGGACCCTTAAGCAAACTCATTAATTTTCTTTAGCTATTAGGAAGCAGCCACATTTTTTTAGGGACTTCAAGTTCAGTTTTCTTAATTATGTGGGTACCTCGAGGTCTTCCTTTCAACGGGACAGAGGTGAACTATTTTCCAGAGTTTACATATGTAAATATGCAGGGGTAAAACTATTCTTAGAGCAAGACACATGGCTTAGGCAAAAGTGTCGAGTCATAGAAGTCATAGTTGTAAAGTTTTAGGATTTGAAGTGATCTTAAGGAGTGTCATGTCCAATGTCTTCATCCAGACAGAGCTACTTTTCTTTTTTTTTTTTTTTAAGTAGGCTTCATGCCCAGCGTGGAGTCCAATATGGGGCTCAAACTCATGACCCTGAGATCAAAGCCTGAGCTGAGATCAAGAGTTGGGCACTTAAACAACTGTCCCACCCAGGTACCCCAAGAGTGAATGAGTAACTTTTAAGGATACAAAGCCAGTTAATGAGCTACAGGACTCTTGTAAGTCTTGTGATATGTAACTGAGTGGCCTTCTGTTGGTCCTAGAATGGACTAATAAAATGCCATAGAGTCCCAGCATCCTAGAGGGAACAAAGGAACATGGAAGCGCAAGAGCCATGTTTCTGAGGATATGGCCCAGGATAGAGACCCCTGAAACAGTAGGGGAGGTTGGGCTGGTCTACTGTTCCTAATCCCAAGTGGTTCTCATGTGACCATAAATCAGAGTGCATAGGCATGGTGACCGAAATCTGTCCACAGAGACTACTAGTCCAAAAGCACAGAACCCATTCAGGACCAATTAAATTTGGGACAGACAGCCTCTTTGTCCTCAATAACGTGAGCAACAGTGATGCCTGTTGAGGGGAAGCCTACAGCCAATTTTTCCATCACACAGACAGTCTCTTCATAGCAGGAGAAAATGAAACCAATAGGTTTAAGGAAAAGCAAAACAAAACAAAACAAAACAAAAATAAGCATAGCTAGAAGATGGTACCACTATACCTGATGACACAGTTTGGACACCTGGCTCTCACCATGCTGGAAGACCTTGGACTTTCCAGGCACATAAGCCAATAAATTATCTTTCAGCTTAAATAGGTCTAAAGTTACATATATTCCAAGCACTAAGGGTCCTAATATAAATACTTATGAGTGTTTCATCACTAAATATGTAAATATATGAATCTAACATTGAATTACAAATGCCTCAATGTCAAAACCATCAATTTTACATAGGAAAGACTCACATCAGAGACAAGTGGAACTGGTAGATGGAAAATTTTTATAAATTATTTAAAAGGAGGAATTTTTTAATGACACCTTTTATAAGAATATAAATTACATTCATTTGCCAATCCTTTATGATATAAGGCTGTATTTTTTTTTAAAGATTTTATTTATTTTTGATAGAGAGAGAGCACAAGGAAGAGGAGCAGGAGGCAGAGGGAGGGGGAGAAGCAGGCTCCCTGCTGACAAGGAGCCTGATGTGGGGCTCGATCCCAGGACCCTGAGATCATGACCTGAGCCGAGGCAGACGTTTAACCATCTGAGCCACCCAGGTGCCCCACTAAGGCTGTAGTTTTGAGAATAGGTCTAATGATTGGTCATTCTGCTTTCACTGAACTTGTGTGTAGCAAGAGAGTATATTAATTAAGAATTGCATTTAGCTGCCAGTAACAGAGAACATAGCTAACTGTTTAAAGAAATTAGATGTTTATTCTCTCACTTAACTTGAAGCCCCAGATTTTGGCAGTCCAGGACTAGTATGGTCATCCTATTGAATTATCAGAAGCCAAACCTTTACCTGTCTTTCTGCTTTATTGTCCTAGAGTATGATTTCCACCTTCAAAACACCTCGTGGATCACGTCAGCTGCTAGAGTTCCGACCATGAGAACCAAGACCAGACTTCAGGGAGGAGAAAGCTCAATTAAATGGGCACATTTGTGAGTTACCACCATTACCACCATACAACTTTCTGTTCACACGTCATTGGAATAACTTAATTTTATGGCTACACTTAGCTGAAAAAATATCTGGGAAACGTCTTGTTTGAACTCTAATCATTGCCCCCCAATAAAACTTTGATTCTGTCAGTAATGGAAAGGAGCAAATGGATATTGAGGGGCTCTCTCTTACATGGAAAGATGCTAGCTAAATTATGTGAAACTCTAAATTCTTCATGAGGACACCAGACAAATAGACACAGAGCCATTTTAGAATAATTAAATGCTACTTTGAGTGCAAAAGAAAAATTTAATTGGGAAGAACATTGCTCCTTAACATGATGCAGAGAGTTAAATGGGCCTAGAAATAGGAAATATTCCTAAGAACCTCATTATCATTGTATGTATTTCAAAGCATTTTTGTCGGCATAGAGCTTGCATACATGTTTCAACTAAAAATTTAAAGTCAAGAAGCCCCCTTAGTCTCAAAGACAAGGCACAAATGGCTCGGGATGAAAAGATGCCCCATGTCATGACATGTTTCTCAAGCACGGCTGAGAAACATGACATGTTTCTCAAGCATGGCGTCCCCCCAAAGTGTGACTCTCTGGCTCCAGTCATACCACATGCATGGCCCAGAGAAAGAATTCCAAAGCTTCTGAAAAAATTGGAACCTCCAGGAGTGATAAGCACTATGTGTGTCCCATAGCCTTCCTCCCTTTGATGGTCCTTCTGCTTGTTAATAAGCATTTTTCGATTCTTAACCTCACAACAAGCCTTGTTTCTCAGATCTCTAATTATTACCCACCCCCCCACCACCACCTCTGCGGTGACATGCTCAACAAACAGCACCATTTCAGATCCCGAGAAACTCGTGAAAACGAAACACCACCAGATTTTCTCACTGACATCATCCTGCTTCCAGTGACAGATCTGAAATGCCTGTGCATGTTAAATCGGGTGTTAAAAAAAACTTCCGTTGGTGTTCAAACTGTCACAAATGCTGTGGAGGGCCCTGACTTGTAAGAAGATGTGGTTTCTTGTTTTGACAATTCTGAGTTGTTTTTTTTTTTTCCTTCTAAAACCTGCAGGGTTTTAAAAACATGGATGATTTTAGAGTAAGAGATTTTTCATCTTCCCTTTGGATCAACAATTCCCACCCTTTGGGACACTCTCATTTTGCTCTATTCTGAGACACACCCTCCCTCTCACCTTTTGAAGATATTATGTGTCAGGAATTTATTGTTTCAATTTCAATTAATTTTGTTTTGACAATTTCTTGACACTGTTTTATGGCTGAAGACACCCCGGGGTGTGGCAAACCGAGACTGTGAATTACTGCTCTCTATGTTCAAAGAAAATAGAGTTGCCCCTTTATGAAAAGACCTAGATAGAAAAGAGTAGAAGGTGGTATTTTAGACAGCAAATTCTCCAAAAGGACCCAAACTGGTTATTAACTCTGTCTCCCTAAGTGGAAAATTTGGAAGAGAAAATTGTAGCTGATGGAGAATGATGTAAAGGCCTGGAAAAACTCGGGAGAACTCCTGCTTATTTTCTATTTTCTTAAAGAATGTTTTATTTTCTTTTTCATGACAAAAATAAAGGAAGAAATATGTCCAACTCTCTTAAACTTTGGTGGAGGATGTGACAAGGGGAATTCATATTTATAATGTCAAGGCTACATGATGCAGTGAAGTGGTTTTAGCCAAGAAGAATATGTTAGCGGTTTTAAGGAAGAGAGGCCACCATCCTGGCTTGAACCAGAGATGATACACATACATATATATGTAAGTTTAACTTTAAATATAATTTAAAATATAGCAATAAAAATATAATAAGATATAATTTAAATATAATTTATATTTATATACATATATAATAATATATAAATATGTAATATATATTTAGATTAGTTTTAGATTAAGATACACACATACAGATAGAACACACAGCTATGACTCAAGAAACAGATTTTACTACTCATTGCACCATTACCCAGCTCTGTAATTAATGAACAAGTCAGTATTTGGCTGCCAAATGCGAAGGTTAATGACTCACAAGGTCTCTGAGTACTAAATTCTATGCACTGGGTGTTATACGCAACTAATGAATCATGGAACTTTACATCAAAAACCAGGAATGTACTGTATGGTGACTAACATAATAAAAAAATATTATTATAAAAAAAAGAATGTTCACTAGTTGAAAAACACCCAATATTCATAAAAAATTAAGGAAAAACTGTATGACATCTACATTCTTTAACATCTGTTTTATGACTAAATTTGTAGGAAATAAAAGCATGATATATTTTAACCAGATTAAAAAAAATTCTATGTTTTGGTGGCTCTTATGATCTCATGTATCGCTAGAGAAGAGGAAAGGAACACACTTCTGAATTCAAGAATTATAATGATCTTGGACAAAAAAACAAGCAGTCCTTTGTTACCAAATACTCTTCTAAAATACAATTAAAGATCAAGTGAGGGAAGGCAGAAAACTAGGTTACATGAATTTTATTCTATCTCTACCTGAAGAGGACATGTCTTTCTTCAGACTTTGAAGATAGATTTGCTCTTCCTATTTAGCTCTACTGAGAGAAAAGACACTCATGTGTGTGTCCCAAATGGGACCTGATTGGAGACAAGAATAGAAAAGAGATCACCTGAGAGCTCACTCAGCAAAATGCTCCCTGCTTCCAGACTCTGAGGGAAGTCTGGTCAATATTTATGTCCAGGTGGCCCTGAAGTCAGGGACACAAGCTGAACACTATTCTGTAGAGACCAGTGACCTTCCAACCATAACAAAAGAGTTCGGCAGACCTTTCCCACTGACAGGGACGACGCAGAGTGGAAGCACTTCCGAAGCAGTTACGTTCGTTTCTTTATCTGTCATTTTGCTCTATTGTGAGACACACCAGAATATTCTATTCTGGTTTATTTAAGCATTTAGTAAATGTCAGGCTCTGTGAAAGACAGTGAAAAATATAAAGCTGAAGAAGGAATCACGAAGCATCCAGGCTTTATAGGTAGAGGAATACTCACAGCAGAATAACACTTCAGGTTCACGGATGGGGATGTGTACAGAGGAAAGACCCCCTAATCAAGCTTTTAGTAAGTCATAAAAGGCTTCCTAAAAGAGCTGATACTTAGGGAGAACCTTAAAGTAAGTAAAAATTCACTCACTGAGAGGGCCTGAGTATACTGGGGGCAATACTAGCCCAGGAAGGGAAAAAAGTATACAACTGAGAAACTGCACAGCTAGGCATAAGGACAGCAGAAGTACTGCGACTCATGAGCCCCCTCCCCCAGGAATGAATTCTCTGCTTCACCCTCTGTGAGCCAGGGTGAAGTTAGGATGGATGTGGTGAGTGAGAAATGAGAGGGGGAGCCCTGGATGATTGCTTGCACCTGAGCAAAAAAGAAAGCAGCTCATCTTTGTTCTTTTTCTCTATCTGAGAAGTTCAATTGGGTAGTCAAACACATGTCTGAGCTCCGTCACAAGTTTATCTTTCCAAATCTTACTTTTGACACTTTTGCTTCAATTCTAATCATCTGGTCTTTCTGGTTTGACACAGAATAAGGGTGGTCTCCTAAATCGGATTCTCCTCACACATTCCCCCAAAACGCATCCGAATAAATAAGGAGCAAATTAAACCACCCATAGCCTATGCTTTCTGTATATGTAAGGAACAGAAAATATAAAACCATGGGCTTGAAACACTAACAACGAGGGGTATTTTTAAAAACCCAGTTCTGGAGAACAGGCAGGCACAGATATTAGAGGTCACAGGAAAGAGGAGCAGGGACCATAGAGAGGCTAGAGTCCAACAGAATTGCCCCAAAACAACTCCCACCATGAAAGCCCCACCATGAGTTAAAAAAACACTAAGAACAAATTAAAAACCTGGTAGATCTGAGTTCTAGCTCAAAAGGAAGGGATCTGAATATAAGAAGGACTCAAAGCATTAGTCTTGGAAAGAAACACTTCTGCATGGGGAATGGAGCAACCCGACAAGGGCGTATACCCAGAGAACCTGGGTATGAAGGGGAAAAGGAAATAAAAGTAGGAAATGGAGACTTCTGCTGAGTGTGTGTGTGTGTGTGTGTGTGTGTGTGTGTGCATGTGTATGTGTATGTGAGAAAGAGAGAGACTATCACAAAGCAGAATAAACAGAAATCCTCTTCCCACAAAAACAGCAAAATTAATTAGAGAAACCGTACTTCACCATGCCAACAGAAGAGGGTAGTCTTGAACTAATGTACCCAGCAAACCTCTCAAAACTCATTTTTTTGGGGTGGATACAACTGACACTGCTGGTCTGGAAAATTAGACATTCAAAATAAACAGAAAAAGCAAATGGAACTCATACAAAATTAGACTCAAAAGAAATAAAAACCAAAATATGTCAGCTGTTGTAAAAAGCTCCTCAAATGTTAATCATGAAGTAAAAGAAAAGGTGGGGATGTGTAATATAATAGTCCCATCTGAATTAAATACCTGAAAATAGGAATTTCCAGACGTGAAATAAATAGCTCAAATCAGAAATTAAAACTCATAACAAATATGAACAAAAAACCCAGGAAGACGTTAAATGACTGAACTCAGGAAAGAAATTGTAGAAAAAGTCAAATTCATCTTAGTAATGAAGACCACATTAAAAATTCCCTGTGCAAGAAAACACTGCATTGAAATTTAATGACTCTTAGAGAGTCAAGAGAATGAAAACAGCCAAGAGAATGAAAATAAGGTAAAAAGGACCAAGAAAAAGTGTTTGGGATAGGCAAAGATCTAATATACATACAATTGGGGTCTGAAGAAGAAAAAAAACAATGTAACAGAACAATATTTTATTTAAACGACAATCCAAGATATTTTTCTCAAAATAAGGGAAGTCCTATTTCCACATATTGAAAGGATCCACTGTGTACTGAAAACTAATCTGGATTAGTCATTTCTGAGACATATACTAATAAAACTATTAGACTTTAAAAACAAAGTCTATGGTCACAACAACATACAAGCAAAACAACAGAAAAACCACAAACAAAACCATGTCATTTGCAAAGGAAAGTCAATCAGATAGGCAGGAGACTTCCCCACAGCAACATACAAAGTTGTTCTTTTTGGGGGTTTTTTTGTGTGTTTGTTTTGTTTCAAAAAACTCATATCGACCAATTATCTTCATAGTAACACCTAGATTGGTGTTTGATCGAATAAGACTGTAGGTAAACAAAGCCGACACATAAAACTGACCATCATACACAGATAACCTGATTAGGTTTCTAGAAGAAACAACATTCACAGGGGAATGCTAATGTAACTAGGGAGTCTCCATGTACCATCCCACTGATCCTACCACTTCCTTCTCCTAACAGGACTGTCCTCTATGGCAGAGTGCTTTTCAAACTTCACTGTATGTAAGAATCCCCTCAGGACCTTGCTCAAATGCAGTCTGGTGGAGCAGCTTGAGGCCTGAGATTCTGTATTTCTAACAAGTTCCAGGTGAAGCTGATGCTGCCAGGCTAAGGGCTGGACTTTGAAGAACATGCCTTCAGAGTACAATTGCTGAGGCCCCCAAATGCCCAAACTGATCTATCCCATCACAAATGCTTCCTTTCCATGATGTGTCCAAGAATCCCCTGAGGAGCTCATTCATGGGGAGGAAACAATGGACATTCTGGATGCTGAAACTCAGACATGTCCTTCCCTCAGCATTACACTAGACATTAGTACCTTACACCGGATTTAATGTGGCCTCTAAGCATCGTGGCTTTTAAGTGTGCTCAAACAGCTATTTCCTCAGGGCATGTTACCTGTCACCTGGATGGCTGGGTGACAGCCTCATAGATCCACACCACTGTTCTCCTTTTATCCAACCTTCTTGGTTTAGGGCACACTGATCTTATTCCTTCCTACTGTGATGATAGTGATAGCTCTGAGACTTCACTGCCCTTCCCTGACATGAGACCTGGTCTGGGCTATTAGTGTCTACTAAAAGAGATTTTAATAACTTTTGGGGGGAAAAGAGTTAAAGACTGTATTTTTATGCCCAGACATCACCTTGGCTCTTTAGATAAAACTGGCTCTCCTCACCTGTATTGGTTAGCTGTTTCTGCGTAATGAAGAATACAAAAGCTCACAAGCATATTGTCATAGACTTACTTCTGTCCCACCCAAATCCATATGTTGAAGCCCTCAGATGTGATCATATTTGGAGATAGAGCCTTTAAGAAAGTATTTAAAGTAAAGTAAGGTCATAAGGGTGGGCTCGACTCCAAGATAAGTTCCTTCTAACATGAGATTAGCCCACAGACATGTATACACACAGGGGAGGTTCCACTTGAGGACACAGTGAGAAGACAGCCATCTGCAAGCATGGGAGGGAGCCCTCAGAAGAACCCAAACCTGCTGACAACTTGATCTTTGACTTCTAGCTTCCAGAACTGTGAGAAAATAAATTTTTGCTGTTTAATCCAACCAGTCTGTAATATTATGTTACAGAAGCCCTAGAAAACTAATGCACACATCATAAGAGGCATTTATTGCTTATGTTCCTGCAGGCTGGCTGGGATGACTTTGCTGATCTCAGCGGGACTTCTTTAACCATCTGTTCATAGGCTGGAGGTCAGCTGACCTAGACCAGGCTCAGCACAGCTCACCTGGACAGTTCTGCTTCAAACTGTAAGGTCACTTGTCAGCCAGCCCATTCTTCTCTAGTGTCTCTCTTCCTCTTTGGATCAAGGGGGTGGCCAGGCCATGTTCTTCTCACGGAGAAGGCAGTGGCACAAGAAAGCAAGCAGAAACCTGCTGTAATGTTTAGGGTCTAGGATTGGAAGTAGCACACTGTCTCTACCACCTATGTGCCGTTGGCCCAAACAAGTCATATGTCCAAAGTCAAGGTGTGGGGAAACACTCTCGGCATACAACAAGGTCATGGAAAAGGAGTGAATGCTGAGGCTAGTACTTCAGTCTACTACGGCCAGTACATACTCTTCAAGCTTAGCATGGTTACAGTAGCCAAGATTTGCAGCATATTCATGATAGCCAAGACTTGGAGAGAACTGAAATGTCCACAGAGGGGCACCTGTGTCACTCGGGTTAATTATCCGACTCTTGATTTTGGCTCAGGTCATGATCTCAGCGTCGTGGGATTGAGTTTTGTGTCAGGCTCTCTGCTCGGCATGGAGTCGGCTTGTCCCTCTCTCTCTCCCCTCTGCTACTCCCTCCCTCAAAAAGTAAATAAATAAATAAAATCTTTTTTAAAAATGTCCATAGATAGATGGATAAAGAAAATGTAGTGTATATATACAATGAAATACTAAAACTTTTAATTAAAAGCCTTTTATCAGCCTTAAAAAAAGAAGGAAACCTGCCATTTGTGACAACATGGATGGACATTATGCTAAGTGAAAAAAGTGAGGCAGAAAAGGACAAAAATGCATGGTTTCACTTAGATGAGATAGCAAAAATAGTCAAACTCATAGAAGTAGAGAATAAAATGATAGTTTCCAGGGGGAAATGCGGAGTTATAGTTCTATAGATTTGTTGTACAACATAGTGCGTACAGTTTTCAACACTGTATCATGCACTTAAAAACTTGGTAAGAGGGTAGATCTCATGTTAATTGTTCTTGCCACACACACACACACACACACACACACACACACACACAGCAAGAGAACACAATAAAGCCTTTGGAGGCAATGGATATGTTTATTACCCTTTTTGTGGTAATGATATCATGGGTATATGCATACGTCCAAATTCACCAAAATGTATACATTAAATATATACGATTTTTTGTATACTAAGTATACCTCAGTAAACTTTAAAAATAAAGATGCAGGGAATATCTTATTTGTCTTTGAACCCAAAGAGGCTAGCACAGCTCCTAGCACACTGTCACACTGTGAAGGGTACCGTAATATGGTGATAAAGCATACACTATTGTCAGGCTCCCTGGATTCAAATTCTACCACTTACTGGCTGGATGATCTTGGAAAACTCACATAACTTCTCTGTGCCTCTTTTCATTATCTGTAATTGGGGAATAAACTCTACCTGCCCCAAAATTGTTGGAAGACTTAGAAGAGTCAATATTCAGAAGGCCATTCAAACAGTACCTGGCATATAGCAGGGATTCACTAAATGTCAAATAGTTTACATTGTAAATGTTTGGTTACTTGCCTTCCTCTCCCCTCCCACACTACCTCTTCTTTTCAGACTGTGAGCTCCTTAAGATAAGTATTCTGCCTAAAATTGTCCTATACGAGGTATCATGGAAGGGGCATGGAAGAGCCGGCTGTGAATCTTAATTTTGTTGCTAATTAAAAGTTGCTTAATTCCCCTTAACCTTAGTCTCTGCTTTCACATATTCATCCACCAAATATTTATTATGTCCTCAACTACGGTGTAAGCTCTATAAAGTCAGGGATCCTGTCCACCTTGCACATAGCCTCATCCCCATAGGCTCATATAGTGCCTGGTTCATAGTGGGCTAGTGATGATTTTTGATGAACGCATGTATGAATAAATAAGCACTTAGTATTTGCCAGGCATTGGGTATAGCAATCCAGGAAAGAATGAAAATATGGCATGATCTTAGCTTTGCCAGAATCTGTAATAAGGAAACAAAGAATAATAATGACTGCTCACAAGGTTATTGTGTAAATCAAGGAGATTCTGTAACAAAAGCTAAGCAGAGTGTCTGGCACATAGTAAGATACTCAAGGCTGGGGTCCTAACAATGGCCCCATTAAAAGCACATATATTCCATATTTTACTATGACCCATTACTAGTGTAATGTATGAAAAAGACCTAAGAGAGAGAAATGCATCATTTAGCATGTGTCCTCAGTTTTAAGCAGAATGGAAAATCAAGTAACAGTTGAATAATGCAAGAAATATCCTGGAGTTTTTTAATGTTGAACTCTGAACGAGTAAGTAAGCGCATAAAAAAGTGAGTGAAAGAATAAATGAATGTATGAATAAGTGAACAAATGCAAAGCGACAATACCTGGACACAACAGCAAAGAAAGAGGTGATGCTGCAGGTAAGTGGTGCTTTCTCAGCTAAAGCTAAATCATTTTCATGATTGCGCAGCCTGCACCTCAGCCAGAAACAACTTTCCCTGGAGGGTTCACAGCCTCTGAGAGCAGAGAGTCTCCGAGGAAGTAAGATGATTCATGAGATGACTCTTAGGGAGACTTGTCAGAAATAAAATCTCTCAGGAAAAAAAGGGGGAGAGCAACAGAGAGCCAGAGAGAGCCCAGAGTGATTCAGCAGATGCATTTGCTCTTGATCTTTCATTTGCTGCTATTTCTAGGCAATATATAGTCTAAGGAGAGATAAACTGATGTTGAAATGAGAAGTGTACAAAGCTGGTTAGCCAAGAATACTGAAAGGGAGTTTGTCTCAAGATGATGGCAGGGGAAGGAAGTTTGGCTTCAATAATCCCTGAGGTTTTAGGTTTGGGACCTTCTAGAATCTTCCTCTTGGCACAATAGCTGCACAATTCAAAGAATCCTATGTTGTCTTTTTTCAAACCAACTGATACGATTTTTACACAGCATAATTCACACAATTATGTGTGCAATTCACTCCTGAATGGGTCAGGCGGCCTCTCTTATCCTGGTGTGAATCATGAAAACCAATAACATTTTATCTGGTTGAAGGAATCACAGAATAATAGAATTTCAGTGTTGGAAAGGTCCTAAGGGTCACATAGTCCTCATTCTTCACTGAGCATTGCAGGGGGTGGGGGGTAAGGAATTTTATGCGTTTCTGAACCTGTGGGACTCTAATGACAGCCAAGGAGAATAGGTTTAGGATGAAGGAGATGTTTATTAGCCAGGCGATTAACTGATGAAATTAAGTATTAAGAGCATTATAATGAGCAAGATGACTTCAGCAGCAGGTATTTTAGAAAATACTTGCCTTAGTTATCTAGTAAAATTATTGACACATTCCCTGAAACTGCTTTTCAAATTTAAAGCAGAAGCATTTACTAAGTGTGGCTCCAAGATCCTGGCTTTACTTTTGGGGCCAGCATTTTTCGAAATATGTTAGCAATGTTAAAACTTTGATTTTAGGGCTGAACACTGAGATCTCTTCCCACTGTACAAAGCCTGGAGAACAAATAGTGTTGGTCCAGGCATTGAATGTGAAGGCTTTTCTGTGTGCTTCTGGTTCCTATAAAACAGTAATTTCTAACAATTTAGAGCTTCAGAAATCTCACTTTGCAATAAGCCGCTGCTGGACTCAGGTGAGGTCAAGGGTAATGTGCAGAGGGTATGTGTTCATTCAATCAGGATTTATTGAATAACTATCACGGGTTAGTCCCTGTAATACAGACATGAATAATAATATCATCAGCAGTATAGAAATACGAACAATGGTGTCACAGCAAGGAGGGTAACTAAGGCCACTTGTGGGGGAAGCAGAGCAAAACAATTTTGAACAGTCTTGAAGAATGAAAGGAAGGTTTCCTGGTGGAGAAACAGGGAAAGGTACGCCAAGTAGATTTTTATTGGTATCATTAACAGCTAACATTTATCGAGTGCTTTCCATGGCCACATGCTGTGCTAAGGGCTTTATGTGCATTTGTTCAGTTCACCCTCACAACCTCACAAAGTAGATACTATTTTTACTCTGTTCTTTTAATAGATGATGGAATTGAAAAGTCAAGAGGTTAAGTCCTATATTCAAGTTCACATAGCTAATGAGTAGCAGTCTGGATTAGAACTCTGGTCCTCTTGACCCTGGATGAAACGTTCCCCAAAATAATAACATTCCACTTTTTGATTTGATGTTTACTCAACAATCCAATATCATTCAGTTTCCTAAGTTTACCATTAAGGGGACAAGGTCATCTCTAAATGCGAACCTCAATATTTCAGTCACTACATGGGTGTGACAAATTTAAAACGTGCATCTATTTATCGGGACAAACTGTGTTTCTGTTTTATGAAACAGCATCAGAAGCTGGACCGAGATTTCAGCTAGATTATAAGGTTAGGGTGACTCCTCATTGAAGACCCCTCTGGGGTTTTAGAAAGAGTAGCGAAGCACGTGCATGATCCAGAGGCAGGTTCTAAATCAAGTCAAATCAAGAATTAAAGAGAAATCCAATGAGAAGAGCTAAAATTCCAGGCCTTGCTTGGAATGCCAAAAGAGGTGTGAATGGTTTTAAAACGTAAGTCACAGAAGAACACTCTGAACCTCTTAGCATGCAACTCAGTTCTGTATTTCATTCCTAGCACCAAGGACAATGATGTCACCTATAAATGGACAATACCACCTCAACATTTCCCAGGGGAAGGAATAAATGAGAAGTTGGCATCACATTTCTGAAAGGCTGCTGTTCTTTATTAAGCTTCTGAATTTTTGTCTGTACATTTGGTAATATTATCCTTGGTGTAACTGTTCAATATTTTGTCATGTTTAGATAGAAGTGCATGCAGCAGAGGGTAAAGTCTGTTCTGCATTGTGCTGGTGATACTGGCCCTGGTCCATTGATGCTTCATGTCCCCATGGTCTCTAAGTGATTTGGTAATTTCTGGAAAGCCATACACAGGCATTAAGCAGAAAACAATTGCTTATTTAATGGCTTTCACTTGTTCATCCAGCAAATATTTCTAGAGTGCCTCCTATATGCCTGGTACAACTTGAGAACGAGGGATCCAATGGTAAACAGAATAGACAGGGTACCTGTCCTCAGGGTGTTTGTATTCCAGTGAGGGGGTCAAACAATAAGCTTATAAGCAAATACCAATTTGTTGAAGCCTTTGATGGTGCTCTGAAGAACAAGATTAGGGTAATGTAGTACATGACAATGGGGGAGGAGAGGGCCACTGCCTCCTTTAGATGAGGTAGTCAGGGACAGCCTCTCTGAGGAGATGGCACTTGAGCTGATCCTTGAAGGAGGCCACCATACAAAGAGACAGGGAAAGAAAGTCCTGGCAGAAGCCATCTCTAGAGCAAAGACTCTGGAGTGGTAGCAAGTTTCGTGTTCAAAGAACAAATACTTAGGCCTGATTAGGGAAAGCTTTAAAGACCTTGGAGCTCCTTAGGAAACCTTGCCACATTGGATAAATGCTTAATGGGCTTTGAATTTCCAAAAGGCACTGAGACTTTGGATCAGCAGCTTTCTAGGCAGCTATACTCTTTTGAAAGCTAAACGTGAAGCATCCACAGATGGCTGCTGAGCTAAGCTCTGCCCTCCTACTTGAGTGTCAAAACATTCATTCCTGTATTTTCTGTTGCCCAGAAAAGTAACAGTGGTTAAGAGATAACATCTGGAGTCAGAGTGACTAGCTTTTAATTACAATTTTCTACCAGGTACTAGAGGTAGCTTGGACAATTAACCTAAGCCAGTCTTCTTCCTCCACTCCTTTTCCCTCTTCTTCCTATTTATTTCAGACACCTCTGTACACTGTCTCACAAACTCTCGGCCTCACTTCTGATTCTAACTATGGTTAACAGCAAATGGTTTTTATGGTCTTTAACTCATTGGCAACATCTCCCCTCAAGGACACACCACCTATTTTTCATTTACTGCTTCGGGTCTTCTCTGACATGGTGGCACGGAGAATAGGAGGAAGCAAGCTCTGCACTCCTGTGGAGGCTAGAAGAAAAATTGCCTGAGGGAATCCCTCAACCAGTAAGTGAAGGAGTCTGAGAATATTAAACCTCTAGGATCTCCTAAATACTCCATTCTGGCAAAAGGAATTCCCCCTTATTAGCAAAGAGCAACCCCCAATGCCTAAACACCTTTTAAAAAGGCCATAACTGAGTCTGATGCTTTGCAGAGCATTGCTTTTTCTCCTCAAAATCCACTACCACTCAATTCTTTTTTACCAAGACTAATAACTTGGATCTTGTCTCAACACAGCCTGAACAAAGATTCGGGATTTACTGCTCTGGCAAAGAGACTTGGAACCAGTTCTTATCCACTTTTGGTTTCCTTGAAGACTCTCCACAATGATGGTGCATGGTAGATAAGATGCAGATGCCAGATTGCGTGGATAGGAAATTGAAGAAGGAGCCAAAAGACTAAGGATATGACTGGTTCCTTGGCTGTGCAGAAGCTTTTTATCTTGATGAAGTCCCACAAGTTCATTTTATCTTTTGTTTCTCTTGCCTTTGGAGATGTGTCATGAAAAAGGTTGCTTTGGCCAATGTCGTAGAGGTTGCTGCCTATGTTCTCCTCTAGGATTTTGATGGATTCCTGTCTCACATCGAGGTCTTTCATCCATTTGGAGTTTATTTTTGTGTATGGTGTGAGAGAGTGGTCAAGTTTCATTCTTTTGCATGTAGCTGTCCAATTTTCCCAGCACCATTTATTGAAGAGACTGTCTTTTTTCCACCGGATGTTTTTTCCTGCTTTATCAAAGATTAGTTGNGTTTAGTTGCCCAAAGAGCTGAGGGTCCATTTCTGGGTTCTCTATTCTGTTCCATTGGTCTATGTGTCTGTTTTTGTGCCAGTACCATGCTGTCTTTGTGATCACAGCTTTGTAGTACAGCTTGAAATCCGGGAATTGTGATGCCCCCAGCTTTGTTTTTCCTTTTCAACAATCCTTGGAGATTCGGGGCCTTTTCTGGTTCCATACAAATTTAAGGACTATTTGTTCCAGTTCTTTGAAAAATGTCCTCGGTATTTTGATCGGGATAGCATTGAAAGTGTAGATTGCTCTGGGTAGTATGGACATTTTAACTATGTTAATTCTTCCAATCCATGAGCATGGAATATTTTTCCATCTTTTTATGTCTTCCTCAATATCTTTCAAAAGTGATCTATAGTTTCTAGGATATAGGTCCTTTACGTCTCTGGTTAAGTTAATTCCAAGGTAACG
>NC_048226.1:82477163-82528212 GCF_002007445.2 Ailuropoda melanoleuca
GACAAGGCAAGAAACAACAATTGTTGGAGAGGATGTGGAGAAAGGGGATCCCTCCTACATTGTTGGTGGGGATGCAAGTTGGTATAACCACTCTGGAAAACAGCATGGAGGTCCCCTAAAAAGTTAAAATTTGAACTACCCTATGACCCAGCCATTGCACTACTGGGTGTTTACCCCAAAGATACAGACGTAGTAAAGAGAAGGGCCATATGCACCCCAATGTTCATAGCTGCATTGTCCACAATAGCCAAATCATGGAAGGAGCCGAGATGCCCTTCAACAGATGACTGGATTAAGAAGCTGTGGTCCATATATACAATGGAATATTACTCAGCTATCAGAAAGAACGAATTCTCAACATTTGCTGCAACATGGACGGCACTGGAGGAGATAATGCTAAGTGAAATAAGTCAAGCAGAGAAAGACAATTATCATATGATTTCTCTCATCTATGGAACATAAGAACTAGGAAGATCGGTAGGGGAAGAAAGGGATAAAGAAAGGTGGGGTAATCAGAAGGGGGAATGAAGCATGAGAGACTATGGACTCTGAGAAACAAACTGAGGGCTTCAGAGGGAAGGGAGTGGGGGAATGGGATAGGCTGGTGATAGGTAGTAAGGAGGGCACGTATTGCATGGTGCACTGGGTGTTATACACAACTAATGAATCATCAAACTTTGCATCAAAAGCCAGGGAAGTACTGTATGGTGACTAACATAATATAATAAAAAAACATTAAAAAAAAAGACTAAGAATATCAGAATATTAGAACGGATTTATTATGTGAGACCAGAAAACCACACTAAATGACTATTCCCTGGAAGGAGCCCTAGATAGATACTCTTTTACCAAGGCTATGATGATGACTCTACTGAACAGTAGATTTTAGCAGCTCAGTACAGACTTCCATATGTTGGTACTATCATAGAATGTGTTATCTTGGAATTAGACTGCTTTGTATGAGTGGGTTACTAAATGATCTAATGATCTCAGATTAGCAAAGGCCAAATGGCAGTACTTAATCTTCAGAAGCAAAATAAATGTGATTATTATAATGGGAAGGGCCAAGACTCAATCAAGATGACTTGACCTGAAGGGTTCTATGGTGACGGCTCATAGGTTAGAATGTTCCAGAGGACAAGATAGATGGACAACTGACAAAAATGTTAATACAGGAATTCAGCAAAGTCACAGGATACAAAATCAATGCACAGAAGTCAGTTTCAATTCTATACACTGACAATGAGGCAGAAGAAAGAGAAATAAAGGAATCAATCCCATTTACAATTGCACCAAAAACCATAAGATACCTAGGAGTAAACCTAACCAAAGAGGTAAAAGATCTGTACTCTGAAAACTACAGAACACTTATGAATGAAATTGAGGAACACAAAGAAATGGAAAAATGTTCAATGCTCATAGTTTAGAAGAACAAATATTGTTAAAATATCTATGGTACCCAAAGCAATCTGCACATTCAATGCAATCCATAACAAAATACCATCAACGTTTTTCACAGAGCTGGAACAAACAATCCTAAAATTTGTATGGAACCAGAAAAGACCCCGAGTAGCCAAAGGAATGTGAAAAGAAAACCAAAGCTGGAGGCATCACAATTCTGGACTTCAAGCTGTATTACAAAGCTATAATAATATCAAGACAGTATGGTACTGGCACAAAAACAGACACACAAATCAATGGAACAGAATAGAGAACCCAGAAATGAACCCTCAACTCTATGGTCAACTAATCTTCAACAAAGCAGGAAAGAATATCCAATGGAAAAAAGACAGTCTCTTCCACAAATCGGGAAAATTGGACAGCCACATGCAGAAGAATGAATTTTCGTATACCATACACAAAAATAGACTCAAAATGAATGAAAGACCTAAATGTGAGACAGGAATCCATCAAAATCCTAGAGGAGAACACAGGCAGCAACCTCTGTGACCTCGGCTGCAGCAACTTCTTGCTAGAGATGTCTCCAAAGGCAAGGGAAACAAAGTAAAAAATGAACTATTGGGACTTCATCAAGATAAAAAGCTTTTGCACAGCAAAGGAAACAGTTGACAAAACCAGAAGACAACCAACAGAATGGGAGAAGGTATTTGCAAATGTCTTATCAAATAAAGGGCTAGTATCCAAAATCTATAAAGAACTTATCAAACTCAATACCCAAAGAACAAATAATCCAGTCAAGAAATGAGCAGAAGACATGAACGGGCTTTTTTTTTTTTAAGACTTTATTTATTTATTTATTTATTTATTTGGGGGGGGGCACAGGCAGGGGGAATGGCAGACAGAGGGAGTAGGAGACCCCACTGAGCAGGGAGCCCAATGCAGGACTCGATCCCAGGACCCTGGGATCATGACCCTGGGATCATGACCTGAGCTGAAGGCAGACACTTAACCGACTGAGACACCCAGGCATCCCATGAACAGACATTTCTGCAAAGAAGACATATAAACGGCCAACAGACACATGAAAATATGTTCAACATCACTCGGCATCAGGGAAATACAAATCAAAACCACAATGAGATACCACCTTATACCAGTCAGAATGGCTAAAATTAACAAGACAGGAAACAACGAATGTTGGCAAGGATGTGGAGAAAAGGGAATCCTCTTACATTGTTGGTGGAAATGCAAAATGGTACAGCCACTCTGGAAAACAGTATGGAGAGTCCTCAGAAAGTTGAAAATAGAGCTACCCTATGACCCAGCAATTGCACTACTAGGTATTTATCCAAAGCATACAAACATAGTGATTCAAAGGGGCACATGTAGCAATATCCACAATAGCCAAACTATGGAAAGAGCCCAGATGTCCATCAACAGATGAATGGATAAAGAAGACATGCTATATATACATGGTGGAATATTACTCAGCCATCAAAAAGAATGAAATCTTGCCATTTGCAATGACATGGATGGAACTGGAGAGTATTATGCTAAGTGAAATAAGTCAGTCAGAGAAAGACAAACACCATATGATTTCACTCTATGCGGAATTTAAGAAACAAAAAGATGAACATAGGGGAAGGGAAGGAAAAATAAAACAAGATGAAAATTGAGAGGGAGGCAAACCATAAGAGATGCTGAACTCTAGGAAACAAACTGAGGGTTGCTGGAGGGGAAGTGGGTGGGGGATGGGGTAACTGGGTGATGGGCATTAAGGAGGGCACTTGATGTAATGAGCACTGGATCTTATATACAGCCTATGAATCTCCAAATTCTATCTCTGAAACTAATTTTAAAAAAAGATGTTACTCAACTTGAATTAATGTAACCTCCTCAGCCCCACCCTACCAAAAAAAAAAAAAATCAACAGCCAACACAATATCAGCCAAGACAATGAAAAACTGTCATCTTTCACCCAAATTCCAGATCTCAATTAGTTCACAGACCCAGAGGTTGTTAATTGAAGAAGAGACATTTCTTTTGAGGAAGAACCCTATAATACCATATTTATATATAATATATATTTATATATATAATATTTATAGATGTAATATTCATATGTATATGAAATATATATAAAATTGATCTACTAGAGTAACTGTACAAAGGAAAATGGAATACCTAGACCTTTCAAGGACAGTTGAATACAGGATCTAAACTGACACTAATACAAAGGAAACAAAATACCATCCAGGAGTTCCAGGTAGAAACTAATGAAGGCCAGGTGATGAACAGTTCTGACATAAGTCCATTCCACAGAGTGTTCATTGAGTCCACAGACTCATTTTCCAATTCCCTAGTGTACAAATGAGGTAGATATATACTTAACAGCTGGCAGAACACTAATTATTTCCTGGCCTATGGAGTACGAGTCAGTTACAGGAAATTCCTGAGATTACCTCTACCGCCTTGCCAAGAAACTTAAGCAATAACTCCATTCCAGGAGGAAATGTGGAGATTAGCCCTATTACCAGACTTAAAGTATGCAAGGATAGTGCTCCCTACATTTCTTTATTAAATTCACCTGTATAGATTGCCAAAAAAAATAAAGCCTATAAGTTGTATTGGAAGGCAGTAGACCCATAAACCTCACCAAGTGTTATGGCCATCCCAGCTCACCTACTGTGCTGGATGTGAAATCTTTATGAAACAGAGCAACACACACTTTGGTACTGGGTACGAGGCTACTGATCTTGTGAATGTGTTCTTCCTTAATTCCGTCCGAAAGGAGGGTCAAAGACAGTTTCCTTTTATGTGGAGAGGACAGCATCATACATTCATTTTCTTTTCCCAGGGCTATATTAAGTCTCAGGCTCTCTGTCACAACGTAGTCAGCAGGAGCCTTGATCATCCTGGCACTCCTCAAGAATCATACTGGCTCACAATATTGAAGATATCATGCATATAAGAGTTGGTGAACAGAAAGTAGTAAGTACTCTGATATCCTAGCAAGAGAAATACATGTCAGAGGGTTGGAGATAAGCCCCATGAAGAATTAACTGCCTACCACATTACTGATATTTTTAGAGGTCAATGATCTAAGACATGCTGGGACATCCCTTCTAAGGATGGCAACTTTTGCATTTTGTACCTTTTACTACTAAGGAGGCACAGCATTTGGTATGCCTCCTTGGGTTTTGGATTTCTAACTATATTTTGAGAATAGTTTTCTAATCCATTTATCTGGCGACTTGGATCACTGACAGTTTTGAATGGGGCCCAGAGCAAGAGAAAGTTCTGTAACAGGTCTTGGCTGTGGTGCTAGCTTCTCTGCTACGTGAGCCATATAACCTGTTAAAACCAATGGTTCTAGAACTACCTACGATAGATGAGAATGCTGTCTGGAACTTCTGTCAACTCCCAAAGGAGAGACACAACACAGAAACCTTCCACAGCAGAGAACTAGTTGCTATTTAAAAAGCACCTCCCAGAGTGCTGCTCGGTCCTGGTAAAGACTGAGCACCCAACAACAGATTACCAGGTAGGTAAAGCCATCGGACCTGAACTGATTTTATCAGCTTCTCCAAATCACAATATTGGGTGGGCACAGCAACAATTTACTAGACACTGAACAACAGAAATTGTGTATTTAGGATCAAGCCCACACAGGTCTAGAGATACATAAGCTATACGGAGCCATGCTTCACCATATTAGTGACGCTTCTCCCACGGTTTACATCTATGACTTCACTTCCTGTGACTAAAAAATGAAAACCTGGTTCACAACGTCTTTTTTCACCCACTCTGTTGGTTTGAGCTGAAAATGGACTGCTACTTGAGTATAGACCCATTCATGCTGGATACTGAAAGACCGTGGTGAGGAAAATCTTCTAAATGGAGACGTGCGAGTAGTGCATTTGACCATTCACTTTGTATCAAGTGAGAAGTGACTTGAGGTAACAACATACACAGATCT
This sequence comes from Ailuropoda melanoleuca, assembly GCF_002007445.2. NCBI lineage: Eukaryota > Metazoa > Chordata > Mammalia > Carnivora > Ursidae > Ailuropoda > Ailuropoda melanoleuca. The sequence goes on from NC_048226.1 coordinate 82,482,544, forward strand.
TTGAACATTGGCCAAAGGCTTGTCTCCTTGGTCAGGGGCCTAACACATTAGATCAGAGACAAGAGGATCCGGAAAAGAAACATACAGACGTGCCAATAAAAGTGGGCGAAAACCGTGTAGATATTTTTATTTTACGCTGTCCACCAGAGCCCCTCCACTGTAGAGGAGGTGCTTAATTGGGTCGACAATATGATGCACCATCCAGTGGCTGCCAGCCAACCTCTATCCTTGGCCACCCTTATGATTGTCAGCGGGCACATGGACTGAGTAGCGATGTTGTCAGGGATAAAGGCTATGCATGGGCCCAAAGTTTGGCGTCCCTCTAATCTAGACTCACCTCATCTTTGACACTGCTAGATGCCCAAAAATGCTGGCAAGAGATCAAGTCTGCATCCCCTCAATATGGCACCAACTCCCCAAAATATCTGCCAGTCACTTTGTGGCAAGTTGATTACACAAGATCTCTTTCATACCCAAGGGAGTATCAATTCATTCTTAAATGAACTGACACTTTTCCAGATGTGTCTTAGCATTCCCGGCTGTGCTTCCCCTAGCATCACCATCCAAGGGCTTGCAGAATGTCAGATTTGTAGGCAGGGGATCCCATACAGTATTGTCCATCAAAGAGATGAAGTTTATAGCACAGAAGTCATAACAGTGGACCAATAACCATGAAATCTATGAAGTCTTACCATATTCCATATCACTTGGGACCAACCAAACTAATAGAATAGTGGAAAGACCTATTAAAGTCTCAGCTAAGCCACCAGCTTAGCTCAGAAAGCAAGTAAATGATTTAAACCAATGGCTGATATGTCCCTGCTCTTCACAAATGAAAACAAACAAAACCACTATTTTTGGTTTTGTTTTTGTTTTTTTAAAGATTTTATTTGACACACAGAGAGAGAGAGTACTAGCAGGGGGAACAGCAGGCAGAGGGAGAGGGAGAAGCAGACTCCCCATGGAGCAGCAGGGAGCCCAGTGTGGGGCTCAATCCCAGGACCCTGAGATCACGACCTGAGCCAAAGGCAGAGACTTAACCGACTGAGCCACGCGAGCACCCCAAATACAACCATGGTTAAAATTGTTTGTATGTGTGGCCAAATGTTTGTTGTTGCTTTTTAACCAGGAGGAGAAGCCATGGTTTAGTGGAAAGAAACCAGACTCTGAAGTACACTGAAGGTATTTAATGAGTATCAGATGATCCATAAGGGCAATAACTTTGCTTTATACCTGTACATTTTATCTCTTCACTGCTGAATTTCTAGTGTCTAGAAGAGTATCTGGCAATCAGAAGACAGTTGAAAAAATATTGCTGACGAAATGTATATATAACATTTAATATATTCAATGCTTAATAGAATTTTATCATGATTATTATTGTTTATCCATATTGTGTACCTCGTGTGAAGGCTTCACTAGGCTGTCACTGTTCTAGCCTGCCATACCACCTCCGAAGACTCTTCGTTCCTACTTCTCTCCGGAGTGAACTAGCCTAGGAAGGATGGCTGGCTTTGCCACTGCTGCTGCTGCTCTTCCCAGTCCCTCACAGCCGCACTGACCAGTATGGATTGGGCTTTAGCATGTCAGTATGGGGCCTCCTCCACCTTACCCTGCTTGTGGCCTCGCACTTTGATTCACTGTTCAGCTTTTACCTGGGCGCCCTGCTGACATCCAACCTCAAGAAAATCCTCAAAATGCATGAGCACCATAATTACACAGGCTTAGACTTCTCCCTTCTGAGATAATTACAAAAATGAATTGTGTTTCTCAAACAAATCAGATTGTCCAGTTTTGGGGAAGAGTATCTTGGTAGGCATAAGGGATCTCAGACTTATTCTGGCTGCATGCCCAAAATCAGTGATACAAGGAGCCCTTTGCTGCAGCAGAGAGAAGCTTCTGTCAGAATCCTTATGGGAAATTTGTACAAGCAATTCCTACCCTCATAAACAGGAATCCTGCTGGCAATTTGTTCTGTAAGGAAAACAGAAAAAGTGCTGATATAGCTTCATCAGGACCTATACCCTGGGCTTCATCAAGAAAAGAGGTAATTGAAACAATTCCTGATTTGTGGCCTGAAGGGGTTTGCAGTATTTTCATTCCATCTCGCACAGAAGTTCTGAGCTGAGGAAAAATAAAGAAAATAAGTCTAATGAATAAAATATTGCAAGGACTGTGATTCTAAAAAGACAAAGACAAAGGAAAGATCACTTTCCCAGCTCATTTGAGTCCAAGGGGCCAGGATGCAACTCGTAAACATCTTTGAGTGATGAGTTTTATGATCCTCTCTCTATTCTAGCTCCATTCCCTGCATTTGGAGATCAGCCAGTTTGTAACCCAGCCTGGAAAATTAGTGTTGTCACAGACAAGGTGAGGTGAGATGCATGGTGGCCCACTGGCACATCTTTTGTGGCAAGATGAGAAACCAGGTTTCAGTAGCATCAATGTCACCAGGATACAGGATGATGTGAATGAGACTATTTTAGACACAAAAGCCCGAATGGGGTACTGAGGACTGAGATGATTTTCAGTGTCCATCTGGCCAGTGGCATGCAGGAACAAAGATCCCAGTGGTCAACAATAGCTAGGAGAGGTGAATAGCAGTTGGCTCGAAGTTTGTCCATGTATATGTCTCACTATCAGGTAGAAATATGAGGAGAATAGAATTTATCTTTGGCACAGAATGTTTCCAAGAACCAGGTGTGATGCTGGACAGAATTCAGAGAAATATCCTAAGCTGAACAAGGGTACTGAACAGGAAAACAAAGCAGAAACCATGAAGCAGGAAATAAAAATAAAGAACCCATGGCCAGGACTCATAAAAGAGAGAAAGAGAAAGGCTATATAATAAAGGACTCTCCAGATTCTCAGGGCTCATACCTGGTACACAGGGGTCCTGAGTCAGGCTGGCATTAAGGTGACTCGTAGGGCATTTGACAGGCCATCAATCATAGCTGGATTTGGGGTCTGAGAAATGAAACAAAGTTCCAAGGGCCATTAGGTAGGGGGAGAGAGGGCAAGGCTGCCAACACACCTCTTCATCAGAACTATCTCAGGATCTGAGATGAGTTTGGGTTTAGCAAATGGGACTTAGTAGCTCCTATTTACTGAGGACATATTATATATATCAGGCCCTGGGCTAAATACTTCACACCCATTATCTCTTCTCCCCCACCCACACACACACCCACACACCAAGAAATACAAGTGGGAAGATGTAAAAGACTATGGCATTTCTGACAGCCAGCTTTGGAAAGTTACCTACTAAGAACCTATAATATGCTGAAGGTACTACCACAGCAGGATAATTTTCACCTACTTAAGAGAACAGAAATTTTGCTTATGCAACCAAACAGAGACTTACTGTATAAAGCATATGCTTTCTAAATCAAACAAAATAAAGAGTGACCTCAAGATGTATAACAGCCTTACCACAACAGCCTTACCACAAATTGTCATGTGCAATTGTGTGTAATTTCATGTGTCCCCTCCATCCGAATGAGCAATAAAACTAAGGGAGAAGAATAATTTCTCTTCTCAGGTTAGGATATTTCTTGGGTACCACCCATTGATCTCAGACATGCTACCTGTGATTTTCAGTTAAACTGGACGCATTGGCATTGCTAGTACTTTAAATTTACAAATTTTTTCATGTCCCCGTTTCTGTGTGTCCTCCCTCTATTTTATCTAGTATAGTACAACAAAAGTCTATCTTCAGAAAGAAAAGGGGCAATCCTTGGAGACTGATCTCCACATACTATACAATGAATCACCTTCCATGATGATAGCCTCATACTTATGATGTGGATTGTGCCAGAGATGATTCAACCAAATGAGAATGCTGGTATTACCTGGCATATACAGGCATGCCCATCTCCAATTGGGTTTGATGTTCTGCTTTGGGATTTTGTTGGTGTGGTTTTCATGTCAAAGTAGAAAAGAATGTTTCCCAGGAAGAGCAGAAACCTCCTTGCTACCATTTTTCATTACAGCTGTGGTCAGACTGGGGAATGAGATGTCGTCTGGTAGTTTAGAAAGAGGTGTGTACCTCTCCCACTAAGTGTGTATCTTTTGATGGGCCCTGGTGAAAGCTTCCACGCTCACCCTCTGAGCTAAATTTGCTAAGGTTCTCTGACTCTACTAGGGTATCCTGACAAAGTAATATACGCGGTATACAGACTGCCAACTAGAATTCTACCACTAAAATCTGAGATCTAAATATCCTAAAATACATCACAAGTGATCTACATTGCTAAGTTTCTAAATGAGAAAAGGGTTACTTTGTATCATCCTTTGACAATTAGTATAATTTTTTTCAGAGAATATACCTCAAATTTTTGCCATAGATGATAAATGCTTGATTCTAGGCTATCTACATGTGTCCTTGGATGGGAAGGGCAGAGATAGAAATGTTGATGCAATTAATGATTGTACCCTTTATATTATTTTATTAGGTCCACATATTATCTTTTAATTTTTTAAAATTCCAGTATAATTAACATACAGTGTTATATTAGTTTCAGGTGTACATAGTGATTCAACAATTCTATACATGACTCAGTGCTCATCATGATAAGTGTACTCTTAATCCCCTTATCAGACCATGTATTATTGAAAGATACTGCCTTTACCCTTGACTCATGTTTCCACGAAGAGGGACATAATCAGTATAACATTCTTGACTTTCTCTATGCCTTTACTAACTTTTCCTCAAGGGAGATAGATTAAATTATCTGATTCACAAATTTAGGAGCAGAAACTGGGCAACTGTGGCTGAGTCTCCTCCCTTTTCCTTCTCTCCTTTGGATCTATTGGATTTGGGGAAGATGCACTCTAGTCTATTCTTGGTTATTCAGTGAGCTTCCCAGTAGCAGCCCTGACCTTAGTATGGAAGACTGTGGTTGACTGGCACTACCTAACATTGAGTGACTAAGTCTGTACATTAATGGAGTTAAGCATCAGAAAGCCCACTGTAGCCTCATGTGTAAGCCTCATTTTCCCATAACTCCACCAGTAATGAACCAGGCATTTTAATCTCCATCTGCCTGATTCCTTATGTCTCTCAGTATGGAACTTAGGCAAGAAACAAAATAACATACTCTTTAGGCTGAACTCAAACACCAACATATGCCATCAATAATTTTCACATTGTTTAGATTTACCAAGTTCTCTCCTTTAGTGAACTCCCAAATAGCACCGTAAATACTGCTATAAAGGGGGAGTAAAGTGCAACATTTCTAATGATGCAGTCCTACTATGGCCTCTCCTTTCATCATATTCCCTTATTTTTGTTAGTCATAAGGTATCTCTTTTCCTGGAAGTACTTATGTTAGATGTTAGTATTAATCTTAGATACCTTTGAGACATGTCTGATGTACAATCAAGGAGTAAATCTGAGATAACTGGAGAAACTGGCCAATGGTAAATTTATAGAAAATATTCAAAGAGTGATTCACTTCTTTATAAGACAAAAGTTAGATTTTTAAAGCTGTGAGATTTTATAAAATGAAAGGTAAAACCCCTTAGAAGCAAAGAAGTACCATTCCAGAAATTAGAAGCCTTGGGGCAGGGGTAGGGAGGGAAGCTAAAATGTAAGAAAGCATTCTGGAGTGAAAACCTATAGCGATTTTTCACTCTAGAATGTTTTCTTATATTAGATGAGGCTGGGAAATGAACACAGTTGGCATTCAATACAGAAAGTGCAGTTTAGATGGACAATAAGCAGTATCAGTAGGCTTCGAGGTACACAAAGCAGAAAATAATACAGGAATCCAACAGTTGACCACCAGGTTTTCAAGTTTTGATTTGCTCAGCAACATTTTAAATGCCTCCTTTGTCTCATTATTTTCTTGAGCAGAAACAGAAGTTATATAACCAAAATGACATAGGTTTTAATGGTCTATTTGAAAGAAAGCCCTCAGCTCTATATATGCAGACTTAAGAAACGTTACTAAAACTTACACTAAAATATATCCCATCCAGATAAAAATCACTTTTATGAGTGAATTTCTAATGAGGTTTTCTCCAATGCAATGTAGCTGTTTTGTTTTGTTTTTTTAAATCGACGTGTTGTTGACACACAATGTGACATGCAATATAGATTTTAAAGAGTTTATCATTAAACTCCTAGTCTTCCATGTTTGGGTCCAAACCAAGTTCCAAAAGTAGTTTATCTTGACAGGCTATCCTTGAAAATATTTCAGGATATGAGAAGTCATATGCAAGTATTGCCACTGGTTGTTACATCAGTGGGCTAAGAATGGAGCAAAATGGTGGGGAGATGATTAGAATTTTTCTTTTTTTCATTAAAAATGTATAAAAACATATTTTTCAAAAGTTCACATATGGGGTTATGTTTTGAAAGCAATTCAAAGCTTCCTAAGAATTTTAAATGTGCTTTTATTGTAGGAAGGATAGGAAGAATCAGTGTTAATCCCCATATTGTCATTTCAAACTGCTGAATAATACAAATGCATAATCCCTTATCTGAAATTCTTGTGCAATTATGTTTCAGAATTTGGAAGTTTGGGGCTTTTAGACCAGGAACATGGTGCATAGATCAAATGACATAAAACTACCCCATCAGGGCCTGGAATAGCACTCTTTAATTAAGCACATTAATATTCCTACAGTGAAAACATATGAGGGAGGTTCATATGATAAGATAAAGAAAAAAAACACTGACACTGTGTGATATGTAAAGATTCTAAATAACCTTAGATGAGCCCTTGCCACCAAACGAGTTACAAAATAACTTCCAGTTTTCAGTGATTTTTGGATTTCTGAATTACATGTAAGAGGTGACTGTCCTAAAGTCATGCAGAGAAGAACTGAAAATAATTATGCTAAGCACCTCACATATATCATTTCATTTAGTCCTTTTGACAACCTTATTAGGAGGCAACTATCATACTTCTTATTTAAAAATGAGAAAACTGAGACATGTTAGCTAATAAGGGCAGAAGCGGGGTTTGAATCCAGAGATTTTGGCTCTAAGACCATGGTTTTAACTACTCTACTGCCTTTCTTTCTAAAGGGACAGTGTTGACCTCAACAAAGAAGGAACCCGACCCCATACATCATGGGTGTCGCCATCAAGAATGGCCATAGCCAGTGGTGGTGACCTTGCCGAATCACTGCTCCCCTACCTCCTCCCGCAACAGCCAGTGTCTTCCAGAAGGCATTCTAACTTTTCTGGTCTTCTCTTCCATTAGCTCCCTACCTTATATTCCAGACAAGTAATTTAATGCTCCCTGTGTTGGACTCGGTTTATGTTCCACCATAAATCTGCCCTTGTTTTCTGGCTAGAGTGGCCCTAGGAAAGTTTTGCACTGTCCACAAGGTCATGAAGTTAGGTCACTGCTGCTGCGGCCACTGCTGCTACAGACCAGGGAGCTCTGCCTATGGCGCTGACTGGCAAGGAGAGACAGCCACACAGGCACCTTGCCAGACTGAACACACGGGGCCTCGTACTCTCCCCTTAGGCACAGTCCAGCAGTGCAGGGAAGTTAATGCCCAAGGGGGCAAACTGGCCAATGAAATGAAAGAGACAGAGAGGGACAGAGAGAGAGAAATTCTTCCCTCATTCTTTCCTCTACCAGGTGGACTGTTCTGAAGCATGGACATTTATCCAACCTCTATGAAGCTGTCCCCAAAGTCATAGCAATCAGTTATGCTTTTTATGCAGCTGTGGCCAGCCTGGGACATGCTCCCCTTACATTTGCTGTCCCTCCGTCGATGCCTCACTCCCTTTTATCTCTGCCTTCTGCTTCCCTGGGATTGCACTTCCCAGTAAAATATTAGTACAAAGCTTTGACCTCAGATTCCATTTACTAGAGGATCAGGGCTAAGACACATCCCAAACCTCCTAACATTTCTTTTTGCCTGTGTTCTTTTAGGCTATTTTCTCTGCCTGTGCCCAACTGCCCCCCAGAATTGCAGCCACCCTTCAAGATGCACTATTAACATGGGGGCGCCTGGGTGGCTCAGTCGTTAAGTGTCTGCCCTTGGCTCAGGGCATGATCCCAGAGTCCTGGGATCAAGCCCCGCATCGGGCTCCCTGCTCCACTGGGAAGCCTGCTTCTTCCTCTCCCACTCCCCCTGCTTGTGTTCCCTCTCTTGCTGTCTGTCTCTTTCTCTGTGTCAAATAAATAAGTAAATAAATAAAATATTTAAAAAAAAAAGATGCACTATTAGCATGAATTAATCTTCTCATCTCTCCAATCATATGTGATTTCTCCTGACTAAAAAGATCTTTATTATATTTTGTTTGAACTTTTCTATAGTATGTATCTCATTCTGTCGTGTGCTTTAATGTCTTATACATCTGACCAGAGGCCGAGCTTCAGGCGGGTAGAGATTGTGTGCTATTGGTATGGGTGTCTTGCCATGCCAAATGTCTGCATATGAAGTTCTCAGTAGGAGGTCCTTCCATATAGGATCCGGATCCTCCTGGGCCCTCTAGCCTCTAAACCCCAGTCTTAGCACCCACCCCAACCTATGCTTCAGCCAGAACAAGCAGCCAGCAGGTTCCTAAAATTCACAAGTTATTTCATAGTAATGTCTTTGTCATTGCTGTTCCCAAAGTGCCACCCTTATTTTTTCACGCCCTGAAACTCCTTTACGTCTCTCAAAACTGAAATCAAAGGTCACACATCAGGGGCGCCTGGGTGGCACAGCGGTTAAGCGTCTGCCTTCAGCTCAGGGCGTGATCCCGGCGTTCTGGGATCGAGCCCCACATCAGGCTCCTCTGCTATGAGCCTGCTTCGTCCTCTCCCACTCCCCCTGCTTGTGTTCCCTCTCTCGCTGGCTGTCTCTATCTCTGTCGAATAAATAAATAAAATCTTTTAAAAAAAAAAAAAAAGGTCACACATCAAACTCTCGTTGAAGCTTCCACCAACATCCCTGGCTCCTTCTATAATTTATTGAACTCCAACATAATTCCACTATAACAACTGTGTTTATCTAGCAGTCAGAAAATTTCTTCTGTAAAGAGCAAGATAATAAACATGTTTTACTCCTTCAGGCTCTCCCATCCCTGTCCTGATTCCTCAACTCTGCCACAGTAACACAAAAGGAGCCAGAGACAGTATGCAAGTGAATGGGCCAATGAACTTGACAAAAACAGGCATGGGTACCTCAGGTTCACAGGCTGTAGTTTGCCAAGCCCTGAATTAACCCACCGTGATTCCTTAAATATCAGTGAGTTCTTCATCACTGGACTCCAGCACACCACTTGACACTTATCAGGTGTCCGATAAGTACTCACTACAATGAATTTAAATAACAAATGAAAATAAGTGTTTAAATCATGGCCCCAGATTTCTCCCTCTCTGTTTCCAACATGAACACACCCTCCTGCGTAAGCAGTAGTTTCTAGCCTCTCGTTCTAAGCATGGAATTGGCCTGGCAAAATATAACAGACAGAGGGAGCCATGCAAGTGGTGGAGTTTCACGCCAAGCCCAAAGAAGTGTTGTTGCTCTTGCCAGGCTATTTTCTGCCAAAATCTGGAATCAATCTTTCATTAAAGGAGCCATAGCAGCTACTAGAATCATTCCATTTACTCACTTAGTAAACAGTTTCATTCCCGACTTACTTCCCCTCTGTCCAGTAAAGCATTCTTGCTGAGAAAGCCATGGTTAAATTTCTAAGAGCAACTGAAAGCAAAGGTGGAGGGTGGAAGCTGGAGAGGTATAGGGCTTCTTCTTTAAATTCTGCGTTTTTATTCATCCCTGGTAATGGTTTTTTCATTCTGGCGGCGACCTTCATTTTTGCCAATGGTTTCTCCATCATTCCTTCTTTCTGCCAGCTCTTCCGAACTTTTCCATTGCGTCTAATGCTTCTTTCTCATTTTTGGCTTCTCTGGTGCTCAGCCCCTCAATTCCCATGGTGCCTTTCATTTCCTGTGGTGCCTCCTTCATTCCCACTATGTGAAGACTTCCATAAATTCAAAGGTGCCCTAACTTCCAAATTTTCCTTTCCTCTCTAGCCCACTTCCACCTCTCTTCATCCCCACCAAACTTTGGGCTCTACAATTTGTACATTAAATATTAATCTTCCATAAGTACGGATTTCCAAAGCAAGCTGGCAAGTTCTAGCGACAGTAAAATAGAAAAATATGATAAACCAAATGTATCAACAAATTTAATGGCAAATGGAATATTTGTGTTTGTGGTTTAAAGACATATGTACTTGATTTATTAGGGCATATTAATATGCCAAAGAATTTTTAACTTTAAAAGCTGTGTAGATACCAAGAGGAAAAAAACATACGGTCATCTATGCAATGCAGACTGCGCTAAAAACAATATTCACATAAACTGCAATGGAAGCTGATGTGGGAACAAAGTGCACTGGCCTCAGTGGGGCCTGGAGCCTACAACTGCAGCAAGTTTTCATTATCTGACAGTATTTTTTCAGCCACGGGAAACTCAGTGACATTAAGTTGATCAAAGATGCTAGTAATCAAGGTTCCAGTAGATGGCCAAGGAAACCAGTAATTAAGATCTCTCTAAACCACTCTCATGGCAAAATATTCTGAACACATTTATAGGATTTCAGGAACCTCTAGCTGCATTGTGATGAAACACTTCCATGGTAAGATATGGGAAAAATTAATGACTCCCAAACTTTCTTCCAAAATATCATGATCACAGAAGCCGTACAAACCCACCTAGAGAGAAGCCTGGGAACAGGACAACCCGTTCACCCATCCCGAAATGCCAGAGGGAGTTCTGATTGCTTCTAGTGGACGACTCCACAAAGCTTGGAGAATGGTTGCAAGTGCCCAGGGTCTTAAAATATGTTGAAGGTAGGCAGGGATTAAGAAGTATAAGGAATAACTGACATTAAGGTGATTAAAGATTCATTAAAAGAATTACATAATGAGTTGCTAAATTTGATAAAACCTGCTGCCATGGTATGTATTATGAACAGTCAATCCTTCAAGGGACTCTGGAGGGGTAAAGTCCAGCACTGGAGGGGAAGATGGTAAAAGCAAAGGCTTCATGAAACAGGTCATAGTTGAGGTGGATTTGGAGAGTCGGGCATTAGGTGGTGGCAATAAAAGACGTGGGAGGGCACATAGGATCAGTGAGAAGACCAGAATTTCTAGAGCTGAAGCTGCTTACTGAAGTGCAGTAACTGGAAAGGACAGTGAAGTGACATTTACTGGTGTACAGCAAACTGCCACCTGAAACTGCAAGGCCTGGTGAGATTTTTAAATTTTTTTTGACAAAAGTCATACTGAGAATGTACTATGAATATAGCACAGTGGTAGGTACTGTGAATTAAAAGACAAATGAGACTCAGTCTTGCCCTCAAAGATTTCACAGTATAGCAAGACAGACTGAAATACTATAAATAAACAAATATATTGTGATAGATGCTATAATAGAGTCGTTAGGATAAAAGATTTAATAGCAGGCAGGTATGACTAAGGTTTCCATGTCTCTCTCAGGGAAAAGAGGCAGCCTCATATAGTGTATAAGTGAGTATAAATCAGTATAAATCTTTTTGAAAAGCAATTTGATAATAGGATGTTTCTTTATAACCCCTGATTTAGTAATCCCACTGTTGTTATTTTTGAAAGTATTAGATGTCATCAGCTCAAAGTTCTGTCAAATCAAAACCATAATGAGATACCACCTTACACCAGTCAGAATGGCTAAAATTAACAAGACAGGAAACAACACACATTGGCGAGGATGTAGAGAAAGAGGAACCCTCTTACACTGTTGGTGGGAACGCAAGCTGGTACAGCCACTCTGGAAAACAGTATGAAGGTTCCTCATTCATTAAAAATAGAGCTACCCTACAACCCAGCAACTGCACTACTGGATATTTATCCCAAAGATACAGATGTAGTGAAAAGAAGGGGCACCTACACCCCAGTGTTCATAACAGCAATGTCTACAATAGCCAAACTATGGAAGGAGCCAAGATGTCCTTCACAGATGAATGAAGAAAGAGGATGTGGTTCATATATACAGTGGACTATTACTCAGCCATCAGAAAGGATGAATACCTACCATTTATATTGACATGGATGGAACTGGAGGGTATTACGCTAAGTGAAATAAGTCAATCAGAGAATGACAATTATCATATGATTTTACTCATATGTAGAATATAAGAAATAGCACAGAGGATCATAGGGGAAGGGTGAGAAATCAGAGAGGGAGAAAAACCATGACAGACTTTTGACTCCGGGAAACAAACTGACAGCTGGGAAAGGGAGGTGGGTATGGGATGGGGTAACTAGGTGATGGGTATTGAGGGCATGTGATGTGATGAGCACTGGGTATTATATGCAAATAATGAATCATTGAATACTACGTCAAAAACTAATGACGTACTATATGTTTGCTAATTGAATTTAAATTTAAAAAAAGAAAAAAAATTATTAGATGTGAACAAAGAATTCTGTATTAGAAGAATCAATCATGATTACATTCATAATGGTTGGTACCAGTTCTTGAGCCAGATAAACCTGGGTTAGAATTCTGGCTTTTGGATGAAGAATCCAACCTCTATGGTCATTAGTTTGCTCATCTAAAAAAAAATGGGTATAATAAAAGTTCCTCCCATACAGGGCTATTAGAGATATTTAAATACAGACGTAGTAAAGAGAAGGGCCATATGCACCCCAATGTTCATAGCTGCATTGTCCACAATAGCCAAATCATGGAAGGAGCCGAGATGCCCTTCAACAGATGACTGGATTAAGAAGCTGTGGTCCATATATACAATGGAATATTACTCAGCTATCAGAAAGAACGAATTCTCAACATTTGCTGCAACATGGACGGCACTGGAGGAGATAATGCTAAGTGAAATAAGTCAAGCAGAGAAAGACAATTATCATATGATTTCTCTCATCTATGGAACATAAGAACTAGGATGNAAAAAAAAAAAATAAAAATAAAAATAAAAAAATAAAGTGTAACTAAATAAAAAAGACTTAGCAGAATCCCTGGATGATAGTAAGTACTCAGTAATTTTTAGCTCATTAATTTGTAGTAGTGGAAAACTAGAAATACCTAAATGTTCTGTAACAGGTGATTGAAGACATTATAAAACATTTCATGTAATGGAATACTATGTAACCATGAAAACTTTCTAATTGACTCTTAAATGGAGAAAATGATGCTAATATAATAGTAATTGCAAAAAATCAAGGTACGAATTGTATTTGCCAATTGTTCTAGATTGTCTCAAAACTAAGCAAGTAAATATATAGAGGCATAACCTCAGGGGGAAAAATAGAACAAAATACCCTCAGAAGTTATTTCTGGGTGCTGAAATTAGAAAACATTTTTATTTTCCCTGTGGTCTTTCTGAAAATCCTACAATAAACATAATATTACTTTTATTATGAGAAAAGGAAATTATTTAAAGTAGTGCATTTTTCAAAATGCTGAAGTCATTTGCCAGGAGATGGTACTAATTTTTGACAAATTATCATCTCAGTCCTTTGAAAACATTTCCATATGGAAGGCTTTTCCCTTACTTAATGCTTCTCTACTCAATATTCATTTGCGTTCACAATGAGCCACTGGATTCTACTACAATCTCAGTACCATGGTAGATACTGAATGGAAGACAGTGTAAATGAAGAGCATGGCTTTCATCTTTAGAGCATCTGGGAGAAAAATGAGATGTAGGAGTTATCTACATACCAATATAAGGTAAGGAATACAGGAATGAAGATAAAGGAGGGCACTGTACACAGGAACAGTTAAGGAAGGGGAGGCGGGGGTTGGATTGGATCCTGGGGATGGGAGAACTGTGAACAGCTTGAGTGCATGGGGTAGGATAAGCCTGGTAAAATTAATAAAAACAAAGCAAAGGTAAAAGTCAAATGATATGTATAAACCAAAAACCACCATCTCCAAGGAACCATGAGTGCCTGGCCTAGAGGCAGAAAAAGTTTCACAACAAAGACGAGGAATAGGTTCCATTTCACCGGCCAATTAGATTTTTTTGTAGGACAGTGCTGAGAAAGATCTTGGGACTGTACTATTAAATCCGAGGATGCATTTAAAAAGAAAAGAGTGTTGTCATTGAGCAAACTTATCATGGACAAAAGAAAAGAGAATTGGTTTTTGCTATCATAGAGATTACATTATAGAGTAATGATTTACATCATAAAGGAGTGGTTCCAGGTGGACCAAGATGGAAGAGAGGAGCCTAGAACTTATCTGGATCACTGAAGGTTTCCTAGGAGTGGCCGATAAATGGGGAAAAAAGGAGAGGAATATACACAGGGAAGTAGCCATGGGTGACTAAAGGAATTCTAACCTGGATGATGGCAAGGAAAATGGCTCACGAAACAGAGATAAATGGAGGGCACAAACCATCAATTGCCCTTCTGTAATTTGGGGAAAAAATCATTAAATTCTTCATATCTACTGTTGTTTCTACAAAAGGAAGAAGCCAAACCAAAGGATTTCTAATACTTCTTCTAATTCTATGATTGCTAATACTGTTCACATGTTCATGTAATAACAAGTAATTAAAATGCAAATCTTCTTCTTGGGCCACAATTCCAAATAGCAGTTTATCCCCGTCTTAGTGTGTTGGAGTTGCTATAACAAATTACCACAGATTGGCTCTTATGAACAATAGAAATTTGTTTCTCACAGTTCTGGAGGCTGAGAAGTCCAATATCAAGGGCGAGCATGGTTGTGTTCCAGTGAGGACTCTCTTCTTGGTCCACAGCTGGCACCTTCTTGCTACATTCTCACTGGGAAGAAGGACTAGGGATCTCTCTGAAGCCTCTCTCATAAGGACACTAATCTCTTTCATGAGCACTCCACCCTCATAATCTAAGCATCTTCCAAAGGTCCAATCTCCTAATACCATCATCTTTGGGGGTCAGGATTTCAATGAAGTTTGAGGGGACACAAACATTCAGACCATTGCAATTCTCTCTCAGGGGCTTTTCTTTTGAGTGATTAAAAAGATTCTGAATATTTAATGCATATATTTAGTTAGCTTTAGTTGTGAATATTGGGAACAAAGCATGTACTGGAAGGGAAATGGCTAAATAAGATAGATATATAAAGTGTGATCTATTTGGATGATGGAATACCATACGTTAATTAAAAGGAAAGAACTATAGCTGTGTATCACTCTGGGTAAATCATAAAAATATATTGTTGAGCAAATAAAAGCAGATTGCAGAACAATATGTATAATATGATCTTATTTAAATAATAAAGAAAAACCTACAAGCAATACTCTATGTTGTTCTATGAAAAGTACACACAAACATTGTTATGTATATATTCAAGGGCGTGGATACTCAACACATGAGAGTAGTTAATTCTGAGGATAAGAGTAAAGAACTAAAATTAGTAGTGTATGGACTTTATAATCTAATGTTTAAAAAGATAATAAATGCATGTATTTCTTGTGTAATTTTAAAAATTAGAAGAAGTAAGAATCAACTAGAAAAGCAAATACAACACAAAGAATATAACACTAGAGTAAGAATCAGAAGACTAAAATTCAAAGTGTGACTCTATCAATAACTGGTTAGTTACTGACTGAAGTATAACTCACTTATTTTCTCTGGGCACCATTTTCCTCCCTCAGCAAAAGCATAAGGGCATTAACCAAGAGGATCACGAAAGTTCTAAGATGTTGAGATGTTTTTGAATTGTTGATATTTCATAGGACAGTGAGCAAATAACCAATGATATTTAGCACAAATGTCAGAACTTGTATGGGTGAAAAGGCATAGTGACCTAACCTGCCAGGATACTTCTCTACTGCTTAGTGACTTGGAAAGGTTAAGCTCCTTGGGTAACACATTTGATCAGAATGCTAATAGGGGGGCTGCCTACCTAGTTTTCCCACTCAGGATAACTGAATCTGGTCTGTAATCTGTACTGTCTAACTACTCCAGATATCTACATGCAGTAACACCCAATGTTGGGGGGGGGGTGTTAACTTGAGATATGCACAAAGATGACAAAAGGATTTGTTGATTTGTTGAGAATGACTAAATGTGTACTCTGGAATGAGGATATCTACAGTTTAATTTATAAATGATACACACTGGATTCTGGCAATAGTTTGATTTCTCCTCTGCAGGAGTTGAAAACAACTCTTCACCACAGTGGCTAAGGGAAGAAGAGCCTGTATGCTGGTCTTATCTGGAGCCTCCCTTCTATGTTCCACCTTGTTCTCCTATCACAAGATCTGCTCTGGGATGTCCACCTCCTGGTGTAGGAGCTCTTTGCCAAATCTGAGTCTTTACATGAGAGTTTTGCTTGACTTGGACACTTGCTTGCCCAGGAACCTTTGCAGTGCAGCCTCTGACTTGAACACGCTCTGCTTATACTGTCTTTTCAGGAATGCAGATTCCGTGGTGAATCCATGCTATTTTACTGTCCATGGGGAGAGTTTTAAAGTCACTTTTTCTGGGTACTTTTTTTTTCCTACTTGGAATCCAAATGAAAATCCCTCCTTTGCACAATGTGATGTCACTTCCTGTCTGTAGCAGAAATTAATGTTTCCCCCTTTCCCTTTTTCCTTCAGCAATAAAATCCTCAAATGTTAGTTGGACAACATGACCACCCAAAATAAATATTGCACTTGCTGTCCTCCCTTGCAACTAAATGTGGCTTCTGACTAATTTTGAACCAAAAGGATGTGAATGTTGATGACATGTGCAATTTCCAAGTTGTGGCCCTACAGAGAAAGTGTGTGCCCTTCACTTCCCATTTCTTCAACCCAGTAACTAAAATATGACGATGACTCTCCTTCATCCCTGTGGAAGGAAGCAATACCTCGCAATGGCAGAAGAACAAGAGACAGATCTGCATTACTAATCCATGGAACAGCCGTATCAGCGCTGAAGTGCTTCTCTTTAGGCTTAGGTAAACCAGAAATCAAGTTCTACCTTATTTAAGCCATAGTTATTCTAAGTCACATCACAGCTATGAAGCAATGTACTAATGAATACAGAAACTGTAACACAAATGAACACTGGCTTAATGGTTAGGCAGTGGGTAGCAAAGGATATAAAAATTTAAGGCTAGAAATCGAATAGAAAAAACATTTGGTAAAAATTTTTCAGGTCAAGCCCTCACATCGAAACACTTTGACATCTTTTGCCTCTGTCATCTACATTTGAGAACTGTTGTGATTATATTGGGCCCACTCAGAGAATCCAAGATAATTTTCCTCTCTCAGAGTCAGATTATCAACCTTAATTCCATCTGCTACTTAGTTCCCCCTTTGCTGTGGGAGGTAACATATCCACAGGTTTCTGGGACGAGGGCATAGACATCTTTGAGGGGCTATTGTTTGGTCTACCACAACATCTCCTGTGAGAACTTGAAAATCGAAAACCTAACTGAGCCTACTATAGGAAGATGTTGAAATTTTTCAGAGTCCTGGTGCATGTTGACTACTTGCCCTTTTCCACAAAGGCATATAAGAGTAAACTCAGCTAGAAGAAGAGTCAGCCTACTTGAAGGTAGAGATTGACACAAATTCAGCTCTGTTTAGGAAGATGCTTTGTTGTCTTTATCCTTCTTTATTGGTCGGGGGCAGGGTCCAGATATTTGGATATCACAGGGTTGGAAAAGTAATAGCTTGTGTACTACAGTGATTAAGAAGCAGCCTTAGCATGAGATGAGCCTGTAGCCCAAGATTTTCTAGAGCTTTTCTTGGCAAGCGTTCTCTACCAGATGATGGAAGGGAAGGACATACACAGTGACACAAACTGGGCTAAGGATATTTCCTTCTTACCCAGCTCTATTTTTAATGACCTCAGATGCCTTGCAGGAAAAGACCAGTGTAGAGGTGTGTAGAGCACAGAAAATAAAACACTGGAATTTTCACGCTTAAAAAGTATGTTATGTGAGACCTGGATGTTGTCATTGTCCCATGGAATTGATTGGAAGCCAAAAGATCAGAAATTGACTAGGTTTTCAGGGGATTACATTACCAAATGAATGGAAAGTTGGCTAGCCAAAGCCTGAAATTGTGTACACAAACACACCTACAAGTCTTTGAACCTGCCCCAGCAGAATGTGGTTTGATAACCTTTCCAGTATCCACTTTCTACTGAAAGAGGACAATGGACAAAGCAAAATTCCCAGAAGAAAAGCCAGGGTTTGGGGGAAGAGAGAGCAGGATGAGGGGGAAGCAAGTCAGGCACTAGCCCAGGTGCAAAACTTAAGGGGCTGCAAAAAAGTCAGTATGAAGATAAATGATATTTTCATGAAATACTTTGAACAATCAAAATTAGTGCAAAAAGTCCTTGATGAATAAAATATCAAAAATTTTAATGATGACAGGATCAGTAACGGTGTCATAGGAAGCCATATTGGAGCCTGAGGCAAAACGAAAAATCAGTAATATTGATCCTGCCTTTATTAAAAATTGATATTTTGTTCATCGTGGATCTTTTGCATTCATTTTATTTGTTTAAAATATTTCATTAAAATATTGTTCTCTTGATTATTGAATGTTTTTGTGCCCCTTTAAATTTTGTGCCCGAAGCAAATTCCTGACTCTCCTACCCCACCTCACTCTAATCTGGGCCATGGGGAGATGCACAGGACATTAATCCAGAAAGTTCTGCTCAGCAAGCAGAACCAGGAATGCCAGATGAATTAAAGAAAGAATTTACTCCACTGCCAAAGAAAAGAATTATAGACATCCCGAATTGTGTCCCCCCAAAATTTGTATGTTGAAAGTTCTAACCCCCAGTACCTCAGAGTGTGACTGTATTTGGTGATAACGGCTTTTAGAAAGGTTATTAAAAGCCTCATTTTCAGTGGTGGGCCCTAATCCAATATGACTGGTATCCTTATATGAAGAAGAAATTTGGACTCACAGAAGAGACACTAGGGTTGCATGCATAGAGGAAAGGCCATGTGAGGACGCAGAGAGAAGGCAGTCAAGTGCAAGACAAGGAGAGAGGGCTCAGAAAAAAAAAAAAATCTACTGACACCTTGATCTTGGACTTCTAGCCTCCAGAACTGTGAGAAAATAATTTTCTGTTGTTTAAGGCACCCCGTCTGTAATATTTTGCTATGGCAGCTCGGCAAACTAATACAGGAGTCTTTGATGTTTCTTTGTAGCAATATTTGATCATTGTTATAAAGTAAGTGTTATATTGTTCTGATCCTTCCTTTTTCTAAACAGGAGGTTTTGGGGGATTTTATGTTTGTTTTCATCGCCACTATACGGCTCTGACCTGCTGTTTTACGTTGCTGAGGGGGTCAAATCGCGGGTCTTTCAGGCTATAGTGCACTGGGCCTCAAGCAGCCACACCTTGTCACAGTGGAAAAGACTATGCATCACCCGCAGTATTGGGCTTTGAACTGATAAGTGACTGGGGCGTGACCCTCGAGGAGGGGTGAGTGTATTCTTGGAGCAAGAAGAAGGATGCATACAAATATTAGGGTGGTCACAGGAACAGACTGGGATCAGAATTACTATTGTCTCCAACATCTACTTTCTTCCTCACCCTTCGGTAACAGAACTCTGAAATTTCAGCTACAGGCACGGCCATCCAGATGAAACGTCCCCTTATTGATAAATGGGACCAGACACTTGATTCTGAGCAGTGGGACGTGAGCGGAAGAAATGTGTACAACTTCAAGATCCCGCCCGGAAAGCAAGTGTAACTCCTCCCCATCTCTTTCCTCATCGGGCTTTTCCAAATGTCGACATCCCGCTGAGCCAGTTTCATCTGTGCACATAAAGGCTGCCTGCACCACTCCAATGAAGCCACAGTTGTCCTTGTCCCTCAGTTTGCCCTGGCAAGTACAGACAAGAACACATGGCCAGGAAACACCCGTGGCTATCTCCCCAAACCTGAGACAGAAGAAGCTCGATTGTACTGTTCTCTGGGCTTAACTGGGGCAATCTGAATAGTTCAAATGATGGTGAACAGAAGGGATTAAACAATTTGGGAGACTGGTTAGGATATCAGTTCCATTACTATTAGACTCCAAATAATAATGGTCTCAATAAAATTAAAACGTCCTTCCTTCTCACATAACATTTCAAGTGTAAGCAGTTGGGGTGGATAATGGGGCACCACAATGCCTAAGACCGCGGTCTTTTCTACTTTGCAGCCTTGCCATCCCGAATTTATAGTTGTAGCCTTGACCCACCCCTCCTGAGCTTCAGACTATTTCGTCCAGTTGCCTAGTCAACATCTCCACGTGGATATCTGAAAGGGATCTCAAACTCGAATTTCTAAAACAACTCTTGCTTTTCTCCCCTAAACTGTAATCTCCTCCTACCTCTTCTCATGTCAGCAAACAGTGCCACTGCTCACCCAGCTGTTCGGACTCAATGACTCTAACCATAAGGCCAGGAATGGTTCAGGACAACTTGTCGGTTTGGAAATATGCCCCAAGTCAGCTAACCTCCTAGCACTCCCACTGCTGCCACTCCTGTCTAAGCCACCACGACCCGCAGACCACACAATCACAACAGCACCCTAAGCAGACCCCTGCGGCCACTCTTAGAGTGTGCATTTCTCCACCACATTGATGTAACAATTTGCCACAAGCTCAGTGGCTTAAATGATACAAACTTAATTCTATCAGGCTTCCCTGGGTCAGAAGCCCAACAGGAGTCTCACTGCCCTAAAACCAACGTGTTCAGCGACATTTCTTTTCGGAGGCTCTGGTGGAGAGCCCATTTCCTTCCCTTTTGCTTCTGGAGGCTGCCCACACTCTGGGGCTGGTGACCCCACTCTGCCACCTTCAAAGCCAGGAAAGGTGGAGTGTATCTTTCTCACATAGTGTCCTTCTGACCTTGTCTCCTAACTTCTTCCACTTTTTTGTTTAATATTTTTATTTATTTGTCAGAGAGAGAGGGGGAGAGAGCGAGCACAAGCAGGGGGAGCGGCAGACAGAGGGAGAAGCAGGCTCCCCGCTGGGCAAGGGGCCTGATGCAGGACTCGATCCCAGGACCCTGATCCCAGGGTCATGACCTGAGCTGAAGGCAGATGCTTAACCGCCTGAGCCACCCAGGCATCCCAACTTCTTCCACTTTTAAGGACACTTGTGATGACACTGGGACAACATGGAGAAACCAAAGTAGTCTCCCTATTTTAAGACTGGCTGATTAGTAACCTTAATTCCATCTGCAACTTAAATTTCTCTCTGTTGTGAAAAGTAACACATTCACAGGTTCCAGGGATTAAAATAAGGACATTTTAGGAGGGCCACTATTCTGCCTACCACATAGGGTAATCTTTAAACATGTAAATCAGATTTTACTTCCCCTTCTTATGCCCTTCACTGCTTTATTATTCACACTTAAGACGAAATCAAAACCCTTACCTCAGCAAACATCCTTCTCGTGAGCTGCCCATTTCTAGATTTATTCAATTCCCCCATAGGCCTCTCCCACAAAACTCTCTCTCACCAATCTTCCTGCTGTCCCCAGAATGTCAAGTGTGTTCCCACCTCAGAGCCTCCGTGTGTTCTTTTTCTGCAAGGAACCTCTTCTCTGTATATCTATCTACGTGGTCCCCTACCTCGCTTTGTTCCTGTCTGTACCCAAAAGGCACTTACTCAGAAAAGCCATCTGTGACCATTATCTGTCACTGTCACCATAGTATCTCGTACCAGACGTTAAGGTACCACCGTATCAGCCTTACTCGGAGTTATTGTTATTCATTGCTGACATCAGGTGATATGTGTATTCGTTCATATATCATGTGTATTTCCACTAGAATGTGAGCTCCATGAGGATAGGGGATTTGTCTTATTCTCTTCTTCATCTGTAGCACATAATAGATGCCCAACAGATATTTGGCAAATGACTGAATGAGTGGTCGAAGAAGAATAAAGTAGCTGATACACTTGATATTTCTACCCAGTCTCAAACATCAGAATAACTCAACCACTGTCTTGCAAGAGATGAACCATTTAGATTCAGAACAATCTAGGCAGAATTCTACACTTAAGCCTCACTCAGTCTTATTTGCAACGCAACTGAAAGCAAGGGATTTGTTCCATTTCCTTCCTTGTGTGTCTTGGTTTTCAAATGAGGTGTTTAATTCCAGCCAGCATGCTAAGCATGTGCAGACTCTGTGTTGAGCCTCCCATTCTACCTTTGGGATTCTCGCACAAAATAGGACAGAGTTGCTAATCCACTCTCTACAGATGCTGCGGCCGCGCCCCGCAGATCGTCAAAGAGGAGTGACAGATGTGCGGTGCCCAGCAGCCCCCGAAGTTGCTCTATGGGATTCTGGACTAATGGCTTTTAGAAGAGTCATTATTGATCAAGTAAAGTTTCCAACTCAGGGAAAGTGATGGCTTAAGGAAAACACATCGTTTCATAACCGAAATGGCTTGAACAGATTTGCTCTTAACAATCTGAACTTAATCATATCAATTCCAAAAAACTGTGTATGGAGACTCTGCCATGAGCCAGGCATTCCAGAGCTAAGGAAATGCTGTCTTTATTCTCTGAACTCTCTCACTCATTGTAGTGAAATAATTATTTACACTCAAGTTAGTTGATGTAGAAAGAGGAAAGTGGTCCTGTCTTTGGAAAANGGAAAACTAGAAATACCTAAATGTTCTGTAACAGGTGATTGAAGACATTATAAAACATTTCATGTAATGGAATACTATGTAACCATGAAAACTTTCTAATTGACTCTTAAATGGAGAAAATGATGCTAATATAATAGTAATTGCAAAAAATCAAGGTACGAATTGTATTTGCCAATTGTTCTAGATTGTCTCAAAACTAAGCAAGTAAATATATAGAGGCATAACCTCAGGGGGAAAAATAGAACAAAATACCCTCAGAAGTTATTTCTGGGTGCTGAAATTAGAAAACATTTTTATTTTCCCTGTGGTCTTTCTGAAAATCCTACAATAAACATAATATTACTTTTATTATGAGAAAAGGAAATTATTTAAAGTAGTGCATTTTTCAAAATGCTGAAGTCATTTGCCAGGAGATGGTACTAATTTTTGACAAATTATCATCTCAGTCCTTTGAAAACATTTCCATATGGAAGGCTTTTCCCTTACTTAATGCTTCTCTACTCAATATTCATTTGCGTTCACAATGAGCCACTGGATTCTACTACAATCTCAGTACCATGGTAGATACTGAATGGAAGACAGTGTAAATGAAGAGCATGGCTTTCATCTTTAGAGCATCTGGGAGAAAAATGAGATGTAGGAGTTATCTACATACCAATATAAGGTAAGGAATACAGGAATGAAGATAAAGGAGGGCACTGTACACAGGAACAGTTAAGGAAGGGGAGGCGGGGGTTGGATTGGATCCTGGGGATGGGAGAACTGTGAACAGCTTGAGTGCATGGGGTAGGATAAGCCTGGTAAAATTAATAAAAACAAAGCAAAGGTAAAAGTCAAATGATATGTATAAACCAAAAACCACCATCTCCAAGGAACCATGAGTGCCTGGCCTAGAGGCAGAAAAAGTTTCACAACAAAGACGAGGAATAGGTTCCATTTCACCGGCCAATTAGATTTTTTTGTAGGACAGTGCTGAGAAAGATCTTGGGACTGTACTATTAAATCCGAGGATGCATTTAAAAAGAAAAGAGTGTTGTCATTGAGCAAACTTATCATGGACAAAAGAAAAGAGAATTGGTTTTTGCTATCATAGAGATTACATTATAGAGTAATGATTTACATCATAAAGGAGTGGTTCCAGGTGGACCAAGATGGAAGAGAGGAGCCTAGAACTTATCTGGATCACTGAAGGTTTCCTAGGAGTGGCCGATAAATGGGGAAAAAAGGAGAGGAATATACACAGGGAAGTAGCCATGGGTGACTAAAGGAATTCTAACCTGGATGATGGCAAGGAAAATGGCTCACGAAACAGAGATAAATGGAGGGCACAAACCATCAATTGCCCTTCTGTAATTTGGGGAAAAAATCATTAAATTCTTCATATCTACTGTTGTTTCTACAAAAGGAAGAAGCCAAACCAAAGGATTTCTAATACTTCTTCTAATTCTATGATTGCTAATACTGTTCACATGTTCATGTAATAACAAGTAATTAAAATGCAAATCTTCTTCTTGGGCCACAATTCCAAATAGCAGTTTATCCCCGTCTTAGTGTGTTGGAGTTGCTATAACAAATTACCACAGATTGGCTCTTATGAACAATAGAAATTTGTTTCTCACAGTTCTGGAGGCTGAGAAGTCCAATATCAAGGGCGAGCATGGTTGTGTTCCAGTGAGGACTCTCTTCTTGGTCCACAGCTGGCACCTTCTTGCTACATTCTCACTGGGAAGAAGGACTAGGGATCTCTCTGAAGCCTCTCTCATAAGGACACTAATCTCTTTCATGAGCACTCCACCCTCATAATCTAAGCATCTTCCAAAGGTCCAATCTCCTAATACCATCATCTTTGGGGGTCAGGATTTCAATGAAGTTTGAGGGGACACAAACATTCAGACCATTGCAATTCTCTCTCAGGGGCTTTTCTTTTGAGTGATTAAAAAGATTCTGAATATTTAATGCATATATTTAGTTAGCTTTAGTTGTGAATATTGGGAACAAAGCATGTACTGGAAGGGAAATGGCTAAATAAGATAGATATATAAAGTGTGATCTATTTGGATGATGGAATACCATACGTTAATTAAAAGGAAAGAACTATAGCTGTGTATCACTCTGGGTAAATCATAAAAATATATTGTTGAGCAAATAAAAGCAGATTGCAGAACAATATGTATAATATGATCTTATTTAAATAATAAAGAAAAACCTACAAGCAATACTCTATGTTGTTCTATGAAAAGTACACACAAACATTGTTATGTATATATTCAAGGGCGTGGATACTCAACACATGAGAGTAGTTAATTCTGAGGATAAGAGTAAAGAACTAAAATTAGTAGTGTATGGACTTTATAATCTAATGTTTAAAAAGATAATAAATGCATGTATTTCTTGTGTAATTTTAAAAATTAGAAGAAGTAAGAATCAACTAGAAAAGCAAATACAACACAAAGAATATAACACTAGAGTAAGAATCAGAAGACTAAAATTCAAAGTGTGACTCTATCAATAACTGGTTAGTTACTGACTGAAGTATAACTCACTTATTTTCTCTGGGCACCATTTTCCTCCCTCAGCAAAAGCATAAGGGCATTAACCAAGAGGATCACGAAAGTTCTAAGATGTTGAGATGTTTTTGAATTGTTGATATTTCATAGGACAGTGAGCAAATAACCAATGATATTTAGCACAAATGTCAGAACTTGTATGGGTGAAAAGGCATAGTGACCTAACCTGCCAGGATACTTCTCTACTGCTTAGTGACTTGGAAAGGTTAAGCTCCTTGGGTAACACATTTGATCAGAATGCTATAGGGGGGCTGCCTACCTAGTTTTCCCACTCAGGATAACTGAATCTGGTCTGTAATCTGTACTGTCTAACTACTCCAGATATCTACATGCAGTAACACCCAATGTTGGGGGGGGNGGGGGGGGGGTGTTAACTTGAGATATGCACAAAGATGACAAAAGGATTTGTTGATTTGTTGAGAATGACTAAATGTGTACTCTGGAATGAGGATATCTACAGTTTAATTTATAAATGATACACACTGGATTCTGGCAATAGTTTGATTTCTCCTCTGCAGGAGTTGAAAACAACTCTTCACCACAGTGGCTAAGGGAAGAAGAGCCTGTATGCTGGTCTTATCTGGAGCCTCCCTTCTATGTTCCACCTTGTTCTCCTATCACAAGATCTGCTCTGGGATGTCCACCTCCTGGTGTAGGAGCTCTTTGCCAAATCTGAGTCTTTACATGAGAGTTTTGCTTGACTTGGACACTTGCTTGCCCAGGAACCTTTGCAGTGCAGCCTCTGACTTGAACACGCTCTGCTTATACTGTCTTTTCAGGAATGCAGATTCCGTGGTGAATCCATGCTATTTTACTGTCCATGGGGAGAGTTTTAAAGTCACTTTTTCTGGGTACTTTTTTTTTCCTACTTGGAATCCAAATGAAAATCCCTCCTTTGCACAATGTGATGTCACTTCCTGTCTGTAGCAGAAATTAATGTTTCCCCCTTTCCCTTTTTCCTTCAGCAATAAAATCCTCAAATGTTAGTTGGACAACATGACCACCCAAAATAAATATTGCACTTGCTGTCCTCCCTTGCAACTAAATGTGGCTTCTGACTAATTTTGAACCAAAAGGATGTGAATGTTGATGACATGTGCAATTTCCAAGTTGTGGCCCTACAGAGAAAGTGTGTGCCCTTCACTTCCCATTTCTTCAACCCAGTAACTAAAATATGACGATGACTCTCCTTCATCCCTGTGGAAGGAAGCAATACCTCGCAATGGCAGAAGAACAAGAGACAGATCTGCATTACTAATCCATGGAACAGCCGTATCAGCGCTGAAGTGCTTCTCTTTAGGCTTAGGTAAACCAGAAATCAAGTTCTACCTTATTTAAGCCATAGTTATTCTAAGTCACATCACAGCTATGAAGCAATGTACTAATGAATACAGAAACTGTAACACAAATGAACACTGGCTTAATGGTTAGGCAGTGGGTAGCAAAGGATATAAAAATTTAAGGCTAGAAATCGAATAGAAAAAACATTTGGTAAAAATTTTTCAGGTCAAGCCCTCACATCGAAACACTTTGACATCTTTTGCCTCTGTCATCTACATTTGAGAACTGTTGTGATTATATTGGGCCCACTCAGAGAATCCAAGATAATTTTCCTCTCTCAGAGTCAGATTATCAACCTTAATTCCATCTGCTACTTAGTTCCCCCTTTGCTGTGGGAGGTAACATATCCACAGGTTTCTGGGACGAGGGCATAGACATCTTTGAGGGGCTATTGTTTGGTCTACCACAACATCTCCTGTGAGAACTTGAAAATCGAAAACCTAACTGAGCCTACTATAGGAAGATGTTGAAATTTTTCAGAGTCCTGGTGCATGTTGACTACTTGCCCTTTTCCACAAAGGCATATAAGAGTAAACTCAGCTAGAAGAAGAGTCAGCCTACTTGAAGGTAGAGATTGACACAAATTCAGCTCTGTTTAGGAAGATGCTTTGTTGTCTTTATCCTTCTTTATTGGTCGGGGGCAGGGTCCAGATATTTGGATATCACAGGGTTGGAAAAGTAATAGCTTGTGTACTACAGTGATTAAGAAGCAGCCTTAGCATGAGATGAGCCTGTAGCCCAAGATTTTCTAGAGCTTTTCTTGGCAAGCGTTCTCTACCAGATGATGGAAGGGAAGGACATACACAGTGACACAAACTGGGCTAAGGATATTTCCTTCTTACCCAGCTCTATTTTTAATGACCTCAGATGCCTTGCAGGAAAAGACCAGTGTAGAGGTGTGTAGAGCACAGAAAATAAAACACTGGAATTTTCACGCTTAAAAAGTATGTTATGTGAGACCTGGATGTTGTCATTGTCCCATGGAATTGATTGGAAGCCAAAAGATCAGAAATTGACTAGGTTTTCAGGGGATTACATTACCAAATGAATGGAAAGTTGGCTAGCCAAAGCCTGAAATTGTGTACACAAACACACCTACAAGTCTTTGAACCTGCCCCAGCAGAATGTGGTTTGATAACCTTTCCAGTATCCACTTTCTACTGAAAGAGGACAATGGACAAAGCAAAATTCCCAGAAGAAAAGCCAGGGTTTGGGGGAAGAGAGAGCAGGATGAGGGGGAAGCAAGTCAGGCACTAGCCCAGGTGCAAAACTTAAGGGGCTGCAAAAAAGTCAGTATGAAGATAAATGATATTTTCATGAAATACTTTGAACAATCAAAATTAGTGCAAAAAGTCCTTGATGAATAAAATATCAAAAATTTTAATGATGACAGGATCAGTAACGGTGTCATAGGAAGCCATATTGGAGCCTGAGGCAAAACGAAAAATCAGTAATATTGATCCTGCCTTTATTAAAAATTGATATTTTGTTCATCGTGGATCTTTTGCATTCATTTTATTTGTTTAAAATATTTCATTAAAATATTGTTCTCTTGATTATTGAATGTTTTTGTGCCCCTTTAAATTTTGTGCCCGAAGCAAATTCCTGACTCTCCTACCCCACCTCACTCTAATCTGGGCCATGGGGAGATGCACAGGACATTAATCCAGAAAGTTCTGCTCAGCAAGCAGAACCAGGAATGCCAGATGAATTAAAGAAAGAATTTACTCCACTGCCAAAGAAAAGAATTATAGACATCCCGAATTGTGTCCCCCCAAAATTTGTATGTTGAAAGTTCTAACCCCCAGTACCTCAGAGTGTGACTGTATTTGGTGATAACGGCTTTTAGAAAGGTTATTAAAAGCCTCATTTTCAGTGGTGGGCCCTAATCCAATATGACTGGTATCCTTATATGAAGAAGAAATTTGGACTCACAGAAGAGACACTAGGGTTGCATGCATAGAGGAAAGGCCATGTGAGGACGCAGAGAGAAGGCAGTCAAGTGCAAGACAAGGAGAGAGGGCTCAGAAAAAAAAAAAAATCTACTGACACCTTGATCTTGGACTTCTAGCCTCCAGAACTGTGAGAAAATAATTTTCTGTTGTTTAAGGCACCCCGTCTGTAATATTTTGCTATGGCAGCTCGGCAAACTAATACAGGAGTCTTTGATGTTTCTTTGTAGCAATATTTGATCATTGTTATAAAGTAAGTGTTATATTGTTCTGATCCTTCCTTTTTCTAAACAGGAGGTTTTGGGGGATTTTATGTTTGTTTTCATCGCCACTATACGGCTCTGACCTGCTGTTTTACGTTGCTGAGGGGGTCAAATCGCGGGTCTTTCAGGCTATAGTGCACTGGGCCTCAAGCAGCCACACCTTGTCACAGTGGAAAAGACTATGCATCACCCGCAGTATTGGGCTTTGAACTGATAAGTGACTGGGGCGTGACCCTCGAGGAGGGGTGAGTGTATTCTTGGAGCAAGAAGAAGGATGCATACAAATATTAGGGTGGTCACAGGAACAGACTGGGATCAGAATTACTATTGTCTCCAACATCTACTTTCTTCCTCACCCTTCGGTAACAGAACTCTGAAATTTCAGCTACAGGCACGGCCATCCAGATGAAACGTCCCCTTATTGATAAATGGGACCAGACACTTGATTCTGAGCAGTGGGACGTGAGCGGAAGAAATGTGTACAACTTCAAGATCCCGCCCGGAAAGCAAGTGTAACTCCTCCCCATCTCTTTCCTCATCGGGCTTTTCCAAATGTCGACATCCCGCTGAGCCAGTTTCATCTGTGCACATAAAGGCTGCCTGCACCACTCCAATGAAGCCACAGTTGTCCTTGTCCCTCAGTTTGCCCTGGCAAGTACAGACAAGAACACATGGCCAGGAAACACCCGTGGCTATCTCCCCAAACCTGAGACAGAAGAAGCTCGATTGTACTGTTCTCTGGGCTTAACTGGGGCAATCTGAATAGTTCAAATGATGGTGAACAGAAGGGATTAAACAATTTGGGAGACTGGTTAGGATATCAGTTCCATTACTATTAGACTCCAAATAATAATGGTCTCAATAAAATTAAAACGTCCTTCCTTCTCACATAACATTTCAAGTGTAAGCAGTTGGGGTGGATAATGGGGCACCACAATGCCTAAGACCGCGGTCTTTTCTACTTTGCAGCCTTGCCATCCCGAATTTATAGTTGTAGCCTTGACCCACCCCTCCTGAGCTTCAGACTATTTCGTCCAGTTGCCTAGTCAACATCTCCACGTGGATATCTGAAAGGGATCTCAAACTCGAATTTCTAAAACAACTCTTGCTTTTCTCCCCTAAACTGTAATCTCCTCCTACCTCTTCTCATGTCAGCAAACAGTGCCACTGCTCACCCAGCTGTTCGGACTCAATGACTCTAACCATAAGGCCAGGAATGGTTCAGGACAACTTGTCGGTTTGGAAATATGCCCCAAGTCAGCTAACCTCCTAGCACTCCCACTGCTGCCACTCCTGTCTAAGCCACCACGACCCGCAGACCACACAATCACAACAGCACCCTAAGCAGACCCCTGCGGCCACTCTTAGAGTGTGCATTTCTCCACCACATTGATGTAACAATTTGCCACAAGCTCAGTGGCTTAAATGATACAAACTTAATTCTATCAGGCTTCTCTGGGTCAGAAGCCCAACAGGAGTCTCACTGCCCTAAAACCAACGTGTTCAGCGACGTTTCTTTTTGGAGGCTCTGGTGGAGAACCCATTTCCTTCCCTTTTGCTTCTGGAGGCTGCCCACACTCTGGGGCTGGTGACCCCACTCTGCCACCTTCAAAGCCAGGAAAGGTGGAGTGTATCTTTCTCACATAGTGTCCTTCTGACCTTGTCTCCTAACTTCTTCCACTTTTTTGTTTAATATTTTTATTTATTTGTCAGAGAGAGAGGGGGAGAGAGCGAGCACAAGCAGGGGGAGCGGCAGACAGAGGGAGAAGCAGGCTCCCCGCTGGGCAAGGGGCCTGATGCAGGACTCGATCCCAGGACCCTGATCCCAGGGTCATGACCTGAGCTGAAGGCAGATGCTTAACCGCCTGAGCCACCCAGGCATCCCAACTTCTTCCACTTTTAAGGACACTTGTGATGACACTGGGACAACATGGAGAAACCAAAGTAGTCTCCCTATTTTAAGACTGGCTGATTAGTAACCTTAATTCCATCTGCAACTTAAATTTCTCTCTGTTGTGAAAAGTAACACATTCACAGGTTCCAGGGATTAAAATAAGGACATTTTAGGAGGGCCACTATTCTGCCTACCACATAGGGTAATCTTTAAACATGTAAATCAGATTTTACTTCCCCTTCTTATGCCCTTCACTGCTTTATTATTCACACTTAAGACGAAATCAAAACCCTTACCTCAGCAAACATCCTTCTCGTGAGCTGCCCATTTCTAGATTTATTCAATTCCCCCATAGGCCTCTCCCACAAAACTCTCTCTCACCAATCTTCCTGCTGTCCCCAGAATGTCAAGTGTGTTCCCACCTCAGAGCCTCCGTGTGTTCTTTTTCTGCAAGGAACCTCTTCTCTGTATATCTATCTACGTGGTCCCCTACCTCGCTTTGTTCCTGTCTGTACCCAAAAGGCACTTACTCAGAAAAGCCATCTGTGACCATTATCTGTCACTGTCACCATAGTATCTCGTACCAGACGTTAAGGTACCACCGTATCAGCCTTACTCGGAGTTATTGTTATTCATTGCTGACATCAGGTGATATGTGTATTCGTTCATATATCATGTGTATTTCCACTAGAATGTGAGCTCCATGAGGATAGGGGATTTGTCTTATTCTCTTCTTCATCTGTAGCACATAATAGATGCCCAACAGATATTTGGCAAATGACTGAATAAGTGGTCGAAGGTAAGAATAAAGTAGCTGATACACTTGATATTTCTACCCAGTCTCAAACATCAGAATAACTCAACCACTGTCTTGCAAGAGATGAACCATTTAGATTCAGAACAATCTAGGCAGAATTCTACACTTAAGCCTCACTCAGTCTTATTTGCAACGCAACTGAAAGCAAGGGATTTGTTCCATTTCCTTCCTTGTGTGTCTTGGTTTTCAAATGAGGTGTTTAATTCCAGCCAGCATGCTAAGCATGTGCAGACTCTGTGTTGAGCCTCCCATTCTACCTTTGGGATTCTCGCACAAAATAGGACAGAGTTGCTAATCCACTCTCTACAGATGCTGCGGGCGCGCCCCGCAGATCGTCAAAGAGGAGTGACAGATGTGCGGTGCCCAGCAGCCCCCGAAGTTGCTCTATGGGATTCTGGACTAATGGCTTTTAGAAGAGTCATTATTGATCAAGTAAAGTTTCCAACTCAGGGAAAGTGATGGCTTAAGGAAAACACATCGTTTCATAACAGAAATGGCTTGAACAGATTTGCTCTTAACAATCTGAACCTAATCATATCAATTCCAAAAAACTGTGTATGGAGACTCGGCCATGAGCCAGGCATTCCAGAGCTAAGGAAATGCTGTCTTTATTCTCTGAACTCTCTCACTCATTGTAGTGAAATAATTATTTACACTCAAGTTAGTTGATGTAGAAAGAGAAAAGTGGTCCTGTCTTTGGAAGACTATTTAAAATACTATGGGTTGGGGCGCCTGGGTGGCTCAGTTGGTTAAGCATCTGCCTTTGGCTCAGGTAATGATCCCAGGGTCCACACTGGGCCCTCTGTTCAGTAGAGAGTCTGCTTCTCCATCTCCTTCTGCCTCCCTTAGCTCGTGCTCACTCTCTCTTGCTCTCTCTCGCTCTATCTCAAATAAATAAAGAAAATCTTTTAGAAAAAATTAAATATTATGGGTTATATTTGACCTTTGCTGTAGAAAACAAACAGAAAAATAGCCATTATCAAGACCTATTTTATATTCTTTTGTACCATGATTATGGAATAGGGTCTAATTCCCTAATCATGTGAACAACGAAGGATATAATGGCAAAGGTGAATTAAAACAGCTTCCCATCCATACTACTTTCAGACTTTGTACTCAGTCACCTGTATCTTGAGTTAATGAATCTAAAACCCACCTCTTTACGCCAATTTGATCTCTTCTTCTCTGATTTACCTGCTTTTCCAATCCTTAATGCCACCTTCTACTCTGGACCACTTCTAGATTTCTGGTCACTTATTTCAAGCCTTGAAGACAGGCAGATTCCTAAACCACTCAGTTGCCAGACCACAGGCAAAACTCCTGCCTGACNCCAGTCAGTTGCCAGACCACAGGCAAAACTCCTGCCTGACTTTCTACCTAAATCCTGCCTAGACAACTACGCTGTATTGCTGCAAGAGTCACAGCATGACAGACACAGAGAGAGTGAAGTGGAACAGGGCACATCTGGAGACTGACCTGGCTTTGGATTCCTTCTGCTGAACAGCTTCACATTTTCTGAATAACTGAAATTTGAGCTCTGAGGATAGGAATGATTTTGCTTAGATCTCTAAAAGAAATCATATGCAAGTGCACATGGTAGGAATTCATTTCATTAAATCAAATTTAATTAAGATACTCTGAAAGATAACTGAACAAAATGGCTAAAGTAATTGGTTTATTTTCACTCTGAAAACCTGTTTGTGAGCCTTCTACACAAGTCCCAAATCAAGAAAAAATATTTGGCATATGTGTTAGGTATATGCATAGACAAGCATGAATAGGTAGGTAGGTGGGTAAGTGGGCAGATAAGTAGATGGATGATTGACAGATGATAGATAGATAGATAGATAGATAGATAGATAGATAGATAGATAGATTATAGACAACTAGATAGATGAAATAGAAACTGAGCTCCCACAGGAAGTCTAGAAGAAGCCAGGAACATCAGCCAATAGGACCAATATCCAATCTACCTAAGGGAATCCTCAGCTTGGCTTGTCTGAAAAAAGTGAGGTAGTGGAACACTACGATCTTTTAAAGGCATGTCTACTCCCCTACGTGGTTTTTGGCAATAAAACACCAAGCTTTCTGAGATTAGTAAGACAACAAAACAATGGCCTGAAGTCCAAAGTCACTAAAAAGATGGTGAGCTGGAATTAATCACGTTAGTGCTTTGTTCAGGAACTTCCAAGTGGATGTTCCTACATTGGTAACAGTCTCAAGATTTGCTCTTTTAAATAAGCATTGTTTAACAGTATCTAAGGCCATTCCGATGAAAAATTAGCTTATTTTTCTCTTTCAACAATTTGCATCTCTATGTTCTCTCAGAGACGGGAGTGTGGGGGCCCTAAAGCAAATGTGTTTTATAACTTTTGTGTTTGGAGAAGGTGGAGGGGGCAGAGGGAACTGGTGTTTACTGAATTTCTCCTATGTACCAGATATTTTATATATATATTAACAAATTTAATACTTAATAGTAGCCAGCATTTGTCTAATACGCCAATTTTAAGAAGCAAAACTCAGAGAATTTTCTAATATCACAGGGCTGGGATTTGAACCCAGGTATGTCTGACTCAGGAGGCCATATTCTTACCAATATACTGTCTGTAGAAAACTTGAGGTTCAAAGGAAAGGAGAAGAAGAAGGAAAGCAGAGAGCTGCAGTTACACTCCACGTATGTCAGACCTTATGATTCAAATTCAGAGCAGCAAGAGATAGCCTGCCTGGCCTGTAAGGGACAGCAGGCATTAGGCAGACATGCAAAATCCTCACATGGAGTGGGTTTTAGATAAAGGAGTTCAGGATCTTTATCTTAGGGTTAAGGAAATCAAGACTCAGAACGAGAAAGCCCTCTGTCCAAGGTCATATTTGATTTTTTGACAATTGATCAGCATCATAGCCAAACTTAGAATCCGTTAAGTCTTGATTCTCACTTCAAAGCTCTTTCCGTTATTCCACTCAGTCTTCTCAAACAGAAATTCTCAGACATGGGATCTGCATTCACTTTCTATGGAGACAAAAATCACTTGCACAAGAAAAGACTTGAGTCTGAAACTATAGACTACTGAGAAATCCTAATACCTATAGAGAGTTATAGGTCCTATGAGAAGACTCTTCTTACAATAAAGCATGATTTAAGTTGCTACCAACCAAGAGGAAATAGATTTACTCTTAACCCCAATTTTATCTGCTCCTTTGCATAAGGAACATGGATTAGGGTGGCATACTTACTTGCTGTGTTGCCTTAAGCCACTAAACTTCTCTGAGCTGCATTTTAATTATCTATAAAATGAAGAGAGTAATAATATAGAAGTTCCTCATTATCACTATTTTATCATCTGAGTCTGCACAATAATGAGACTGCACAGGAAAGCAAAAGCCATCATAACATGATAATATTCTCTAATGGTCTAATGAGTTGATCATGTATAAAATTAGTCTGCTCTCCACATCCCTTCTCTCTTAAGATTTGTATCTATCTCTAACTGTTAAGTCAATGTCTTTGATCATTAGCCTATAAATACAAGTTTTTTGCCAAGAAAAACTATAAATCTAGGAAAAGTTTCAGAATTTCAAGCAATAAATGGGAGTAGTGCTGCCAAATAGTGCAAATCATGCAAAAAGCCACCACCCTGGGGTCTGTCATACTTGGGCAGCTCAAAATAGAAGGAGATAAAGAAAAGCCCAGGTTGATGACCAGGCAGGCATTTCGAAGGAAAAAGGTTCCAATATCAAAATAATAATAAAGGTCCTCGGGAAAACTGATAAAAACATGAATATTTCTAAAAAGTTACCTTTTTGATCATGCTTTGAAAGTCAATTAAACATGAAAGGATGTTGCATTGTGCTTTCATAGGTTTTTTTTTTTTAATTATGTTCAGTTCGCCAACATATAGTACATCATTAGTTTTTGATGTGGTGTTCAACAATTCATTAATTGTTTATAACACCCAGGGCTCATCACAACACATGCCCTCCTTAATACCCATTACCCAATTATCCCATCCTCCCACTCCCCTTCCTTCTATAACCCTCAGTTTGTTTCCCAGAGTCTAGAGTCTCTCATGGTTTGTCTCCCTCTCTGATTTCTTCCCATTCAGTTTTCCCTCCCTTCCCCTGTAGTCCTCCATGCTATTCCTTATGTTCCTCATATGAGTGAACCCATATGATAATTATCTTTTTCTGACTAACTTATTCCACTTAGCATAATCCCCTCCACAGTTCCATCCATGTCAATGCAAATGGTGGGTGTTCATCCTTTCTGATTGCTGAGTAATAGTCCACTGTATATATGAACCACAACTTCTTTATCCATTCATCTGTTGAAGGACATCTTGGCTCCTTCCACGGCTTGGCTATTGTGGACATTGCTGCTATGAACATTGGGGTGCAGGTGCCCCTTCTTTTCACCACATCTGTATCTTTGGGATAAATACCCAGTAGTGCAATTGGTGGGTCATAGGGTAGCTCTATTTTAAATGAATGAGGAACCTCCATACTGTTTTCCAGAGTGCCAGTACCAGCTTGCATTCCCTTCAACAGTGTAAGAAGGTTCCCTTTTCTCCACATCTTTGCCAACATTTGTTGTTTCCTGTCTTCTTAATTTTNAAGGTGGTATCTCATTGTGGTTTTGATTTGTATTTCCCTGATGGCTAGTGATGTTGAACATTTTTTCATGTCTGTTAGCCATTTGTATGTCTTCTTTGGAGAAGTGTCTGTTCATGTCTTCTGCCCATTTCTTGACTGTATTATTTGTTTTTTGGGTGTTGAGTTTGATAAGTTCTTTATAGATCTATATCTGAAATGTCATTTGCAAATCTTCTCCCATT
The DNA here is from genome assembly GCF_002007445.2 of Ailuropoda melanoleuca. Classification (NCBI taxonomy): domain Eukaryota; kingdom Metazoa; phylum Chordata; class Mammalia; order Carnivora; family Ursidae; genus Ailuropoda; species Ailuropoda melanoleuca. The sequence goes on from NC_048226.1 coordinate 82,518,761, forward strand.
TTGTAGGTTGTCTCTTAGTTTTGTTGACTGTTTCCTTTGCTGTGTAGAAGCTTTTATCCTGATGAAGTCCCAATAGTTCATTTTTGCTTTTGTTTCCCTTGCCTTTAGAAATGTGTCTTGAAAGAAGTTGCTGTGGTCAATGTCGAAGTGGTTACTGCCTATGTTCTCCTCTAAGATTTTGATGGATTCCTGTCTCACATTGAGGTCTTTCATCCATTTTGAGTTTATCTTTGTGTATGGTGTAAGAGAATAGTCCGGTTTCAACCTTCTGCATGTGGCTGTCCAGTTTTCCCAGAACCATTTATTGAAGAGACTGTCTTTTTTCCTTTGAATGTTCCTTCCTGTTTTGTTGAAGATTAGTTGACCATAGAGTTAAGGGTCCATTTCTGGGTTCTCTAGTCCACTGATCTATGTGTCTATTTTTGTGCCAATATCATGCCGTCTTGATGATCACAGCTTTGTAATATAGCTTGAAGTCAGCCATTGTGATGCCCCAGCTTTGGTTTTCTTTTTGCTTTCATATAGTTTTGCCAGAAATCATGTTTAAAAATTTTTTTCACTCTTTTCAATAATTAGTTGTCCTTATAACCAAAATTATTATATTTATAGAAAAACATTTTTTTCATTACTTTAACTCCATCTTTTTCAAGATAATGTCTCAATGGAAACATTTTCCCCCTACACACTATGAAATTCTTGTTGCAGCTTTACATGGATTCCCTTGTAGTGAATAATTATCCTTGCACAATAAGACTTTCTTTTATCTATATCACTTGATATTGTTATAGGGAACAANATCCTTGCACAATAAGACTTTCTTTTATCTATATCACTTGATATTGTTATAGGGAACAAATGAGATAAAACTTGCAAATGCATTTTGGGAATTCTAAAGTGCTATATTAATGCTAGAATTTACTCTGTGTTCAAAAAGAAAGTGTTTTGTTTACTGTGTGCAAGTTACTTCCACATACATTATTTATTTTATTCCCATAACAAACACTTAGAGATAGGTATATATCATCTCCAAACTATAAATTTGAAAAATGAAGAAACCTGCTCAAGGTCACATAGCTGTTAGTTGGCTCAGCTATACTGACAGTCCAATTGACTGTCCCCAAGTCCAGAGCATTCATTCTATTCATTTGAACCACACAAAGCCACTATTTCATAGTGAAACAGTGGTTGAACATTTGCATTTTATATGGTTCCACCTAACACATTCATTCAAGAANCACTTAGAGATAGGTATATATCATCTCCAAACTATAAATTTGAAAAATGAAGAAACCTGCTCAAGGTCACATAGCTGTTAGTTGGCTCAGCTATACTGACAGTCCAATTGACTGTCCCCAAGTCCAGAGCATTCATTCTATTCATTTGAACCACACAAAGCCACTATTTCATAGTGAAACAGTGGTTGAACATTTGCATTTTATATGGTTCCATCTAACACATTCATTCAAGAATTATTTACTGACCATCTACTCCCCATCATCTGATTCTGGGGACATTGTGGTGATCAGTGCGAAGTCCCTACTTTCATGGAGGTTATGACCTAGTGCAGTACGTTATATAGAAAACAACAGGGCAAGTAATTTAAACAAATGGGACGAATATCCTACTGTGTTATGTGTCATGCAGAGAATAAATAACAAGTAACATACAAAAAAATATTTTCTGTGGATCAGATAACTCACCACTTTGCATAGACTCTTTATCTCTCAACACTACTCTGTGAAACAGGGAATATCATAGCCTTCACTTTTTTAGATGAGAACACTGAGCCACAGAGAAGTTAAGTCACTTGCCCTGAGTTACACAGCAGGAAGAAGAGCCAAGCTCTAAGCCTAGGCAATCAGGTCCCAGAAGTACTCTCATACACTATGCTGTACAACAGGCTAACGTGATAGAAAGTAACTAGATAGCTAATAGATAACTAGGACTGCTTCTCAACATTTCATTCTTTATCATGTTCAGAGTCCTCCTACACATATCTGAAATATAATAGATCATCTCAAATAAATTCTCCTAATTCTTTTGCTAGTATTTTAAATAGGGAAAAATTTTTTGGAATTGGAGCACATCATCCAAGAACGATTTCACCCAAAGTCTACACAAGTGCTTAGATTCTCATCATCTCCATTTGGCCCCCTGGAAGAGTTTATTAACAAGCCCAAAGTACTCACAGTCTCTAGGACAATCGTTTACCAGTCAATAATACTGGAACCGTACCATACAGCCCTGTGGCTACTGCTTGCAGGAAGGCGTGAAACTGGGAAGAAGTGCTGGATGACCTGATAATAACCAACTTCAGGATGATTCCATCTCTCTCTAGTTGCCTCTGTACTTACTGTTCAGCTGTGATCCTTGCTCATCCCCAGATCCGAAGATCAGAGGAAATGATGATCGTATTTCTAATTAGAACAAATAGTAGCTATCTTGAGCTGTATCATTAATCCTTTCAGAGACGTTTGTATTGTGTTACTTATTCTGTAGCCTAATGAGGCATAAAAGAAGAATTTCTTTCTTTTTCCTGTCTCTAAATGTAGGTCCAAATAATTGCTCCTGCTGCTGGAGACTAAGGTTAATTTGAAGTAAAGACCCAGCTGGGAAGTTTTCACTTGTCTAAGCAATGGAATCAAATGTGTATAGCCACTGCCATAAAACTGTCACCGGGTGATTTTCCTTTTTGCAGTCTGAGCCTCAAATCTGCAATGCCTTCACTTGGCATGTGTTTGCTTTTTATGAACCTATGCCAAGAATATTCCTCATGCACCAAAGACATTTTTTCATTAAAACTGTTTAACATAGCAATTTGAGTATTTATTAAATCATTCACTTATTGAATAACAAATGTAGCGAACATTTCTTTAGGGTGGAGATGCTAGGGAACTATAACTATCTCTATCTTTAAAGGGTTTAGAAAGTAATAGGGAAGCAAAGAACATACACTAAATTTAACAGTGATGCTTCAGAACAGACACCATGCAAAATAAAACTATGGAAGATAATTTTCCTTCTTAGCCTCTAGTGTTTTTTTCTAAGTTTTTTCTAATACTAATTTTATTCAGTAGAGGCTGATATCCTCGATTTATCTCCCAAAACAACCAAGGGATATGACATATCCAAATAGTGACAGTGGTTTGCTTAAGTATGGGGGAACAAATATCAGTATCTTGGTGTGAGGGACAATCTATTTCGGGGGGATCACACCCAAGAGATTCTTATGCACTGCACCCCTCACTCTTCAAGTGTATTAAAAATTTACCTTATTATAAGAATCAGCTGGAATGCTTGTTAAACACAGATTCCTTGGTGCTTTTACCGGAGAGTCAAATTCAGGAGGTCTGGGGTAGAATCCACAGAAGTGGATTCTTAAGAAACATCCAGGTGATTCTTAGCATCATGCCTATTTGGGGAATGGAGCTTTAGAAACACTTTTAAAACCAGTCCTAAATTTTAAGCATTTGAGCTACTTATTCTTTAGCTGCTACTTTGAAGCTTTTAAACTAATTCTCAACAACTGATGGAAAATTTTTAACTTTTTTCTAGAAGCTTATTAAACAGGGGAAAATTTCCAAAGCTGTTTCTTTCTTTTTCTCATCTAATCTCTACATATATTAAAAACAAAGGGATACAACTAACCAAGTGGGAAGTAAAAACTTGCTCAAGTATGTTCACTATTCTTTTTCCCCAATCAAAAGGAAACATTTTTTTTTCCTNAATCTCTACATATATTAAAAACAAAGGGATACAACTAACCAAGTGGGAAGTAAAAACTTGCTCAAGTATGTTATAAATTCACTATTCTTTTTCCCCAATCAAAAGGAAACATTTTTTTTCCCATTCTGTTTAGGACAGAATTAGAAAAGAACCCTCTCATCAGCATTCTCAGACACAGAAGCTGTTTCTGGGCAGTTGCTAGGTACTTAAGCAAATTACTCTGCCAAGCTCCTTAGGGACTCTCTCAGGTGGTTTGTTATGTCTGCAACCAAATTATTGGTTTTTGGATCAAACTGTAAAATGCAAAAATGAAAGAACCTATTTATCAAAAGTAACTGAGTAAAAATATAACCCAGATTTATATTAGAGAACTATCTAATATCAAAAAATAAAGGGATTCGAGTTAAACCTATCCCGAAAATGCTACCAAGGTGGATGAAGGCAGCTCTCAGCTAAATGGTATGGTTGGAGAAATGTGACAGATCACGCCTAACTTCCTCCTCAGCTCACTTCTTCCTCAAGGACAACATTTCCTTTCAAGCATTCAGAGTCCCTGTAGTATGCTCACCTGTTTCCTGGTCAAAACCTACTCTTAGAAAAAGATCATATAATTTATTTACCTTACAGGCATCTGTCTGAAAACTACTGCCATGTAAAGGAAATAACTCAACAGTTATTATCAAAAAGACAAGAAATAAGAAGTGTTGACGAGGAAGTACAGAAAAGAGAGATCTGGGGGCGCCTGGGTGGCACAGCANCCTACTCTTAGAAAAAGATCATATAATTTATTTACCTTACAGGCATCTGTCTGAAAACTACTGCCATGTAAAAGAAATAACTCAACAGTTATTATCAAAAAGACAAGAAATAAGAAGTGTTGGGGCACCTGGGTGGCACAGCGGTTAAGCGTCTGCCTTCGGCTCAGGGCGTGATCCCAGCGTTCTGGGATCGAGCCCCACGTCAAGCTCTTCCGCTATGAGCCTGCTTCTTCCTCTCCCACTCCCCTTGCTTGTGTTCCCTCTCTCACTGGCTGTCTCTATCTCTGTCGAATAAATAAATAAAATCTTTAAAAAAAAAATAAGAAATAAGAAGTGTTGACAAGGAAGTACAGAAAAGAGAGATCTGGGGGCACCTGGGTGGCACAGCGGTTAAGCATCTGCCTTCGGCTCAGGGCGTGATCCCGGCGTTGTGGGATCGAGCCCCACATCAGGCTCCTCTGCTATGAGCCTGCTTCTTCCTCTCCCACTCCCCCTGCTTGTGTTCCCTCTCTCCCTGGCTGTATCTCTCTCTGTCAAATAAATAAAATTAAAAAAATCTTTAAAAAAAAAAAAAGAAAAGAGAGTTCTGGAGCACTGGAGGGAGGAATGTAAATTGCTGCAGCCACTATGGAAAACAGCATGGATGTTCCTCAAAAACTTAAAAANATGAGCCTGCTTCTTCCTCTCCCACTCCCCCTGCTTGTGTTCCCTCTCTCGCTGGCTGTATCTCTCTCTGTCAAATAAATAAAATTTAAAAAAATCTTTAAAAAAAAAAAAGAAAAGAAAAAGAAAAGAGAGTTCTGGAGCACTGGAGGGAGGAATGTAAATTGGTGCTGCCACTATGGAAAACAGCATGGATGTTCCTCATAAACTTAAAAATAGAACTACTCTATGACCCAGCAAGTCCACGTCGAGGTATTTATCTGAAGAAAACACAAACACTAATTCAAACGATATATGCACCCCCTTTGTTCATCACAGCATTATTTACAATAGCCAAGACATGGACACAACCTAAATGTCCGTTGGTAAATGAATGGATAAATAAGATGTAGGGTGTGTGTGCGTGTGTGTGTGTGTGTACACACACACAATTATATATTACTCAGCCATAAAGATGAATGAAATCTTGCCATTTGCAACAACATGGATGGACCAGAGGGTATAATGCTAAGAAAAAGACAAATACCCTATGATTTCATTTATACATGGAATCTGAAAAGTAAAACAAACAAATCAGAAACAGAAACAGAAACAGACTCATAGATACAGAAAACAGTTGATGGTTGCCAGAGGGGATGGAAATGGGATGATAAACAAAACAGGTGAACGGGAGTAAGAGGTACAATTTCCAGGTGTAAAATAAATAAAACATGGGGTTATAAAGTACATCACAAAAAATATAGTCATCATTACTGTAACAACTTTATATGGTGACAGATGGTAACTAGACTATTGTGGTAACCATTACATAACATATATAAATATCAAATCACTGTGTTATACACCTGAAACTAACACAATAATGTATGTCAATTGTTCTTCAATTAAAAAAAGAAATAATTCTAGTTGTAGTTGTAGAAATGCCAAGAATCATAATGCAGGCTGTGGAAATTTTGTTGTTTTGTCCCATAAGGGAGAGGCATCTCACACATTGAAGATCAAGTAATGCAAGCAAGCTGAGAATATAATTACAACTAGATAAGCAATCATATTCCTATGAAGACTTTAGGGGATAGTGATAACATTTATCAAATGTATAGAGCTATTGTTAATTTTGTGCAAATGTAAATTAACAACGCTTTTATAACAGAGTTACAGATATGTAATTTATATATCATAAAGTTGAAAATAATATCCAAACCAGAACAGGTGAAATCTATTTCTACCTACTTATGATATAGTTCATATCACTGGGGACATCAATTTTTGTGGTCCCTCTACTCTCATATCCTTGCAGAGGCTCAGAGAAATAAGACCACAGGGCGGTGGTCCGTGGCTTTGATTTTGAAAACCTGAAAATGAGCTTTAGAATAAGAACTGTAGAAAACTGCATGAATAAATGCAAATAATCTGGGAGGGTAGAGTTCAGTCCTAAGAAGGATGCTTGGAAAGAGAGAAAAGGGGAAAGAGGAGAGAGACAAGGAAAGTAAGATAGTGTTTGATAGTAAAAAAGTTTCAAAAAAGGAGAACAAATATTCAGTTCTAGTTTATTTTTATGACTATGTAAACCTTCATCTTCACGAACTTTCAGTGAAGCATCCAAGACTGAATCTACCAAAATACCAGATGGGAATGTTTTAATTTTCATAGCTTTGTTGGAGATGGGATAAAGAAGATGCATTCACTGTGTGTATTATGGAATGGAGACAACATCCATGGTAAAATAGGATAATCCAGACACTGAACTGATTGATCAGAAGCAAGATATGAGCACCAGAAGAGCCCAAGATGATGGAGACATAACTCCCCCAACATTACCATCCAATCATACGTGCACACGTGCAGAATCTCTGCTACTGTTCAGCTGGATGGAGTTTAAACACACTTCATTTAAAACTCAAAGATAAGTTCACATCTGGGTTACACATATAATATGCAGTACATATAAGAGTGCTTTGGAAATAAAATATATATTTCAATCTCATCCAAATATGGGATATAATACAGGTATTAGTACTTGTGTATTTTGATGATACCATTTGGTCACAGTTAATTTATCCTAATTTCTCTTAGGTGTTTTGAATTCTACTAGACAGTAGAATGGATAGATCTATGGAAATCAGGGAGGTGGACAAGTATAGCATTCTATCCTAAAAAGAAACTTCATATCTAATCTTAAGTGTTATGAAGCATTATCCTGGTACCCCAACTTCCAACTTTGATCCTAAAGTAAATATTCTTGCCATATTATTTTTTAAATGAACCAACATGCATGACCCAGGTGCTACCTCATTCTCTTTATTCATATTTCTGNGTAAATATTCTTGCCATATTATTTTTTAAATGAACCAACATGCATGACCCAGGTGCTACCTCATTCTCTTTATTCATATTTCTGCCCATGAGGAGTAAATTGTGCTCTGCTCCTACATCCCTGAGATAAGCACACATAAGTCAGGACAAAGAAATTTCTTCTAGATGCATGTCCGTAGGCCTGTCTCTCTCAGTCACCACTAACAGGCTCAACAGATGTGGGGCAACAGTTCTGGGCAATCAAACCTACTTGGCAGATCCAAATCTCCTTTGACTATGTTGTGCCTATTGGGGTAAAGGTAGTAGAGAGCCCAGCTATGGCCATATATCCAAGTAACTTTTATGCAAACTGTTTCCTAAAAATAAGGCTCTAGAATTTTGATCAGTACCCATCTTATTCCTAGCAAATTTTCTCAATTGACTCCAAACTTGTACTGGGGGGCAGGAGATGCAGGATTAATTATCACCCTCAAACTTCAACAGTATAATCTATTTCCAGTGAGAATTATGCTATAACTAAAACAGAAATAATCAGGTAATTGATGGTGATTGCCTTGCAGCTATGTCTTGGATGCCATTTCTAAAAAGGAAGCCAATTTTCTAAAAATGCATGTTAAATGCTGCACACAATTGATTCTGTATGTCATTGAGCCAAGGAGGATATTACTTAGGGGGTTATTCATTTTTATTTTACTTTAATGAATGTTAAGAACCTCTAAATCACTTACAACAATTAAGACAATTAGCTTTGTGCGGAACTGTGAAGTTGGACCTCGCTACACTCTTTCCGTTTCTTTACTAGAATTCACTTTGATAAAACACAAGTCAGAATAGCACTTTATTTGGCTCCCTTTTTCACACATTGTATATGTTCCTGTTGAATTTTAGTTTCCCTTTCAGATTTTCTGAGCAAGAGAAGAAGTAGTAACCTTTCAACATATCTCACAAGGCTGAAATATTTTGACAGATCCTGACTATGGAAAGACTTTTCAGTTCTGTATTTCACCTAAAGTTTAGAGTTGAACTTCTGTTTTACTGAGTGTTCTAATCGATAACCACAAAAAAAGCTGGATCGTGGAGAATTTTGGTTAAGAGCAATAATTTGAATATATGTAATTCTATGAATAGCTTATTTCAAATACTGGCGTATCTATTTAAAATATTTTTCTAATGGAATACCTGAGTGGCTCAGTCAGTTGAGCATCTGACTCTTGGTTTCGGCTCAGGTCATGATCTCAGGGTCTTGAGATCGAGCCCTGAGTCAGGCTCTGCACTGGGAGTGAAGCCTGCTTGAGATCTTCTCTCCCCCTCTGCCCTTCTCCACCTCAAATAAATAAATATTTATTTTTTTAAAAAGATTTGATTTATTTATTTGCCAGAGGGAGAGAGAGCACAAGCAGGGGGAGTGGCAGGCAGAGGGAGAAGCAGGCTCCCTGCTGAGCAAGGGGCCCAATGTGAAACTCAATCCCAGGACCCTGGGATCATGACCTGANTCTGTCATACTTGGGCAGCTCAAAATAGAAGGAGATAAAGAAAAGCCCAGGTTGATGACCAGGCAGGCATTTTGAAGGAAAAAGGTTCCAATATCAAAATAATAATAAAGGTCCTTGGGAAAACTGATAAAAACATGAATATTTCTAAAAAGTTACCTTTTTGATCATGCTTTGAAAGTCAATTAAACATGAAAGGATGTTGCATTGTGCTTTCATAGGTTTTTTAATTATGTTCAGTTCGCCAACATATAGTACATCATTAGTTTTTGATGTGGTGTTCAACAATTCATTAATTGTTTATAACACCCAGGGCTCATCACAACACATGCCCTCCTTAATACCCATTACCCAATTATCCCATCCTCCCACTCCCCTTCCTTCTATAACCCTCAGTTTGTTTCCCAGAGTCTAGAGTCTCTCATGGTTTGTCTCCCTCTCTGATTTCTTCCCATTCAGTTTTCCCTCCCTTCCCCTGTAGTCCTCCATGCTATTCCTTATG
>NC_048226.1:82532550-82572836 GCF_002007445.2 Ailuropoda melanoleuca
ACACACACAATTATATATTACTCAGCCATAAAGATGAATGAAATCTTGCCATTTGCAACAACATGGATGGACCAGAGGGTATAATGCTAAGAAAAAGACAAATACCCTATGATTTCATTTATACATGGAATCTGAAAAGTAAAACAAACAAATCAGAAACAGAAACAGAAACAGACTCATAGATACAGAAAACAGTTGATGGTTGCCAGAGGGGATGGAAATGGGATGATAAACAAAACAGGTGAACGGGAGTAAGAGGTACAATTTCCAGGTGTAAAATAAATAAAACATGGGGTTATAAAGTACATCACAAAAAATATAGTCATCATTACTGTAACAACTTTATATGGTGACAGATGGTAACTAGACTTTTGTGGTAACCATTACATAACATATATAAATATCAAATCACTGTGTTATACACCTGAAACTAACACAATAATGTATGTCAATTGTTCTTCAATTAAAAAAAGAAATAATTCTAGTTGTAGTTGTAGAAATGCCAAGAATCATAATGCAGGCTGTGGAAATTTTGTTGTTTTGTCCCATAAGGGAGAGGCATCTCACACATTGAAGATCAAGTAATGCAAGCAAGCTGAGAATATAATTACAACTAGATAAGCAATCATATTCCTATGAAGACTTTAGGGGATAGTGATAACATTTATCAAATGTATAGAGCTATTGTTAATTTTGTGCAAATGTAAATTAACAACGCTTTTATAACAGAGTTACAGATATGCAATTTATATATCAAAAAGTTGAAAATAATATCCAAACCAGAACAGGTGAAATCTATTTCTACCTACTTATGATATAGTTCATATCACTGGGGACATCAATTTTTGTGGTCCCTCTACTCTCATATCCTTGCAGAGGCTCAGAGAAATAAGACCACAGGGCGGTGGTCCGTGGCTTTGATTTTGAAAACCTGAAAATGAGCTTTAGAATAAGAACTGTAGAAAACTGCATGAATAAATGCAAATAATCTGGGAGGGTAGAGTTCAGTCCTAAGAAGGATGCTTGGAAAGAGAGAAAAGGGGAAAGAGGAGAGAGACAAGGAAAGTAAGATAGTGTTTGATAGTAAAAAAAGTTTCAAAAAAGGAGAACAAATATTCAGTTCTAGTTTATTTTTATGACTATGTAAACCTTCATCTTCACAAACTTTCAGTGAAGCATCCAAGACTGAATCTACCAAAATACCAGATGGGAATGTTTTAATTTTCATAGCTTTGTTGGAGATGGGATAAAGAAGATGCATTCACTGTGTGTATTATGGAATGGAGACAACATCCATGGTAAAATAGGATAATCCAGACACTGAACTGATTGATCAGAAGCAAGATATGAGCACCAGAAGAGCCCAAGATGATGGAGACATAACTCCCCCAACATTACCATCCAATCATACGTGCACACGTGCAGAATCTCTGCTACTGTTCAGCTGGATGGAGTTTAAACACACTTCATTTAAAACTCAAAGATAAGTTCACATCTGGGTTACACATATAATATGCAGTACATATAAGAGTGCTTTGGAAATAAAATATATATTTCAATCTCATCCAAATATGGGATATAATACAGGTATTAGTACTTGTGTATTTTGATGATACCATTTGGTCACAGTTAATTTATCCTAATTTCTCTTAGGTGTTTTGAATTCTACTAGACAGTAGAATGGATAGATCTATGGAAATCAGGGAGGTGGACAAGTATAGCATTCTATCCTAAAAAGAAACTTCATATCTAATCTTAAGTGTTATGAAGCATTATCCTGGTACCCCAACTTCCAACTTTGATCCTAAAGTAAATATTCTTGCCATATTATTTTTTAAATGAACCAACATGCATGACCCAGGTGCTACCTCATTCTCTTTATTCATATTTCTGCCCATGAGGAGTAAATTGTGCTCTGCTCCTACATCCCTGAGATAAGCACACATAAGTCAGGACAAAGAAATTTCTTCTAGATGCATGTCCGTAGGCCTGTCTCTCTCAGTCACCACTAACAGGCTCAACAGATGTGGGGCAACAGTTCTGGGCAATCAAACCTACTTGGCAGATCCAAATCTCCTTTGACTATGTTGTGCCTATTGGGGTAAAGGTAGTAGAGAGCCCAGCTATGGCCATATATCCAAGTAACTTTTATGCAAACTGTTTCCTAAAAATAAGGCTCTAGAATTTTGATCAGTACCCATCTTATTCCTAGCAAATTTTCTCAATTGACTCCAAACTTGTACTGGGGGGCAGGAGATGCAGGATTAATTATCACCCTCAAACTTCAACAGTATAATCTATTTCCAGTGAGAATTATGCTATAACTAAAACAGAAATAATCAGGTAATTGATGGTGATTGCCTTGCAGCTATGTCTTGGATGCCATTTCTAAAAAGGAAGCCAATTTTCTAAAAATGCATGTTAAATGCTGCACACAATTGATTCTGTATGTCATTAAGCCAAGGAGGATATTACTTAGGGGGTTATTCATTTTTATTTTACTTTAATGAATGTTAAGAACCTCTAAATCACTTACAACAATTAAGACAATTAGCTTTGTGCGGAACTGTGAAGTTGGACCTCGCTACACTCTTTCCGTTTCTTTACTAGAATTCACTTTGATAAAACACAAGTCAGAATAGCACTTTATTTGGCTCCCTTTTTCACACATTGTATATGTTCCTGTTGAATTTTAGTTTCCCTTTCAGATTTTCTGAGCAAGAGAAGAAGTAGTAACCTTTCAACATATCTCACAAGGCTGAAATATTTTGACAGATCCTGACTATGGAAAGACTTTTCAGTTCTGTATTTCACCTAAAGTTTAGAGTTGAACTTCTGTTTTACTGAGTGTTCTAATCGATAACCACAAAAAAAGCTGGATCGTGGAGAATTTTGGTTAAGAGCAATAATTTGAATATATGTAATTCTATGAATAGCTTATTTCAAATACTGGCGTATCTATTTAAAATATTTTTCTAATGGAATACCTGAGTGGCTCAGTCAGTTGAGCATCTGACTCTTGGTTTCGGCTCAGGTCATGATCTCAGGGTCTTGAGATCGAGCCCTGAGTCAGGCTCTGCACTGGGAGTGAAGCCTGCTTGAGATCTTCTCTCCCCCTCTGCCCTTCTCCACCTCAAATAAATAAATATTTATTTTTTAAAAAAGATTTGATTTATTTATTTGCCAGAGGGAGAGAGAGCACAAGCAGGGGGAGTGGCAGGCAGAGGGAGAAGCAGGCTCCCTGCTGAGCAAGGGGCCCAATGTGAAACTCAATCCCAGGACCCTGGGATCATGACCTGAGCCGAAGGCAGATGCTTAACCGACTGAACCACCCAGGCATCCTTATAAATAAATCTTTAAAGAAGGAAAATATGAGACCCTGGCATAAGCAAGGAATGAATGGCCATGGAAATAAGGGATATTGGTAGAGTCTTTGGGTTTCGGTTTCAAACCTACCACCCACCAAAAGCAACCATAAAAGATGGACAAAATCCAAAAAATAACTTTTTGCAGACATTGTTTAATGATCAATACGGGGCTCTGGGCATTGCAAGAAGGGAAGCATAAAGGTGAGTACCACGTTTATTCTCACTTTCTCCCTGAGAACATTTTCTAAACTATGGCACACAGGAATAAAGCCCAAAACGACAGGCATTCTTGCTGGGCTAGATAAACAGAGACTGAAGTTTGGGGCTGCCAATACACTGGGGTTTGGAGACAGGTTACTGCATAGGAAGGATTCACAGGTATCAAAATCTATCTAGACATTCCCCCCTAGGAGTCTTGGCTAATTCCTAAATTGCATGTTTACAAGGTAAGTGTCCAAAAAGCCTAGNCACTGGGGTTTGGAGACAGGTTACTGCATAGGAAGGATTCACAGGTATCAAAATCTATCTAGACATTCCCCCTAGGAGTCTTGGCTAATTCCTAAATTGCATGTTTACAAGGTAAGTGTCCAAAAAGCCTAGCAGAGGAAAACCACTAGGAGGCTGGAGAGCTCTGCAGAAAATTCAGAGGCTGCAGTGTTGAGAAGATGTTGGATTTCAGGCCCAACTGAGAAAAGAAATCTCTGAAAACATCTCAGGCTTTCAGTTGAGACCATGGAAGAACCATGCTACAGGAGATGCACCAAGAACAAAGGCCACTCTATAAAAAATACCACAGGAATCTTGATAAGGATTGCATTGAATATATAGATAGCTGTGGGTAGTATGGACATTTTAATAATAGTAACTCTTCTGATCCATGAATGTGGGATATCTTTCCACTTATTTGTGTCTTTCTCAATTTCTTCCATCATAGTCCTATCATTTTCAGTGTAGAGATCATTCACCTCCTTGGTTAAATTTACTCCTAAATATTTTATTGATTTTTATTCTACTGTAAATGAGATTTTTTCCCCCAAAATTTTTATTTAAATTCAAGTTAGTTCACATATACTCTAATATTAGTTTCAGGGGTAGAATTTAAGGAATCATCAGTTGCATATAACACCCAGTGCTTTTTCACATATTCCAATGGTATTTTTCACAGAAATAGAAAAAAAAATCCTAAAATGTGTATGGAACCACAAAAGATACCAAATAGCCAAAGCAATTCTGAGAATGAAGAGCAAAGCTGGAGGCATCAAACTATACTGTACAGGCATAGTAACCAAAACAATATGATACTGGCATAAAATAGACACAGAGAGCTACGGAATAAAATCTAGAGCCCAGAAATACATCCATGTATATGTGGTCAACTAATATTTGAAAAAGGAGCCAAGAATACTCAATGAGGAAAGGATAATCTCTTCAATAAATAATATTGGAAAAATTGGTTAATCACATACAGAATAATGAGATTGGACTCATATCTTTCACCACTCACAAAAATCAAGTCAAAATGTATTAAAGACTTAAAAAGAAGACCTGAAATCATAATACTCCTAGAAGAAAACATAGGGAAAAATCTCCTTGACATTAGTCTTGGCAATAATTTTTTGGCTATGACACCAAAAGCACAAGCAACAAAAGCAAAACTTAATAAGTGGGATTACATCAAACTAAAAGGTGTCTACACAGCAAAAGAAACAATCAACAAAATGAAAAAGTGCCTATGAAATGGGAGAAAATATTTATAAATCATATATCTGATAAGAGTTTAAAATCCAAATATATAAGGAATTTATACAACTCAAAAGCAAAAAAAAAAAAATCTGATTTAAAAATGGGCAGAGGAACTAAATAGACATTTTTCCAAAAAAGACAATCAAATGGCCAATAGGTAGATGAAAAGTTGTTCAATATTGCTAATCATCAGGGAAACTAAAGTCAAAACCACAATCAGATATTACCTCACACCTCTTAGATTGCCTATCATCAAAAAGACAAGAGATAACAAGTGTTGATGAAGATGTGGAGAAAAGAGAATCCTTGTTCACTGTTGGTGGAAATGTAAATTGGTATAGCACTATGGAAAACAGTATGGGAGTTCCTCAAAAGATTAAAAATACAACTATTAAATATATGATCCAGCAATCCCACTTCCGAATTTATATCCAAAAGAAATGAAAATAGGATCTCAAAGATATATCTGCACTCCCATATTCATTGTAACACTATTCACAATAGCCAAGATATGGAAGCAACCTGAGTGTCCATCAATGGATGAGTGGATAGAGAAACGTAGTAAAAAATATGTGTTTCCAACCACATGGATGAAACCTGAAGGCATTATGCTAAGTGAAACAGGTTAGACAGAAAGACAAATACCAAATGATGTCACCTGTGTGTGGAATCTGAAAAAGCCGAACTCACAGAGATAGTAGAAAAAATGGTTACCAGGGGTTGGGGGATAGGAGAAATGGGGAGATGTTGGTCAAATGGTATAAACTTCTAGTTATAAGACAAATAAGTTCTGGGGATTTAAAGTACAGCATTGTGATTACAGTTAACAATACTGTATTATATACTTGAGAGTAGCTATAGGAGTATATCTTAAATGTTCTCATCTACAGAAAAGAAAATAGTAATTTTATGATGTGATGAAGGTGTTATCTAATGTTAGGATGATAATCATTTTGCAATATACGTATATCTAATCAACAGGTTGTACACCTTAAACCTGCACAATGTTATATGTCAATTATATTTTAATAAAGTTGAAAAAAAGGAGTAAGGGCTACCCTCTAAGAATAAGAGCACAAGTGCAACAGCTTCAACCTAATGAAGCCTGAAGCAATTCTCAGCAGAATCAAAGTAACCTCCAATTATTAAAATGCTTAACAAAACAAAACATAACTCTCTTCAGCGGATGATAACATAATCTAAATGCTCTACAATTTATCATCCACAATGTTCAGAAGGTAAAATAAAAATTTACCAGGCAAGTGAAGGAGGAAGAAACTGTAAATATTAATCAAGAGAGAAAGCAATCAATGGGAGAGACTCAGAGGTATTACAGATATTAAAATTAGCAAAGTGTTCTAATAACAATGATTAATCTGTTAAATGATAGAAAAGATGGGCAAAGGGATGAAAAGTTAAAATATTTCAATGGTATATTAGAAAAGATGATTTGCATGAGCACAGAGGATTTTTAAAATAAAATAAATTAAAAATTAATTGGGTAATTAAAGAGAAGACTGAAAATAATGGAACACAGGATTTGTGAATTAGGAAACTGTTCAATAAAATAATGAAATATCCAAACTAAAGAACTGAACCAGAAGGATGCATGAGACACATGTGAGACACACTCAAAAGGTCCAACACCTGTGCAACTGGGGTTCCAGAAAAAGGAGAGAATGTCACATTCAACTGAAAATTGGCTGAAAATTCTCCAACTCTGATAAAAGACAAGAACACAAAAACTCAAGATATTCACCAAACTCCATGAAGGATTTTTTAAAATAAATAAGTAAAAAAAGTAGGCACAATATAGTCAAAATACTTTAGGTTCACCAACAAAAGAGAAAATATTAAAATCAGCAAGGGGGGGAAGCATATTACCTTCAAAGGAAAAATAAAAATGATACAATAGAAACTATGGAAGTTTCTTTAAAGAGCTGAAAGGAAAAGACCTGCCAACCTGGAAGTCTATACCATGAAACAGCTTTCGCAACTAATGAATCATCGACGCAAGTAATGAATCATCAAAGTTTACTTCAAAAACCAGAGATGTACTGTATGGTGACTAACATAATATAATAAAAAAAACATTAAAAAAAATAAGGGCAAAGACCAAAGAATTGTAAAAATAAACAAAAGCTGAAAAAAAGACAAATAACAAAATCTGAATTTATTGCTAGCCAACTTGCATACAAGAAATTATCTCAGATGGAAGGCTATTCCTGTAGAAATAAATGGAAACAACAGGAAAGGGTAAAGGTTTGAGCTCTTCTTCAAGTTTATTAAATAAAGAAGCATTTGATGAAGAGCTCCATTTTTTCAAAGATATACTGTCATACCAAAACATGGGAAATATATTATGGAAATATATTCAGAAATTTTAATTCAAGTCTTTCTATAAACCTCAAAATATGTTGTTTTCCTTATGATAATTTGTTAGTAACAAGATGAAATATATCAATAAAACTGACCCAATCCAACATATTGACTATATCCATGTATGTCAGAATCTGGTCTGCTAATTTCCAGTATCCATTTTAGTCACCTCAAAGACTCTTACCTAAAACAGCAGGTTCTCACAACAAACATTTTGTGGCATGCAGTCTGAGATTAACAAGGAACAAATGGAGTGTGCAGTTGTGGTTGCATTCTGTAAACCATAAGCATTGATCGTGTGCCCAATGAGGGCAAGATATCAGAAGTAGATCTTTCTGAATACAAATAGAGAGCAAGCCTTATCAGTTCTTAACTTCCTGGGAGCTAGTGCAAATCAAAGAAAAATAGTTGAGAATGATTATGGAATTCTATCTACCAAACTTCCTATTCATGTGTGCTTTATTATGACTTGTATTATAATTGATGTTGTCCCAAGTGCCATGGAAACAAATATTAAGGAGACATATTCCATTCTCAAAAGCTTACAGTCTAATAGTAGAAGAGAGAAACACAGTAAGTGACAAATGCAATCAAGTGTTGTCGGTGACATAATAGAAATCTAGAAGGTTGCAGTGTGACACAAGGAAGAAAATGAGCAATTCATCCTGGGATGTGTCAGAAAAGTGTTCATAGGGGAGGTGACATGAGCTCTAAATTTTGAAAGATGAGAGGCCATTTGCCAATGGCCATGAAAGAAAAGCATGTCAGGCAGAAGAGCAGAGAGGAAGGGCCTGGGTTAGAAAAACAGTGTTACTATCCTGGGAGTCAATGCGGCACTGTGTGTGAGGTGAAGCACCGTTAAAAGGGATGCTGGGGAACTTGCAGAGGACAGATTACAGAGGACATTCTATGCCATGTATAAAATATAGACTCTTGTTTGGATGGCAAAAACTGCCATTACATAGTCCAAGCTCTCTTCAAACAAAAAAATAAATATAGCCAAGTCTACTAGCACTCTGCTAATATAGTAGTCATGCAACACATATGCTATTTAAATTTAAAAGTAATAACCTTTGGCTCAGGTCATGATCCCAGGTTCCTGGCATGGAGCCTCACGTTGGTCTCTCCATCGGAGAGTCTGCTTCTTCCTCTCCCTCTGCCCC
Organism: Ailuropoda melanoleuca; assembly: GCF_002007445.2. Lineage (NCBI taxonomy): Eukaryota > Metazoa > Chordata > Mammalia > Carnivora > Ursidae > Ailuropoda > Ailuropoda melanoleuca. The sequence goes on from NC_048226.1 coordinate 82,541,204, forward strand.
TCCCCCTTTGCATGTGCTGTCTCTCCCTTTCTCTCTCAAATAAATAAATAAATAAATAAATAAATAAATAAATAAATAAGTGTATGTATGTATGTATATAACAAAACTGAAAATTCATCTCCTAGGTTGCACTAGCCAAATAGAAGCAATCTTAAGATACACATGGCTAGTGGCTAGAGGACTTGACAGTGGTCTAACACAATCTAAGTTTGTCTTTCACTCTAGCAAAGATCAGAACAGGAGTTCCAGATCAGAGAGAGTAGAAGTTTGATTACCACAGTCATTCAAAATCCAGGCTGACAGAATCTCTGGCATCTTCAAATCCAAGCTTTCCAAATCACCCTAAACATCAGTATCCAGATAGTAGAGATTGGGGGAGAGCATGGAGGGTCACTTAAAAAATTTTTGGACCAGAACTACAGGAAACACATATCCCTTCTGTTAACATCTTGAACTTCAGCCCCTTGACAAACAGATATTTTGTCATCACTTTCTCCAACTCTGTCATTTGCCAATTCATGTTCTCTTTTAAAAAAACATTTTTTTGTTCACTTTTTAAAAGTAAGCTCTACACCCAACATGGGGCTTGAACCAACAAATCCAAGATCAAGAGTCACATGCTCCACCAATTAAGCCAGCCAGGTGCCCCTGCTGATTCACGTTCTTAATGATGTCTTTTGATGGATGGAACTTTTTAATTTTGATGAAGTCTAATTTATTGATTTTTTTTATGGTAGTTCTTTCTGTGACTGAGTAAGAAGCCTTTATCTCACTTAAATTGTAAAGATATACTCCTATTTTTTTCCTCTCTGAGCTTCATATTTCTAGTTTTTACATTTAAGGCTCCTTCTAATTAATTTTTTTATATGCTATGAAGTTAGGAGCATAGCTCATTTTTCTAGTACAGCTTTCTAGTTATTCCAGCACCATTTGTTGAAATGGCTTTTCTTTCTGTACTGGATAGTACTTGGCAACTTCCTCAAAATTCAAGTAACATTGTGATTATAGATAATAATACTGTATTGAGGACTTTAAAATTTGAGAGGGTAAGCTCATGTTAAATGTTATTATCGCAATAAGGAAAAAAACACACAAAGAATAAAAATCATTCAACCATATAAGTGGGGGGGCCATTACTGAGCTATCTATTCTGCTCTCTGTAGATCTTCACAGCTGTACTTCAGTCTTCTGATTATTGTAGCTCTAGTTACCTTGCCCCCTAGTTCCTTTCTGTGGTTAACTTTGCTCTTTTTTTATCTAGCTTCTTACTGTGGAAATTTAGATAACTAATTTCAGATATAAGTATTAAAAACTATAACTTCTACTCTAGACACTAATTAGCTGCATCCCACAAATTTTGATGTGTGATGCTTTCATTGGCATTCAGTTCAAAATATTTCCCATGAATTACTTAAGAGCATGTTATTTAATTTCCAAATATTTTGGCCTTTATATCTATATCTTATATAGATCTTCTTGGTACTAATTTCTAGTATAATTCCATTATATTCAGAGAGCACACTCCCTATGATTTCAATATTTCTAAATTTTTTAAGTATTTTACAGCCTCAAATAGATCTCTTTTAACATACCATGTACACTTGAAAAGAATGCATATTCTTCAGTTTTGTTGTAGTGTTCTATAAATATTAATTAGATCAAAGTGAGTAATAGTGTTGTTCAGGTCATCTAAATCTTTTTTGTTGTTTACTTCTTTTAAGAACTGCTCAGAGAAGAGTAGTAAAGTAGTTACTTCTACTGAGTTTTCTTCTCCCTTTAATTCTGTTAATTCTGCTGCATATATTCTGAAGTTCTGTATATGATTTTTATGTTTTTCTAACGAATTGACCCTTTTATATTTATGATATTTCCCATTTCTATGTCTGGTAATTCTATTCGTCTTAAATTTTAATTTACCTAATATTAGTAAAGTACTCTGATCTCCTTTTACTTAAAATTAACTGTGTCTTTATATTTATTTATCTATCTTTCTATTTATTTATTTAAAGATTTTATTTATTTACTTGACAGAGAGACAGAGACAGAGGGCACATGAGGTGGGGGGCGGGGGGGCAGGAAGAGGGAGAAGCAGACTCCCCACTGAGGAGGGAGCCCAATGGGGGGCTCAATCTCAAGACCCTGGTATCATGGCCTGAACTGAAGGCTGTCACTTAACCATCTGAGCCACCCAGGTGCCCCACGTCTTTGTATTTAGTGTCTCTTTTAGAAAGCATATCATTAGGTCTTGCTTGTTTATATATTCTAAGTATCTCTGCCTTTTTAATTGGGGTGTTAGTTCATTAATATTTAATGTAATTATTAATTCTGTTGGACTTTGTCTTTTTATTGTTTTCTTTTTGTCCCTCTTTTTTTGTTTTCCTTTATCTGCCTATTTTGACTTATTTGAATACTTTTTAGAATTCCATTTTAATTTATCCATTAGCTTATTAAGCTAGAACTCTGTTTTTATTGACTTTTTCCACTGTGGTCTTTATTTTGCTGGTAAGCCCACCCAGTGAATTTTTTTTTATGTCAGATATTGTATTTTTCATTTCTGGAGTCTGAATTGGGTGTGTATTTATAGTCTCATTTTCTTTTCTGAGATTTGCAATCTCTCCATTCATTATGAGCATATACTCTTATACCTTATTGAACATAGTTGTAATAACTGCTTCATGTACTTTCTGCTTATTCCAATATCTAGGCATCCACTGATTTTCTAAGAATAAATCACATTTTACTGGTTCATTTTGTGCCATGAAATGTTTAGTTGTATCACAGACACCATGGATATTATGTTGAGGAGTCTCTGGGTTCCATCGCTTTCTTCCAAATAGTATTGATATTTTCATTTAAGCGGGCAACTAATTTGATTAGACTAAAACTGCCAACTATGCCTTTGAGGCAGCAAATTCAAATCCCAGTTCAGTTCTTTTATTCTTTGCTGGGCTGATTACAGTCTGTCCCTCCCACCCCCTATACATATGATTTATAAGTGGCCAGAAATTTTGCAATAGTTTATATAGAGCCTTTGAGCTGCTCCTCCTCCATGCCCCAGCTTTCTCATTTTGAGATTCCTTTTTTACTTTCCAATAGCCACAACTGCCTTGAACTCTGTCAAGATAGGAAAGATTTCCTATCTTCAAGATAGGAAAAAAATTTTATTGTAGTTTTAGCCACCCTGCTGAGGCTCCCTGCAAGCTAAAAAACAAAACAAACAAAAATCATTAAAAAGGGACACACATCACATTGATCCCTTCTTGCAAGTATCAACTTCCCTTCAGAATATGCCTTTATTCATTCATTCTTTGGAGAATTCAGGTAGTCATTTTTTCCATTTTATCCAGAACTTATAGTTATCTGAAGAAGGGTCATTCTAATAGAAGCATGCTTATTCATATTGTATGAGGAACTCCAGGTAGATTTATTTTTAATAATCATTTTAGCATATCAGCATTTCAGGCACACAACTGCAAGCTGATTCCTACTTCCAATTTTTGCCAAAGGCTATCTTGAGACATCTGACTCTTGGGAGAAAGAGATTTAGGGATATTCTTATTGGATCTTCAAGTTCTACATCTGTATTAAATTCAATCATAAATGAGAATTCATCTGGATGATATTAGTTCCATGAAAAAGGTCTTTACTAATTTAAGATTTAATTCAGTAAGATCTTAACCTTTACTGTGCATGAAAATAATCTCTGTAGATTTCTATAAATGAACATGCCTATATTTCTATATCAGAGATCTGTATCAGGAGGTCTAGGATAGAGCCAAACATGTTCTATTTTTCAATAATTTCAGTTAATTCTCAGGCAATCCAACTAGTAGAATCACTGATTTAATGGTTTCCTTTCAGATTTTCAAAAAAGAAAGTGGAATTAAGAGTCAGAAGACCTGAGTTTCAGTACATTATCCCTCAATTTTACCAAGAGTGCTGTATTTATAAGCTTTTAAATTTTGTCTCAAAATAATCATTGTATGTGCCTTATATAAGTCATATGGTTGTTTGTAAAGATCAAGTGAAATTAAGTATATGATAAATTATAAACCACTATATAAACATAAAATACTTTCATAAGATCCCTTCTTTTTTAATTCTTTTTTCCTTTTGTAAAAACCAAACTGAAAACATTGCCCTTTACTTTATCTGGTGTATAAGTGTTTTTCAGTACCAGAAAAGAAGTATTAATGTTCTGATAAAATTTTAGGCTGCTTACTTTTGTTGTTGTTGCTCTTCTAATTCTAATCCAACAATACTAGATCACTTCTCCCTTTGCCTTATAATACATGAATCCAAAGCTAAATATAGTTCCATAATAGGAAGCTCTACTCAAATACTTCTTCTCATTACACTTCATTTCTTGAATCCTTTATTTTTTACATGCCCTATTTTTGGTAGCAATGGAAGTCATTTTGGGCTTGTTTTTAATTGTTTAGTTATACTGCATCTCATTCCAGAAAGGATTAAATAGTCCCTATTTAGAAACAGATTATAAACAACATACCATAAATACAAATAGTGTATTTAGACTAATGAAAACTTTTGGTTGGTCCCTATACAAAATTATTCTGGAGTCTTCTACGGTCTCAGTCCCTTTGAACATTTCTCCAAAGAAGATATGAAATGGCCAACAGACACATGAAAAAATTCTCAATATCACTTGGCATCAGGGAAATACAAATCAAAACCACAATAAGATACCACCTTACATGGGTCAGAAAGGCTAAAATTAACAACTCAGGAAACAACACATGTTGATGAGGATGTGGAGAAAGGGGAACCCTCTTACACTGTTGGTGGGAATGCAAACTGGTTCAGCCACTCCAGAAAACAGTACAGAGGTTCCTCAAAAAGTTAAAAATAGAGAACTACCCTATGACCCAGCAACTGCACTACTAGGTACTTATCCAAAGGAAACATAGTTATTCAAAGGGGCACATGTGCCCCAGTGTTTATAGCAGCAATATCCACAATAGCCAAACTATGGAAAAAAGCCCAGATGTCCATCGACAGATGAATGGATAAAGAAGATGTAATACGCACACACACACACACACACACACACACACACACACACAGAGGAATATTACTCAGCCATCAAAAAGAATGAAATCTTGCCATTTGAAATGATGTGGATGGAACTAGAGGGGATTATGCTAAGCAAAATAAATCATAGAAAGACTAATACCATTTGATTTCACTCATGTGGAATTTAAGAAACAAAACAGATGAACATAGGGGAAGGAAAGGAAAAATAAGATGAAAACAGAGAGGGAGAAAAACCGTAAGAGACTCCTAACTGTAGGAAACACACTGAGGGTTGCTGGAGGAAAGGTGGGTGGGGGATGGGGTAATTGGTGATGGGCCTGAAGGAGGGCACTTGATGTAATGAGCACTGGGTGTTATATGCAAGAGATGAGTCACTAAATTCTACCCTTGAAACTAATAATATACTACATGCTAACTAAATTGAATTTAAATAATTTTTTTAAAAAAAGAAGCACCCTTTGACATATTGCCTCCCTCATTGTTTTTCACTCTTTTTGAGCTTTCTTTTCCCATTCTCCCTTTGCTAATACCTTTTCCTCTATTCTGTTTCTCTTCTTTCTGTCCCTCTGTCTATTCCCAAATCACTAGATACCTTAGTGGAGAAAAAACAAACTTCAAAATTGTAAAATCTTCCTGTACATTTCCCGAAAATGTTCATTCTCCACCCAGGCCACTTCATTACTTTTTGCTTACTGAACATTTCAACATCAGGAAATTGATGCCAGGAAAGTGTGTTTTTGTGCCATGTAGAACTATCTTAGCCCTAACCTGATAAATCATTTGTTTGGTTATTTTTAATATCATCAAATGATCTATGATCACACTTTAGATTCAAAGTGACTGGACCCTAGGTAATTTTACATTATGCCCATTTATCATCCAAGACTCTTGAAGATTTGATCATGACAAAAGACTAGGGAGAATTCTTCTTTCAAATACTTTTGTGATAATGTAATTCCTCCCCACCAGCAACTCTGCTTCTTGACCCTAAAAATACAGTCGATTAGACAAGTGAAAAATTTACAGCTGGTGCTCTCTCCTTCAATTTCTTTCTTCTGGCCCAGGCCCCACCTTTCATAACTTCACCTCAAGCAGTATTGCTGGCAGCCAGAATTTGCCAAGTAGGTTGTTATCATTATTTGTAGAGAAATGATAAGTTGTTAAAGACAGTGTCCTTTCTCAAAGCAACTCTGCTTTCTAAAAGAAAGAACATGTCATTAAAGGAGGTTCTGAGCACAGGGTTAGGTTTATTTTTTCTGGTAGTGGAACTTTTTTAATTTAATGCATAAACATATAAGTCCCTTTAATAGAGAAATTGTACATGTTGGTGAATATGGTCAATGGTCACATTTATGGGTTAATTGTTTAAAAATCAGAAATAATAATTAGGATAGATTCTATGCTCTCTTCGTTACATTGTGAAGTGTCTTGTGTAGTCATATTCTATTGTTGGAATGACAGCTTGTACAAACTTCAAGAAAATCAGAAGATACATATGAACACAAAGCTCTCCCCCTCCTTCTGCAACAGTCTCAATGATTTTCTTCCTCACCTCAGCATGCTTGCATGGGTGAACTGAACACACAGGACGTGGTGGGAGATGAGGGTGATTTTCAATGGTCACCGTTTTCTTCACATGATCTTGACTGATGTCTTCATATATGTGTTCAACTGTTAAAGGCTGCCTCTGCTCACCGTAGCCAAACAACCATACTCGGGGTGTCTGCTAATAGTTAGCTGAGTGTAAAATTAACTAGGAAATATCCAGTGTTTCCTTTAGCTCCTGCCCAACAACGAGCACATTGCTGGCGCTCTTATGACTATGCCTTAATGGTTTGTGTGAAGGTGGAAGGGTAGGAGTATGGCTTGCCTAACCAGAAACCCCTCAGTAAAGAAGCACACTGTGCTGTTGCCTCCATAAGAGGGATTATGGAGAGTGCAAATGGGAGGCTTGAATTATTTATGAAAACTGTTAATAGCAAGTATGGTTGCCAAGGGAATGAGGCAGTGTGGCCTCAGGTAGACAGCTTACTGCTGAAACTCCAACTTCTTTTTCTTTTATTCTTTTGCTAATTCTAGTGATCTTTTCAAACTTCCCTTTTTGATGATAGATCCCTAAAGATGTTTATGTGTAATGTGGCAGAAACGTCTGCAAATACATCCAATAAGCCTGAAACACAAGGAGCTTATAAATGAGGGCTCAGACAGGAGTAGAAGCTGTTTTCTGGATTGAGAGTAGGAAAAGTGAGGGACTTGGGGACCTCTGTTCAAAGAAATGTCAAATGATTATATGCTTTGTTTCATAGTTTTGATGTCACCCCATGTGACACTGATGTCCCTTAGAAGACAAGTGAGAAGCAAAATAGGGCTGATTAAGCAAAGGATGATCCTCCCTTTGGCCTCAGTCTCTCTATCTGCAAAATGGAAATAAGAAAGCAAATATAAGGATTGCTTTTTCCTTACAGGGATATTTTGAAGATGCAAAATTAACACAACAAGCTCAAAAATTATATATTGATCTTAGGATAGTGTAAGCAGAGACATACCATCAAAATGTAAGTCTGATCATATCGCACATCTCCTGTATGTATGATTTCAGTGATTCCTGTTTCACTGGGATTGAAGATAAAACTCTTCATTGCAGCCCAGGCCAGCCAGCCTCTGCTTCGTCTGGCTCCACCTGAAGCCCCTCTGAGCTCTGGTCCTCCAGCCGCCCGGCCTTCCTTCAGTTCCTCACAAGCACTGGGGCTGCAGGGTAGCTCACTGCACATGATCCCTGACATGTTCCTTTGGCATGCATTAGCCCTCGGACATACTTCGACCACTCCTCTTCTTGGTAATACTTCTCACCTTGTTAGTTTACATTTCCTTGTGTGAGTATGTGTTTAATGCCTATCTCCTCATACTACTCTAAACCCTGCCTCTGCTTACCATTTCATCCCCAGAACCCAGCAGTGTTCCTAGTACATGGTAGATATTTAATGTGTAGTAAACAAAGGGGGGAAAAGACAGATGGAAGAAAATATTAATGAAAGGATGAAAAAAATGAGGGGCGCCTGGGTGGCTCAGTTGGTTAAGCATCCAACTCTTGATTTTGGCTCAGGTCATGATCTCAGGGTCATGGGATCAAGGCCCACATTGGGCTCTGGGCTGAGTGTACAGTCAGCTTGAGATTCTCTTTCTCTCCCCCCCCCAGCCCCTCCCTCCACACTCGCTCTCACACGCTCTCTCTCAATCAAATAAATAAATAAATATTTTTTAAAAAAAGGAAAGGATGAAAAAATAAAAAAAGCAAGGAAAGAAAGAGAGAAAATGAAGAAAGGAAGAAACATCTAATTGGAGAAGAAGCAAGGAGGTAAATGATAATGTGATGTAAAACAAATCCACTACCACAGTTAAAACTACCTGTTAGGCTTATAGAGGTATTCGTGTTTCTTTTATCCTTCCCAAGGTATCACCCTGCCATTCCTTAAAGCCTCCCTCCACCAGGCATGCCTACTCTACACTGCTAGTCTACAAGCACAATTCTGTTACCTGTGTTGTTACTGAAAACCCCGGCATGGATTAAGATGAAACAGGTCCTGGACACAGTCAATGAGACGGTTTTATACAGACTAATCTGGCATTCATTGCATGATGTTGGAACCTTACTAACACATGAATTAGGAGGATCTGTTGTTGTACAACAGCCAATTCTTTGATGTAAATTATCCCCTATATGACTGGTAAATAGGGAACGATGTTCTTATAACTCAGAAGTAATGCTGGTTCTTATACATTGCTTCCTAGTAGCTTAATGTTTTAAAGTTAGGTAGAGCAAGCTTTGTCACAATTAAAGAAAAAGCATATACGGAAATCTTTTGAAAAAGGCTTAAAAATTGACAAAAGCGCTTCCCATTAGTGCTTTAAGAATTTCTTCACATGTGCAATGATGTTAAGCTCACTGGTGAAGCCGACAGCACAGTTAAAGAAGCTGCAAAAACATTACTCCTTGAATTAAAACAATGGATTAATGAAAAAGGCTATGTATTAGATCAGATTGCTTTGATAAAAATTATTCATATTGGAAAATCTGTATCTCAAATCTAGGATTTAAAGACTGCTAATGACCAACTTACTTCAAAGTCAAGTGCAAATGCTGTTAGCGGGTTAACAACGCCTAAATATATATATTTTTTTTTTAATAGTAATTGTTTTGTTTTCTTAGTGCCCTCCGAACTCCACAGTTTTGAGTGGTCTCCCCTCATTTTATCTCCCCCACGGGCCCTGTTATTTTTAGTGTTCAATTTTACAGAACGTATGTTTTTCAATAGTGTAAAAATTGGCATTATAGCAGAAACGCTCATATCTCTATTTTATTCCACTGTCTCTGGCTAAAAAAGAACAAAGATTTTTGTCTGGCTAGCCGATTATGTTGGGAAAATTTGAAAGCAAAGAAAATATGTGTTGTTTCAATATTTGAACTGAGTTCTATAAAGTCTAGTCAAGTGGGAATTTAGGACTTCCTCTGGCTTTCAATGAAGATATAACTCTTCTCTGGTTGGCAGAAAATGTTCTCCAACCACTTCCATACATCTCTTTGGAGTCAATATTGCCTGGCTCCCAAATCCTTTATTTGGGTCTGTCACAATTACAAATCTTTTCATGAAAACTGCATAATCTCTTCTCTGTCTCAGAATTATAATCCTAATATCCCCCAAGGCACCTGCCTTTAGGTCTCCTGCTCTCCTTCTCTGTTTCTTCTTAATGTTCTCTGTCTTGTGTATGTATATCATATGTAAATATGCATATGTGTGTGTATATATATGTGTGTATATATGTACGCATGTATGTATACTGTGTGTATATATCCTCTGCAAGATATATATATATGTGTGTGTGTGTGTATATACAGACACACATATATACCTCCTACATATATATACATATATACACACACACATATATATATATCTTACAGAGGTATGCATATTAGGCCCTAACATGACCTTGCCTCACAGAGATATCTATGCATAGACATCTGTTCACTTGAAGAAGTGTGTTGTTTTTTCTCCTACAGTAGAGCAAAATTATCCAAGGGTGGATTTACACCAGCTTATGCAAATATGGCATAAAAGCCATTAGCCTTGGGTTCCTTCTTAGAGAAGACGATTTCCTTCACAGCACACACACACGTTAATACAATAAAACCCATGATGTTCATTCAGTGGTAGAATAAAGAAGGAAACCTGGAAAAACAGCTTCTAACTCTGGCTTTCTCTTTCTGTGTGACCTTGGGCAAATTGGTGAGCTTCCATGAGCCTCCATTTCTCCATCTTTAAAGAGGGATAATATTAAAATCACAATAACAGAGGGTTACTGTAAAAACAAAGTAAATAACATGATGAAAGTGACTTCCTAACAGTACCTGGAACCTCGTAGGTATTCAATGTTTGATATTTGTATGATCAAGAATTGCTATAAACCAAATATTAGACTGTCTTCCAGGAATACAGAGATGGAGAAATGACATTCCTACACTGAATGAGTTCAAATTCTGACAGTGGATATTGGCAAATAGATAAACAAAACCAAGCTGTTGTGATTGAAGGACACATGAAGATGAGGGGCACTCAGGAGGACCATCTAAACCAGACTCAGAAATTCAAAGGTTTCCCTGAGAAGTCATGCTTGAGCTGGACCTTGGAGACCATGTCGGCATAAGCTAGGTGAGGAATGGGGTAAATGCTCTTCTGGGTAAAGGAACATGTTCAAAGACATGGGGACAACAGAGAGTGCATGACAAATTCAAAGAAAGGCAGATCAGCAGAGTAATCCATCTAAAAGATAAATAAATTTGACAGAATAGGATCTTGGCACTTATGTTTCCACTGGTATCATCTCTTGTCTGTTTTATAATCACCTAGATGTTCATCTTTCTCAGCTAGCACAAAGTACATCCCATGAAGGCAGGGACTTTGGCTATTCTGTTCAATGCTGTATCTCAAACAAAAAGTAACTAGACCATAGAAGGAACGCAATAAATATTTGAAGAAATAAATGAATGTTATTCATCCCATCTATTTATCTTAAAATATGAATGCATAGACTCCAAGAGTTTAATTCACTTGTCTAAAGACACATAGCAGTTCTGATCTCAAGCTCTGAATTACTGTCATCCTGCTGCCAGGTCTCCTTGACGACCACTTCCACCGCAAGTGGGTAACAACTGCTGTTGGGCCACATCGCAGATGAGCGCGAATGAGGCAGATAACAGCATTTAGCGTGGCTTTCTGCATTTAACCAGCCCGAAGTCTCTGAATTAACAATGCAATTTAATCTTTTCTCAGGTAATCAGGTAACTGAGGATCAGAGCACAGGAGCACACACATTGTAAAATTTGTAAATTCTACTCTGGCAACTATAAAGAATTAATACACTTCTTAAAAGTAAGCAGTTTTTTGGTCAAAGGGTACAAATTTTCAGCAAGGAGATGAGTAAGTCATGGAGATCTAATATACAACATGGTGACTGTAGTTAATAATACTGTATTACGTACTAGAAATTTTCTAAAAGAGTATATAGATCTTAAGTGTTCTCACCACCACTACCAAAATAAAAATGAAAATAAATCAAAACCTATATGAGGTGATAGATGTGTTAATTAACTTGACTGTAGTAATCATTTCACAATGTGTGTGTACATATATATATATATATACACACACACATACATATATATATCAAATCATACTGTATACCTTAAATATATAAAATTTTTATTTATCAGTTATATTTCAATAAAGCTGGGAGGGGGGAGTAAGCAGTTTTTTCTCCCTTCCAAAAGATTCAAGGGCTTTCACTGAAAAATCTTATTAGATGAGCATCACAATAGTAATAACCTAGGAGCAGGAGCAGGAGGCATGGCCATTAAAGTATAAGTTTCTAGAAACACAGAGTTAAGTCAACAGAGATAAATAAGCATGACGGGTTTTTTTTACTGTCTAAAGTAGACCATAGTATATCCAGATAGAAATAAGACTTTGTCACACAGAACTGCACAGGTAGGTACTACTTACATGGTCCCCTTGACTAATCACAGTGTCCTGACTTCAGAAGTCATTTGGAGTCAAACCTGTTAAAGAACACTGTGTACAACAATATACACCTATATCAATATGAAAAATGATTATTTGAGAACTGAACTCATATTTGAGAATGAGAATATATTTTACTATAGAATTAACCTAAATACATAAGCTATAAATAATACTCAGAATTCCAAGTCTTCCTCATTAGAAATAAGCCTAGCATGCCCAAAGGAAATATTTTTCTTTTTGTTTTCTCAGGATTTCTCACCTTTTATTGACCCTCTGCTTTGGATTTTGAACTATTTTCCTCTCATTTCATTCTCTGGTGACATGGCCATTTGCATTTATCAAGAACTGCTATGATTCTATCTCTCCTATTTTTTAAGTATGGAATGATCATCAAGTCTACTGCTCAGTGCGACAGTACCTCTAGTTCTCTGGAGCTCCCAGGTTCTAACAATTTCATGAGATGTGAGCTTCCCTGAAAAGCTGGATGAAAGCTGGAATTTAATAGTTGGGGCAGAGGTGGAAAGACAGAAAAGAAAAAAGCAAAGACAATGAGGATCACAGGCACAAATTAAGAGAGGTAGGCAAAGATACCTTGAAGGCCGGGACTGAGACAGGAAAAAGAAGAAAGCATATCCACAGCTGAGCACAAGGGAGAATGTGGCAATGAGAGGGATGCCTGAATTTAGTATAGTGCATGGTTTGAAGGAAAAGAAGCAAGGCTTCTGCTTGCTGATTGTTCTTGAAATAGGGCCTGGAGAGCTTGGTAATGCCTTCTCTTCATAGGTAATCAGACAGATGTCAATGTCAATACTTTCGGAAAACATCTAATAAGCTTGACTACATCAAAAACTAATGATGTAATATATGTTGGCTAATTGAACTTTATTTTTAAAAAAGTTCCCAAAAAGAAAAAAAAGAACAACTCTAATAAGCTTGAGTCTAAGACTCAAAATCCTTTGGCACAATGAAGGTAGGACGTGGAAACACAAAAATTCTAAAAAGAAATATTTGTTTCATCAAATATGATTCAAAATGTGAGGCAACTTAGCGTGTTAATCAAGACCCTTGACTGGGTACAAACTCAGATGTCCTTTTTTGTTGCCTCTGAGATTGGGCAAGTTAGTTAACCTTTCTAATTGTCCATTCCCTCATCCACAAAAGTAGAACCACCAAAACTATCTAGCTATTCAGTTACTTAAGAAATATTTATTGAGGGCCTACTATGTGCCAAGCGCAGTTCTAGGCACTGGGAAGCACAACAAAGCAAAATGTAAAAAAATCCAGACCCTCATGGAGCTTCTAGTATGCTGTAGGAATTGCACTGCTATGAGGATAGAAATTAGCGCTTTCCCTGGCATGCTTAGTATCTACTATGATAAAAATATGTCCTGCAGAAATGCCCCTTGCCAGATACTTATTTCTTAGAAATCTGATGTGTGTGTGTGCATGTACATGTGTGTGTGTACGTGTGTGTGTGTGTGTGTGTATGGTTTGCCTTCCAGCTTTCTGTCCTGCCTATGGCATCTCTGTCCCTGCCCAGCTGCCTCTGTGATTTCTCCACACTGACAATATCTTCAATTCCTTGCTACATCCTAGATACTTGCCATTATCACTCAGATGTGTTACAGTCTCTCTCATTAAAAACAAGAATAACAGCATAACAACAGTGAAAACCTCCTTGACTCACACATGCCCCTCAAGCTCCTGACCCCTCTACCACTCCCTCTAACAGCAACTGTCATCCAAAGAATGTCTTTGCAAACAGCCTTCACTTCCACACGTTGCACTCGCTCTCAGGTGATTCCATTATAGCATCTGTTCCCATCACCCAAACAGCCTGTTCTCACATGGGTCACAGGTGACCTCCCCTTCATGTTCCTAAACCCAATGTACATTTTCTAATCGTTACAAATCTTAGACAATTTCCCATCAGCTTCTTCCTCCTAGAAGTATTCTCTGTCCTTGGATTCCACAATTATATGCTCTTGAGATTCTCCTCCGACCTTTCCAACAACTCATTTCAGTCCCCTTTGAAAAACTGTCACACACCATCTACCTTTTAAATGTTGAAATTTTGTTTGGTCTTGACCCTCTTTGTGTCTTCATTCTTTCGCATAATCATTTCTTATTTGTGTCTTACTTCACCATCATTTACCATCTCACCCTCTCTTTATAACTTCAAATACATTTACTATTCTCTGTGTGTCTTTCCAAGACCTTCTTCGGGGCTCTAGATGCACACAACCAGCTTCCAAACCTAGATCTCCCCTTGAATGTCTCATGAGAACCTCAAATTGAACATGCCCCAACTCGCACTTCTTTTCTTTCTGAACACCCATCCGCATTTTGAATATGTTCCTCTTTCATTCTTCAACACCATTCATCCAGTTGCTCCTGACAGAAACATGGGGCCATATTTGGCACCTTCCTGTCCCTTAGCCCCATGGACAGCCCATCACTGAGCCCTATTCCCACTACCGCTTAGCTACACCATGCCACTATTCACTTCTCAAAATCTCCACTCCCTCACCCAAGATCAAGCCACCACCACGTCCAAAGAACTTCCTCACATTTCTACGTCATTTACTTTTACCCTGTTCCAATCTATTTTCTACCTAGAAGCTGCAGTATAGTATTAAAATTAATATCTGATTATTTCATACCCCTACTTAACATTTTTTGAAAGATTTTTATTTATTTATTTATGTGAGAGGGAGAGAAAGAGCACAAGTGGGGGGTAGGGGCAGAGGGAGAGAGAGAAGCAGACTCCCCACTGAGCAGGGAGCCTGATACAGGGCTTGATCCCAGGACCCTGAGATCATGACCTGAGCTGAAGGCAGACACTTAACCAATGGAGCCACCCAGGTGCCCCAACATTTTAAAGATACTGTACATCTCTTATGAAGACCAAAAGTCTTAACATAATTTTTGAAGCCCTAAACAATCCAACTTACTAAATATACTAAAACTTACAAAACAGTTTTTCTATGTATATGAAACAGGCAAATAAAAAATTATTTCCCTTTAGCAGAACTGGGTATGAGCATCATGACCTCATTTCAGAGTCAGGAATCAAGAAACATAGACTACAGTTTCTAGAACAAGAAATAATAAAGACAAGATATTTATATCATTTAAATGTCTTGTTCTGATTTTAATGGGAATGCTTACAAAGTTTCACTAGTAAATATCATGATTTCTGTGAAAATATATTCTTTCCCTTTAATCTTACGAACTTCAAAATCCATAGGCCAGTAACTATGTGCGCACACTGTCATTCATACGCACACAAGTGAGCGCACATGCATACACATACATCACAGCACGAATCCAAACCCTGCTGGAATTCATATTTTTTATATATTTAGTGTCTGTTCGTAGCTCTTAACTTGTATTTCAGTAAGGGCTTAACACAAAAAGAAAGTCTTAATCACCTCGATAGGCCATGATGCTAGAGAATATCAAGGGATTCCCTCTTCCCCTCTTCAACCTTCTCTCTTTCCCTCACCGCTATTTCCTCTCACAGAAACCATGCCCTGTGACGTGAGACAGATGATATCCTCTCCAGAAGTTATTACAGAGATTTTCTGGGCTCTATGTTTCCTTAATATACAGATCAATCTAGGGGAAAAATGCCCTTTGCACCTTCACCAACAGAGTCCTGGGAGAGGCAGGCAGATCTGCTAAACGACCATGTGTAAGGAGTTGCTCTTCATTCGTGTTGTTTCTCTTGGTGTTGATCTATGTGCCTGATGAGACACCTACAAATTCCCCCTTTTGTCCCTTTCCACACTATTATTCTGTCTGTCTCAAAATAAATGTTGTGGTCACTGGATCATTCGCTGGAGTCAATCTCTGTCCTTTGAAGCTGATTGTTAGAGAGAACCACTCTATGGCTTACTTTTTAGCGCCTCTCACCAATCTGCACGTTTATCCAGATGTCTAAGGTCCAGCTGGGCAGAATATTTACCTATTTACTCAGGTGTTTAGGAACAACAACAACAAAAAGATCCAGTTTACAAACAAGTCCTTATGTGGAAGATATATTTCTGTTGTATGAAATGCATTTAAATAAATCAGTTTCCGAAGAGTGGTAAACCACTGACACCATTCATACTACATGACTGTGCTTCCCAATGGGCCGGAGAGGTTTCAATTATCTCGGACGGGGACCACTTTAGAAGTGACATGATCTATATTAAGTTATCCTTTATTGTCTTTACAGCCATCATAATGGGACTATGTCGCAGTGTAATAGAAAAAGAAAGTAGCTGGCATTAAGATGACTTGTTTGTGCACACTCCATCTCAAGTTCCTGAGACCACCAGACACAGAATCTATTTCAGAGCATCATTAATCAAACCACCTGAGACTCAATGATTGCACATTGTGCACACATACCACACATACACACACAACTCACAAACATCCAAACATTTGTCCATTAAAGCACACATTCATAAGCACTCTCCCTATATCAGATAACAGTGATATGATGACAATAAGAAACCGTTTTATTTCATCGCAGGTATTCCCTGTCTTCAGTTATAGATTATTGGCAATGAGTAGATGAGTCCCTAATGATGGACAAGAGGAAGTGAAAGAAAGCTCCATGTGAAATGGTGGATGGAAGCCTAGGAACAAGGCAAGGTAATGCCCAAAGTTACAGACAGACTTGCAAACAATAAGAAAGAATTAGAACACGGTGGTAACTACAAGGAAACACATGCTTCACAAGATTATCTGGAGGCAGTGGTTAAAAACTAGGAAGGAAAGCCCTATGTTGTCCGTTCGGCTTGATGTTATGTGATGCTGGGGAGTCCTAACAGGAGTCAAACTGATCAAGTAACACAGCTGCTTGTAATTGACATTTTTGTAACTTCATTGTAAGGAATGAAATGTGTGTGGTGGTATTAATGTCTTTAGGCTCATGAAGGGAGTGCCCACCGCACTGTGGGCTCACTCTTGAACTTGGAAAAAACAAATATTAGTCATGCACATGTAGTAAGTAATGAGACTGTGTTGTCAGGTTACAAAGGAACATGGTCTGACATAGGGTGTCAGCCACCAAACCCCTTCTGAAGACCAACACGGAGCAGCTATCCTGTTAAACTGCTTCTAGAATATAGAGGCCTGGCTCGTGGCCTGCAGTTCCCCTGCTCCCTTAAGTGTTCTTAAATTGTACTTTCAGAAGCTCACCAATGCCCTTAAGGCATCCTGGATCATCCAGCAGGTCAGCAAGCAGGCTGCAAGGGTTCCTCACTGGGTTTCCTTTTCTGTTTTACCTCCTCTTAGGGAAATAAAGACAGAGAGAGAGGCCCGAAGGATGATAATAAGGCGACTTACAGTTTAAGCAGAGATGCAAGTCCTAAGTAAACAAATAAAAAGCATATGTAGAAAAAATTTTCATTGAAAAATCTCTTTCTTACAGATATCAAAGTTTGAAAATTACTAATCTCTACTAAAGAAAGAAAGAAAAGAGAACTATAAAGTCAGATATCAAGGCATAAAAGCCACTCTGTTTCTAGAATTATTGTGAAATCCTTAGCGGTGAGGGATAATAAAGAATATTAAAATATCTCCCATTACAAAATAGTTTGTCCCATTCTATTTTAAAACCAAGTCTAAAACCATAACATATGACAGTAGATTGTGGGTTTGCTATTGTATGAGGGCTTGGGTGGAGAGCGCTGGACATGAAATGCAAGTAAGAGGGGACTTCACTGGAATGAGGATGATGTTGAGGTTCACTTAATAACCTTAAATCCAAAATGGACACAACAATGGTCCCTCAAAGGTCTATAAGGGGGTACATTTCACTTCCCTTTATTCCTTCCATGATTTCTTACTCTGTATTATACAAGTTAAAAAGAATCCCCCTAAAATGACAAACTGAAGTCAGTAGCCTTGTCCTCATTCTCAGAGAGAAAGCTCCTAGCTCCAATGGATCTATTTAGCTCTTTCCTTAGTGGGGAGGAAATTCAGGGTTATGCAGAGCTTTTTCAGTGCTTTCTCTTCTTCCCATCTCCCTCTGAGATGCCCTGATACACACCTAAGTGCATACCCACCCACAAGCTCACACACACACACACACACACACAGACCCCATTTAACACAGAAGATCAAAGAGCATGCACCAACTTCATGCTTCCAAGAGGTAAGGTGATATTTCTTTTCCCTTGTGTGAATGCAAGATTGGTTGGGGTGTAAAGATTAATCGTTGACCTGTAAATAGAGACTACAGTTGAGTAAATGTTATGTGGTGATGGTGGCAATGATGTTCTCACTTGGAAGTCCATTCAGAACACCAATCCCTCATAAAACTCAAGGAGGGATATCAGTTCCAGATGTGAAGTTCCAGTCACAGGGCTTTTTTATCATGACACGTTTCTGACTGATTTTTTTCCCTTTGTCATCATTGAATTTGCCTTTTAAGAAGGGGTAAACATTCTCAAATTAACTAACTTTCAATAAGGAAAGGAACTTATACAAACAATTGCTCCTTTCCATCATTAATCTAATGGAAATAGTGCAATTACAGTAAGAGAGGAAATTGCAATCACCAACTCTTCTCTGCTGCTCATTCTTCCTGTGTTTAAAAATAAAAATTATCCTCCCAGCAAATGTTCTTTACAAAGATATAAGTTGCAGGGTAGGATTATCTCATGACTTCAAATAAGTTTTGTTATTCCAAGAAAACACTTTGCAAAGTTTCCAAAAGTTAAGCCAAGCTACAAGATATATAAGCAGTTTAGATATGACCAAGACAGTATCTTCCCCCCCTGGCTAACCTTTTATTAAAAACCACACACTTTATTTCAACATTCTGAGCAGATCCTAGACAACTATGTGCATACAAGTCCCAGAGCAGACATAAAAACCAGATGGGAAAGAGATTTACAAGAACCAATCTCAAAAGAATATTTGCAAGCAGAATGTCAACTCAACATTGATTTCAGCAATGTATTTTGATTTACAATACAGATGTCTTTTCAGAATTTTCATTTCTCCTTATGTATGAACAAAGTGCAAGGAGGATATAGTCCCAGCTGCTCACTTCAAATGTTCCAACCCTAAACAACAACAAAAAATTATCATTTACTTTTATCCCCTGGGAAGTTCAGTTTTTTTTTTTTTAGCAGACTTTATAGGCAAATTGTTAAATCAAGCAAGCGGTTGCCCTGATGCTTACGAATATTTTTCTGAGGATCCCACCTTGTCATATCTCAAGGATCTTAACAAGGTAGAGAAAGAATGAAAGTATTTCTTTGGTTATTCTCTTATTATACAACAACAGTATAGTGAGATTGTTTATGGTGGGGACCCTGGGCACTGCACTAGGTACTAAAGATATTAAAAACAAAACAAAACAACTCCAAAGAGTTCAGAATCCTTGAGACCTTGAAAGAATTTTTTTTAATGCAATGTATTGTGAAATATACAAAGAATTACTTGAACACATGAAGGAAGCACATAACTTTATCAGAAAAGGTAAGAAGGAAGTGAAGTGAGGAATGAGATAGAACTCTCATCAGTACATAACTATAACAGAATTTGAACCTCTAAGGACAGATTGTTTCTCATCTTCTTTGGTCATAATAAACAAAATAAATTCTGAAATAATTCAATATGAGAATCATCAGCAAACGTTTACTGAGCCAATTATAGAACGATTGCCACTTGATAAGAAGCACTCACTCCATGAAAAAATACCTGAAATATATGTTGGTAGTCCACATAACGAGCTGCCTCTGATTTTTTTCAATGTCTGAAAAATTATAATATTTAATTTCAACATTATTCCAGGGGCTTGATATTTCTACCATATGTGAGTATAATGACTACTTTCAACCAAGATCTATTGAGCTCCTGCTGATGTGATTAGATTCGTGACATGGGAAAGGAGAAATGTGGTCAGGAGTAGATACCGATAAAGCTGAACATAGTAAGTATGTACACATATTCTGGCAGCACTGTGATCACACAATCTAATTTATTTTTGGAGGACTATATGCATCAATTGGCTTATGTTGACTCTGACAGTGCAATTTATGCAAAAATACTCAAATTTCACTGATACTATTGAACTATGATAAGCTAGAAATACCTGCTCACTCAAAAAACAAATCCACAATAAACCCTCCAAGATGAAATTTCACTTTTTCTCTTTTTTTGCAAACGGAGCACTGGGTTTAGAAAAATAACATCAGTAAAAAAAACAAAAAAAACTGGTGTATTTCTATTAATGTGAAAAAATAACATTCTCCATTAGGCTAAATATTACTTGTTTAGTTGGTCCTCGTGATAAAGCTATGACATGTAGTATGTCTCTATATTAATGGTATTAATTACACATACGATACTCATTCACAGATTTCATTATAAAGTTCAGCCAGTCTAAAAACATCTATCTCACTGCTTCATAGCCATTTCTCCTATAATAGGTTTTATGGTTTACAAGGTACTTTTGCACTCATTATTTCATTAAATGTTTGGAACAAACCTTTGAGGTAGGTAATGTGTTAACAGCCCCATTTTTGTATAAAGAAACATCTTCAAAATGCTTATGTAACTTAATAAAGGTTACACAGCTAGTAATGAATATTCATAATGGTGAACCCTAGACCTCACCAGAATGGTTGAACATGGCCTATATAGCTTGTGCTAATTACCTGGTCTTATTTTATTCCAGTTTGTTGAAAATATGCAATCCAAGTATGATAAAAGCAGTCACTCAGAATTAACTAGAATATCTGATTAACCCAAAAGCCCTAAAACAATGTTAAATATCTGAATTTTAATTTTTTAGAAAGATAACCCAAATTTGTAAACTTTCTTAAAGGAAACACAGTGACCCTGGGATAGAACTTTTGGTATGTAAATCTCCAACTATTTCTTGAAAGCAATAATTCATGAAAAGATGAGTTTGATAAAAAACTGGACTAGGACCTTGAAGGCATGTGATTACAGTCAGTTTAGCTCCAAGCTTCCAACAGCATATTCTGTGTGGCCGATGGGATTCAAGAGTGATGGAGATGCTGTATTGTTTTTGTTTTTCTCTGCAGTTCAACCTCCTTGGAATGATAAATGGGCTTACTTGCAGCTTTTCTGAATGACATTATTCAATGCTCTGTTGGTTTAATTTGCCAGTGCTAGGTGGGGTGCATGCAGGAAGAGATCAAGAAGGTAGACAGTAGGCAAAAGTTTTAAAGCTTAGACTCCAGTGGAGGGAGCTCTTACTCAAGTACTAACTTGGCCTTAATCCGAGGAGAAACACATTGAAACTTGTAAGGAAATGCCGAGTCTAATTAACTACACTTAAGAAAAATACAGGAAGCACCAACCCAGAAGGTTACCCCAGGCCTATGTTTACATATCGTTCAATACAATACAAGATTTCACTATAAGGAAAAGGAGATTTGGGAGAACAAAGCATAATTTCTCTCTCTCTCTCTCTGCCTGATGTGTGTGTGTGGTCTCAATTAGGGTAGATTTGACAAACTGTTAGTTTTTTAAATATGAATTATATGACTACTATATTAACTCTACAAATATTTATTATTGCAAGTGAAATCAAGAATTAACTCAATTATCCCGATCATGGAAGCTAAAATGAAAAGACCTCATTTGGTTTGATTAGTTTGATTATTACAAGTGTTTCATTGTTTTATGTCTAGAAACAGTTTCACTACTTTTCCTGCTAGAAAATATTTTCAGTCTATTGGAAGTCAAACACTTTTAAGAGATTCTAAAGGAGCTGCAAAGAATAAATAACATTATTCTCCAAGGAACTTAAGAGTCCGTTATAGGCAATGTAGTACTTACAATACACAGGTAGAAGATCATTGTAATGAATTCCCCAAGACATGCAATTTGGTTGTACTGGGTCTATGCAGTAATGAAGGCATTGATAGAAATGACTTTTCCCATCTTCTGGAGCAGGGAATGAAATAGCCATGTTGCAGCAAACTCACAAGCTAGAGAAAAAATTAGTCCCGAATCAAGCAGGGACAAAATGGGATGTGTCATGCACACAATCTCACTCTCCTGTCTCTTCTCCTCCCAAGCCCTAGTTGAAATAAACATTTTGCATGAGCATGTTCGGGGGGGGGAAGAAACAANGGGGGGGGGGGGGGAGAAACAAGAAAATGTAAAAGGTTAAATCATCTTCTTGAGAGCACCCAGCATCCTTTAGTCCATCTTGCACATGGAACCTTATCGAAGTTTCTCTAAAACTCCTATTGCTAAGTTATTCTTTTACAAAACAAAACAAAAAAACCAAAAACAAAGAATGCCTCCCAAGTGCCCACAGTAAAAGGAACACATTCTTCAGAGGAGTCCTGAGGCTCTCCACCCTTGACTTCAGCCCATTCACCTGTCTCTCTTTCCTGCCTTCCCTCCCTTCCTCACCCCACAAGCTCTCTGCCCCCAGTGACACTGACCTCCAAAGAGTTTGCTGCCCAGGGGGCTGCAACCTGGACCTACTACAGAGTCCTCTCCTGTTCTAGGCCCCATTCAAAGAGGGGAGCCTTTCCTGTCACTATCAAGATCAGAGCAGTATTCCTAGGTACAGAATGTGTTGCCTTCAGACCCTGAAGTGGGAGAGCAGGCACTTTGAATGTGTCCTTTGGGATAGAGGATGGATGCAAGCTACCTCAGCTTACTTGGAAAGGGGTGACCCAGCACACCAATAGCCCTGGGGCCCCTGAAATCTTCAGTGACTGGCGAGTCCCTGAGGGTTGCAAGTATTTACCCCTCTCACCCTCTAGAGTGCATGTGTCCTTCCCTGCATGCTGGCCCCTTCTTGCTCATCCTGCCTGATCAGCATGGCGCCACTGATGTGATGGATCAGTGTGACATTCTGTGGGACATAGACGTGCTCCAGAGCTCTCAGACTATAACAGGACTGAGAGTGAGAGAGTTTTGTCTTGATGCAAAACGGTAAATTAAGGAACAGTCTTTGTTCCGTATGAAGGGAAATTGTTTCTGATCCTTTTTACTGATCTAAATAGAAAATACATTTGCCAAATTGGTAGCTCTATATGATGTACCTGAGTCCTTATTAATCCACAATTGCAATAAAACCACATTACACACAGCAGCTATACCAGAGCAAAAACCTGGTTGATCTTGGGGTTGTCTATAGTCATTCTCCAGGATCCATCTGGTTTGTGCGTGGGGCAAATGGGATTAACTACCACCACTGAATCCTTGAGATTTTTAAAAGTAGCACTACTCTCCAGCATCTGCCCACAGGATGTAATGCTGTTTTTTATTGACCATCCTAGACAAAGCATGGAGAGAAGTTTCAGAAGCTCCCACTTCTCTACTGTGATAGCTTCTATCTCACAGAACCAGGATGCGATGTGGGAGTTATTCCAAAAGCCAAGTGTGTTAATTCCATATAAGCATTCATGGAATGGGGAAATGACCAATGGGTACGTATGCAGACCTGTAGCCCAACCAAAGCTGGAATTTGGCCAGGACCCTTTTATTTCCTGACTCTAATAGAGAAAGCATGATAACACATCAGGTCATTTGATAGCAGTATCAGAACACATCCTGCATCCAATAGGCCTCTGTATGTTTGGGTATTGCTCCTTTCCCAACATACAGTCACTGGACTAGGCTGTTGGCTCTTTTGAAGAAGGACTGGGGGAACCATCACAGGGTATAATAGAGTCTTTCTCCTGAGGGTCCCAATCCTCTTGACTCAGTGGATCCTAGTCTGCAAATTGGCTCACACCCAGAAACTGGGCAGGAGAATGTGGCTTTATTTAGGCAACAGATGTCAGACTCCTGTTCATCAATTCCGGTTTTCTTTTGATTGTGTTGGCAATCCATCTATTTTCCCATGGCAAAAAACGTTCTACAACCCATCTTCATAGTTTTCTGTGGGTTAGGCTCCCTTGGCTGCCACTCTGATCTTATCTCTGCTCAGGAGAGCAATGATCTCCCAGGTCTGGTGTTAAGAACTATTTCCTGGCCTCTATTGTGTTAGAACCCAATTATTTCCATTGCTATTATTGAGCCAATTTCTCTGACAGTCTCTTCTACCTTCAGCTGTGGTCCACAGAGGAGTGACAGCACTGAACACCATGGTGATACTGATGTCCTCCTCTCCAGTGAATTCCTGATGGCTTCGGTCAAAGTTAGATGTGGGGACCTCTCCCCATGGAACATAAGAACATCTGGTGATTCTTTTTGCCTCAGGTAATATAACCATTACAGCACATCTACCTCACTCAGTCTTTTATTTCCATTCTCTTGTGCGTATCGCTAGGCAATGTTAAGTATTTCAACCTCACTCAGTGTGAGTCGTTACCTTATCCAGGCTCTAGGAGCCATCCCAGCCACAAGTTTGCACCATCTCTTTGGTCTTTGCCAGGGTATTACCCCCAAACAAGTATCCCAAGTCAATAAACTCTCTGATAACCAGTCTTTTATGTTTGGACTCCCTTGATCAAGCACCCTCAGCCTCCAGCACAGAGGTTCACCCCAGCCCCTGCTGACCCCTGCTCGCCAGGTCTTGTAGCTCCTCTGGAGTGCGGTCCCTGGGTTCCCCTTTCAAATGCAGTTCATCCCTGCCTGGGTTCTATTGCTCCTTAACTCCGGTTATAGGCCTGGCAGTGGGAGCAGCCTCTGAGGTGGGATCCCTCCTTTCATCGTCTGGCTTGGCAGGGCATGGGAGCTGGGCAGGCAGGTACTAGCTCTTAAGGGGAGGAATGGGCAACTTCTTCAAGGCCAGAAAATCAGATAAGTCTGGGAAATCAAATCTTCAAGCCAAATGTCCCCATTCCATGTTTAGGGTCCTAAGTTTTTCCAACTTGCCATGACTTTCACATAACAGATCTGCCTCATTGGAACATTCAATCATCTTTGGAGTTCAGCCACTCTATCAAACCCTGTGCTTGGTCTTCAGCTTTTCTGCGCCTCTGCTGCGTCAGATGAGGGCTTCTTTATAAGTTAGCCGAGAGACTCAATGCGATTTTGTAAAAATCATCCAATTCCATTGTCTTGATTTTTATTATTTCTTGGTACTTTAAACCCTGAATGATTGCACTGGCCAGTGTATGTCCCATTCCAGCTCAACCTCCCAGCTCACCATGGGTGAACACTGTAACAACTGGACCACCCACCACCTTGTTCTAGGAGCTATCTGTGAGGGAGAGGAGCCTCATTACTAGCCAGCCAGTGAGTGGCCCATTTCCAAAGTCCCATTTACCACTCTTTTTCAGACCATTCCTGGTACAACTGTACCGTTTTGGGTTTGTCAGAAAGGAAAGGCTGAGATGGACTTTGAAGTGCAAATAGTTTCCTAGAAAGTAAACTGCTATAAAAGGAAAAGGAAGGAAGCAGATTGGGCAGGGGAGCCAGTAGGCTGCAATACAGATCTCCCAAGTCTCTCCCAGCCAAAAGGAGAACTCACCCGAGGAGCCACACAATGGGTGGAAAGGGTCAGGCGTCATACCACCACCATGCTCAGCTATTGGCCTGAGATTGCCCTGAGAATAGCAAGACCTTGTCTCAAAGGTTAAGGCGGGTCAGGAGGAAACAAATGGCTGGAGACCATCATCAGCTAACCACACCTTTTGCAGTGGGGCAGGGAGTCCTTTCTCGAAAGGGGAATAACCTACACATCTCCGCATCTGCTATGTCTAGGCAAATGCCTTGGGGGCTGGACAGGTCAAGCTCAAAATCACAAAGTGATTACGGTACTGTGTGTTCAGCAGATACACCAAAAGATCTTTGACATTTTAGTCAAGGTGAGGAGGGAGAGAAGGAAGGTTAGGATTATTTAATTGTAAGATGGTGTTTCTCAAGAGGGGTTCTCTGGAATCCTAGGGTTCTCAGATTTGTGGCTGGGTGTTCCACAGCAGCTTGTGACCAAAAAAACCCACATACACACACACACACACACACACACACACTTTATCTTAATGTGCCACTCAATGCTTACAAAGAGAAACAGTGATTGAATGTTGCTGGTAGGTATATTTTGATAGAGGACTTTCAGTCCTGTATGACTAGGACCACATTCACTTGCTTGAGCCAGCTTTCAGTTTTGGATGTTGGATTAAGGAGGTCATTGATAACTGGTGAGCATTTTATTGCATAAAAGGAACAACAAGAGGTTGATAGCGTCAGCTTATCACACCCAACCTCCCATCATGTACTACCAACTGCTTTATGAGAAATTTCTATTTTAAAGAAGGAATCTTTCCATTCCATGGCTTAGCTGCCTGGCCTCTGCCACTTAGCTGTTGCTGTGAAGGCTGCAGAATATAAACTGTGTAAATTCAAACTCAATTGTGTTGAGAAGTTTTGATACTTTGGGTGATTTTCTCATTTAGTTCTTTTTTTATGCTCTTACATTTTATAGGTTGTTAATGTTTGTGTTTTAGAAACATATCTGGTGATATAATGTGGTAAGTTTTTAGGGCATGTATAAAATGGAAAAGAAGGATTCTAGTCCTTGGCCTACAAACGAGTCTGATACGTTTACAATCATCTGAGTCATTTCACTGTCCTAGTGAAACACACACACACACACAGTCTGGCACTATGGTGAAAGTTATTTATCAGTGATTTTAAATGGGCTGGTAATCCAAACTATCCAATTTTTTGTGCCTCCTCTATAGCCAGAAAATTAGAATTTGCAGCAAAGTGAAAAAGACACAACTACAAATCATATCTACTTGACAAATAAAAGGGATAATTATTTTAAAGGGCTATTGGAACCTCAAAACAGAGTAAAGCTTTTTTTAAAAAAGAAAAAAAAACCAGTAACATTCAGTGAAAAGGCTCAGAATCTAAGTTATTTAGCAGAACTTACTGCTAAAAGTAAAGGGAATACAATTGCTAAGAACCCAATAATGCCAGCATGTAATATTCAAGCAAGTAAAATGCTAGGATACATGCAGTATCAAAACTTGAAAACGCTCCACTATTTGTATAATAAGTCAATGTACTAATGACACTATCAATAATTTTCATATCATAAATAACATTTATTAAAATCTATTTGCAACTTTCATCTAAATTAAATCTACCAAGCCTATCTTTGGTAGCCTAACCAAACCCCTTTTTTACTTAAGTCATGTATTTAACAGAAATTTGTTATCTTCGCCTTTTGAGTTTTAGAATTTTGTTAAAAGGAAAGAAGGGAACAATTTCAAAAAAGGCAAGCTGAGCTTACTTACCTACCTGGCTTTTTTTTAAAGAAAGTTTGGCTACAAAGATTTTCTTAGTTTTAAGCAGGGACTAACACTACTCTTGTATATGTACTAACGCTATTCTTGTACAACCGCTTCTCAGCAACAGTGTGGTAGAAATTAGTGGTGAGACTGTCAAACCCACTTGAATGAGGTTTAAAAAAAAATGAAGCAAGAATTTGAAAATCAAAAGAACTGATGTTTCCTCCCCCTTCACTGCTGACTAGCATTAGCATGTGAAAAGGAAGAAACATACAAGAGGAATACGTCAGAAGTTGGCCAAATAGGGGCACCTGGGTGGCACAGCGGTTAAGCGTCTGCCTTCAGCTCAGGGCATGATCCCAGCATTCTGGGATCGAGCCCCACATCAGGCCTCCACTNAATTAGTGGTGAGACTGTCAAACCCACTTGAATGAGGTTTAAAAAAAAATGAAGCAAGAATTTGAAAATCAAAAGAACTGATGTTTCCTCCCCCTTCACTGCTGACTAGCATTAGCATGTGAAAAGGAAGAAACATACAAGAGGAATATGTCAGAAGTTGGCCAAATAAACTGATGTAGAGGAAAATATCTTTTTACACTCAAAAGAGCACTGAGAGTTTAGTTGGATTATTGTATTTAAAACGTACAGATTATACCAATGTATAGAGGAGTAAAGATATAATGATATTACACAGGGATTCCCTGAGACCTGAAAATTATTTCAAGGGTTCTTGTAGGATAACAAGAGTAAGAAAGGCTACTCTGAGGTCTTCCTCACGCTCCCTCTTTCCCGCCACGTATAACTTCCAAATCAGGGTGAACATATATAAAAACCAAATGTTTTTTAAATGACTTGGGAACAATTTCCTTGATTCTTTGCTGAACTCACACTGTTCCTTGTTAACTATATTAGAGTTTAGCTTGAGACACAAACTAGTAACTCAAATACTGGGAAGACAAGAAATATGAATGGTTAAAATGGACAGTTCTCTAGTGAAAGAGACTAAAATATACTCAGGAGAAAGATCTTGGAATAAAATTAAAGTCTAAACTTGGAAAAATAAATTTGGAGGGTTGCCATGGCTGATTTAGAGGCAAGCAAATTAAACTTAGTGAAATTCAAATTAATTTCACAGATGGTATCCAATTCTGGTATGGCTGGCAAGGTTCCAGGTTATATTGGAAACATAAAGAAAAAGCAAAAATCTTATTTCAATTTTCTTTGGAGATGTGAGATGCCTGATCTTTATAATTGTGTGTTTATATGCATGTTTGTGTGTGTTTGTACATATATGTGTTTTGTGTGTATCTCGTCAATATGAGACAAAAATTAACAAAGGGAAAAAAGTAACCCAGTCTGCTAGATGGGTAGGAAATAAATTCTCAAACATATGTCAAGGGAAATACCAAGTAAATATTTATTGGGTCTAGTTTTCAGAACTGCCAGATACATCTTGTTATGACATTGAAAATAAACTTGAACCTTACTCAAGGGGCGGGATTATATACTAGTGGCGTATATATTATAACTGAAGTCTTGATTCCATACTTCTTGTATAAAAATTTTTAAAAAACCCAGCCACCTGAAATATATATATAATGTCTTGTACTTAATATGCAATATTTTATATATATATATATATATGCATTTTTACTATCAATAGTTATATACATGGAGATTATTCACCTTCTGATTGATTCTTGTCCTCTGAGACACTCTGCTCTTTTTAGATATTAGCAAGCAGGTNTATGTCAAGGGAAATACCAAGTAAATATTTATTGGGTCTAGTTTTCAGAACTGCCAGATACATCTTGTTATGACATTGAAAATAAACTTGAACCTTACTCAAGGGGCGGGATTATATACTAGTGGCGTATATATTATAACTGAAGTCTTGATTCCATACTTCTTGTATAAAAATTTTTAAAAAACCCAGCCACCTGAAATGTCTTGTACTTAATATGCAATATTATATATATATATGCATTTTTACTATCAATAGTTATATACATAGAGATTATTCACCTTCTGATTGATTCTTGTCCTCTGAGACACTCTGCTCTTTTTAGATATTAGCAAGCAGGTCCATGTCTGTTAGGAGACCCAGCATTCTAAAGTTTGGAGGCTCCCACCCAATATCATTTCAAACATATAAAAATACACTTGTATCACATATTAAATATAATTTCTCTAAAAATTTTTGAAAGGTTTTTTTATGATTCTCATAAATTTGAGTTTTCTTAAAGATAATTTATTTTGTTCTTATGGTTTAAACTTACTATATTTACATTTAGGTAGAATTGGATTGAATTGTGCTTATCTATTTGATATTACTACATCCTACAGAAACTTATTTATACTTTGATTGATTCTAACTTTCCAGGAATAATTTTTTTCTCATTTTTAAGCTAATGATTTTTTTCCAGATCTTGAAGCCTCTGACAAGCTCACAGATTAGTCTAGACACTAAGCCTACAGAAGGCTAATAGATAAAACTGCTGCTTAGATACCACAATAATGCAGTCTTCTCATTTTACTTGGTATAAAACCAAGTTTTGTATTATGACCTATAATGCTCTGTATGAATTTTTCCATGTCTTCCCTGGCCCCACTTCATGCACTATTCCCTTTTTTTTTACTGTGTCCACATCATACTGGCAGTCTTTTTGTCCTAAGGATCCTTCATGCATTGAAAAGAAAAAAGATAGGGGCGCCTGGGTGGCACAGCGGTTAAGCGTCTGCCTTCGGCTCAGGGCGTGATCCCGGCATTATGGNTTACTTGGTATAAAACCAAGTTTTGTATTATGACCTATAATGCTCTGTATGAAGTTTTCCATGTCTTCCCTGGCCCCACTTCATGCACTATTCCCTTTTTTTTTTACTGTGCCCACATCATACTGGCAGTCTTTTTGTCCTAAGGATCCTTCATGCATTGAAAAGAAAAAAGATAGTAGTTTGAGAAAGTATCAGTTGTTAAGGGATGGGCTTTAGGGTTTTCATCTGAATTTGTATAGGACAGGGAAGATCTGTGCTGCCTGTTAGGAGACGGCAAGTAGCTTTGGAAACAACAACCAGAAAATAAGAAAGGGCCTCTATCTTTTTTATCATTGAACTACTGCCTAGCTTCCTACCTGGATAGCACATGGTAGGAGACCTGAAATAGACCTTTCTTGAAGGACAGCGTGATGCAGTACATGCACTGATATCAAGNTCATGCACTATTCCCTTTTTTTTTTACTGTGCCCACATCATACTGGCAGTCTTTTTGTCCTAAGGATCCTTCATGCATTGAAAAGAAAAAAGATAGTAGTTTGAGAAAGTATCAGTTGTTAAGGGATGGGCTTTAGGGTTTTCATCTGAATTTGTATAGGACAGGGAAGATCTGTGCTGCCTGTTAGGAGAGGGCAAGTAGCTTTGGAAACAACAACAACCAGAAAATAAGAAAGGGCCTCTATCTTTTTTATCATTGAACTACTGCCTAGCTTCCTACCTGGATAGCACATGGTAGGAGACCTGAAATAGACCTTTCTTGAAGGACAGCGTGATGCAGTACATGCACTGATATCAAAGAGGGTGGGTTGGTTTTCNCCTGTGCTGCCTGTTAGGAGACGGCAAGTAGCTTTGGAAACAACAACCAGAAAATAAGAAAGGGCCTCTATCTTTTTTATCATTGAACTACTGCCTAGCTTCCTACCTGGATAGCACATGGTAGGAGACCTGAAATAGACCTTTCTTGAAGGACAGCGTGATGCAGTACATGCACTGATATCAAAGAGGGTGGGTTGGTTTTCCACTGCTGGGAAAGGATCTTTTTTCCAAGCTCCCTCACATGGTTGCTGACAGGATTCAGTTCCTCACAAGCCACTGGGCTTAAAGCCTCACTTCCTCACAGTTTGCCACAAACCACACTCAGTTCCTTGTCATGGGGGCCTCCGCATAGGGCAACTCACAATAAGGCAGCGGTGCCCCTCAGAGCAAGCGAGAGAGCAACACAGAAGGTGAGCTTCCAAGACAGAAACCAAAGTCTTATATAACAGAATTTTGGAAGGGACATCCCATTACTTGTGTCACGCTAATCTTCAGAAGTGAGTCAGTAAGTCCAGCCCACACTCAAGAAGAGGACCTACACAGGCATGAATGTGTGGAGGTTAAGAATCACTGGGAACCTTCTTACAGCCAATTCACTATCTAGTAGACGATTTGGACACAAAACAAATAACAGCATAGAATGATGAGGAATAATTTGAAAAGCAAATAACCCATAACATTTATCTCTACCCGAAGCAGAGAAGAAAATCTTCA
>NC_048226.1:82572936-82633578 GCF_002007445.2 Ailuropoda melanoleuca
GAGAGTCAAGGAAGGGAGACTAGACAGATGCTGAATTAGACCTACTGAAGACATGACCTTGGACACGTGGGAAGGCAGGCCAAAATGAAGAGATTAAGTGTTGAGATGTTAAGTAATTTGCTCAGGGACCTACAGCTAGTAAGCAGTTCTTATGTGACTCTGCACATTCTTTCATGGGTGAAGGACTTTGGGAAAGGCTTGGAACTCTCTTGCTTTTGTGAGAGAGACCTTGGGAGAAAAGTTGGAAAGAGAGGTACCAGGTTGACAATGAAGTCTTTCTAGTAGTTGAGGGTCTCCCTCTAGCTAGAAATCTCCATAGACCTTGAAGGAGGATTCTTATGGCGGGGCAGCAGCTTGGGGATGCACCAAGAAAGGTTTGAGTTTTATTTGCACGGCCCCATCTGCAAGTTGAGAATCGTGGTTCTGATCAGATGGATACTTCAAACTCACTTTGCTTTGCCATCAATGCTTTAATAAAAATGAAGACTAGGCAAGAAAAGTCCAAAGTCAAATGATTTGGGTTCTATTAATGTCTTACATAGTTCACTTTCCTACCTCCTGAAAGTTAATCTAGTTAATTCATGCTGACATAAACTGTAATATACTGTTCTTATCCTTTTTCTGTTTCAAATTGAAAGTACTGTGTTGGTTTCCCTGACTCTGCATGTTCCTGNCTGTAATATACTGTTCTTATCCTTTTTCTGTTTCAAATTGAAAGTACTGTGTTGGTTTCCCTGACTCTGCATGTTCCTGCTCAAGCAGAGTGGGCCCTTGCCCTTAGCTCCCAGTCAGAGGTACGGCTTCGGGTCTCCTTTCTCTTCTTGCCTACTGGCACTGCAACTGATCTTATGTTTGCTTATCACACTTTGGAGTGTCTTCCAGGGGATCCTGATCCCACTTGGATTTTCAGGTTGGATTCCCTATACCCATGCAAGAGACATGAGTCAGGAGCCTCTCTTAAATCGTGCCTCTCAAATATCAGCTTCTCTTCCCACCAATGATCACAAAGTCTAAGAAATATGAAAAATATTTCCATATCTCAAAGGACCAATGACTTTTAAATTACATTGTCTGAGGTTTAAGTGGTACTCATCCCCAAAAGTTTTATTTTTATCAGCTGCCTGCTGACCATCAGTTCTCTTGTGTGTTTGCACGCTCATTTGTCCCTGGAAATAAGGAGTTCTGATGAGTGACATCTTCAGACAACTGAAACATACTTCCTAAAGTGTTAAAACACTTACCTGAATCACATGGGACTTAATTATTTCCCTATCTTAACAGAAGACATTGAAAATAATTTAACATTTTGGGTAACTCAGGAGCATGATTTGATAAATCATTACTAGAAGTGAATATAAGAGACTATTAGATTTGAGTCAGGAAACCTGGATTTCCAATCTGGTTCTACCACCTATGAATCTGTAGCCTTAAATAAGTTACTTCACTGCTTTGAGGTATTGATTTCTTCACGAGCAAAATGGGTCAGTCATGCACAACTCATGATTTTTGTGATGGTTGGATGAAATAATATGAAAGACTACAATTCATGATTCCTATTACTATATGCTTACTTGGCAATATACTATTTATTGATATAATTTGCTTTCACAGAGAGATATTCCATTTAAAATATTGTGTTTACCAGCTGGGATGATACCTTTTTAAATAACCAAGTAACACAATGTAGTGAGCTACACACAGGATGATGAGATGGAAACCATGAGTTCTGGTATCAATTCTACCAACAAGTAGCTTGTTCCTGGCCTCGGTTTTCTCATCTTGAATAATGAAACACTGAACAAGCTAACCTCTTCTAGATTTTTTTTTTCCCAGTAAAATCAAGAATTCTTATTATCCCTTTATGTTAGATGCCAACATCGTTTTAAATTTTTTCATCTACCTTTATATGAAGCAAAAGTTTTGGCAATGGGAAGGCAAAGGCCACACACACACCTGTATATTTGCCAAGGGAGTTGGTCTTCCCCCCTCTTTGCTCTAGACGAGCTGTCCATCCTCTCATCTGAGACCAGCCCTTCCCTGGTGCACTAGCCTCCATCCCCTTCCTGCTTTTGTCAGTATTTCTCCCCACTGTCTCCTACATCATCACTTCTTCCTCTTTCTGGGATCATTTCCAGGAGCATCCAAACAAACATCCTGAAATTTCTCCCATCTTATTAAATTAAAACACACACACACACAACAAAAATTCATGACCCTACACTTGCCCCGTTTCTCTGCCTCTCTTTTAGAGGGAAATTCCTGAATAGCCTTCTCTATACTCACTGTTTGCAGATCCTCTCTCCCAATTAACTCTAAAATATTTTTGCAACCAGTCTTTTGGCCCTTTTGCTCTAATAAAACTGTTTTTAATGTGGTCATGCTCTCCAATGACCTCCACATTGTTATTCCTCAACTTACCTGACCTGTTAGCAGCATCTGAGGCCTTGATTGCTCCCTCCCCTGAAATATTTTCTTAATCTGAGTTCCAGGACAAGCTACTCTCCCAGTATGCCTCCTACTTCACTGACCATACCTTCCCCATCTACTGTTCCTATCGTTCTTCTTCTCCCGGATCTCTTAATTTTATAGCACTCCAGGGATCAGTGGTAATCTTGACCATATTCATGGTATTAACTATTACCTATATTGTGACAGCTCACAATTGTGGCTCGAGCCCAATATGTCCCCTAGACTCTGGATCCACATGTAAAACTACATTCTTATTCTTTCACAACACACTCTTCCCAAGACCTTCTCTCCCTCAGTTAAAGACAACTACATTGTTCCTGGTACTCAGGTCATAATTTGGCATTCATCCTTCACCTCCCCCTTTCTCTTATTCCACTCACCAAACCCTTTTGGCTCTGTCTTCAAAATGTACCCAGAGCGTGACCACTTCCCTCCTCTTCCCCTGTCACTAACCGGACCCAATCCTTCAGGATCTTGCCTCTGAATTATTTTCATTGTCTACTATTTTGTTCCTTTGATCTTGGTCTCCTAGAGTCTATTCTATTCAGAGAAACCTGCTAAAACAAAAGTCAGACCATCTCCCTCCTCTGCTCAAGCCAACCCTCCACTCCTGTGTCTTCCTCAGAAACAGTGCTCTACGGGACGTAATGACCTCAGCCCCCTGCCCCCCCCCACCCCCTTGCCTGCCGTGAGCTGGCCCCACTGGCCTACAGCCTACTTCCTGTGCCCTGAATGTGCCAGGTAGCTCCTTCTGCAGGGCCCCCTACACAGGGCCCTCAAACCATTGGTCTGTAAGAAAGATAAGAAGCCATTAAAGACTCTCGCGCTGTCTGGCGTGCTTTGAACTCAGATAACCCAGCGCCTGATCCCTCAGCTCCTCAGGTTTTGGCACAAAGATTATCTACCGTGTGAGATATTCTCTGTCTTATTTAAAACAGCACTATCTCCTTTCTCTGACTTATTTTTCTCCACAGCCCTTATCACCACTGGCATAGTATATACTTTGCTTTTTTGTTTGTTTATTAATTTATTAGTCTATCATCTACATCCCCCACTAGAAGGTGAAGCTCACATGGCCAGCAATGTTTTGGTNTTATTTTTCTCCACAGCCCTTATCACCACTGGCATAGTATATACTTTGCTTTTTTGTTTGTTTATTAATTTATTAGTCTATCATCTATATCCCCCACTAGAAGGTGAAGCTCACATGGCCAGCAATGTTTTGGTTTTTTTGAATATTCTTCACTGCTTTACCCCCAGGGCTCAGAACAGTGTCTGGCACATGCTAGCTACTAAATAAATGTTTGTGAAATGAACACTGAGTCATAGAGAAAAAAAAGCCCTACCCTTTCCAGAAATAACCAAGTCCACAGACATAAACAGAACTATAATGTTATAGATAGAAAAGAATTCATGAACACCCCTGTGTTTTTAACTCTGAAAGATATTTAGAAATGTTGAGAAATTTCTTAGGAATGTATAAAACTTCTCTGATTTTAGTATGTACATCCATTAGTCCTCATCTCTTCTTTTCTGAAGCAGAACAAGAAAAAAAGTCTTGTAAGTGAAAGCAGACCATTGATCATACAAGACAGAGAACAGGCTGTTAATGAGTTTCAAGTCGTTACGATGTATGTGTTAAGGGACAACCAAAGGTGCTATTAGATCTTCTACATTCTATATGATTTTGAACTGTCATGGTCATTTCACTGATTCACTTGATCTCACTCAACACTTTCCCAAGGACTCAATTCATTTCAACAAGCATTTATTGAAGGCTTGTGTGAGCAAATATCTGGAGTGTACTTTTTGATAAAGAGGAGAACTACCTAGGGAAATGAGACTGGGCTTCCCTTTGTAATGCAAATAAAATTCTTCTTCAGTCCCCAGTTTTTGTGCAGATCTGGAAACACACTGCATAGGTGGTAACACTTTTGGGAGGGATCGTCAGCCCGCTAAGTCAATAAAAGTAAACAGTGCCTATGTCAAAATAATACAGAGAGGCAGAGAGACACTAGCACAGATTTGAGCCCAAAAAGTAGAGTGATGAAGGAGGAGGATTTGAGTCCCCAGTTTCACTGCTTATAAACTACATGACATTGCACACGGTGTTTAACCTTCTTGAGACCCACTCCCGAACATCGGGAGATAGAGTTGAAAAAAATCTTCAACTCTTGCACACATATAGATGAAAGATAATGTATATAAAGCACCAAGTACAATGTCTAGCACAGAGTAGATGTTTAATACTGGTATTTATTATGAACAGGCAGAATAAAAAATTAGATATAGTCCATGTATCAGCAACCCACCTAAGACCCAAAGTATCTCTTCTGTGGTGGTTAAAAAATCTTGACAACTTTGGTCTCTCCTCCAACCACATCCCCAACTTCCCCACTTTGGTTTGCTGCCTGTATGTCCCTTCATTTGTCTTGGCTTCACATACTCATTGAAGAAGCTGAGAGAAAAACAGCGACCT
Organism: Ailuropoda melanoleuca; assembly: GCF_002007445.2. Lineage (NCBI taxonomy): Eukaryota > Metazoa > Chordata > Mammalia > Carnivora > Ursidae > Ailuropoda > Ailuropoda melanoleuca. Next base: position 82,577,885 of record NC_048226.1, read on the forward strand.
GGTCTCTAAGTCCCTGCTCTGGCTCTAAAGCAATTAGAGCAAGGAATAAAAGAGATAAAACAATACGGAGGTTCCTCAGAAAATTAAAAATAGAACTACCCTACAACCCAGCAATTGCACTACTAGGTATTTTTTTAAAGAAACTTTTATTTTTTTTAATATTTCCTTTTTTATTTAAATTCAATGCATTAACGTATAATGTATTATTGGTTTCAGAGGTGGAGGTCAGTGATTCATCAGTCTTATATAATACCTAGTGCTCATTACATTACATCATGTGCCCTCCTCAATGTCCATCCCCCCGTTACCCCATTCCCCCACCCTCCCCTTCAGCAACCTTCAGTTTGTTTCCTATGATTAAGTGTCTCTTACGGTTTGTTTCCCTCTCTGATTTCATCTTGTTTTATTTTTCCTTCCCTTCCCCTATGATCCTCTGTTTTGTTTCTTAAATTCCACATATGAGTGAGATACGTAACTGTCCTTCTCTGATTGACTTATTTTGCTTCACATAATACCCTCTAGTTCCATCCACGTCATTGCAAATGGCAGTATTTCATTTTTTTGATGGCTGAGTAGTAGCATAGTATATGCAGTACTATATGCAGTATATATATGTCTATACTACTAGCATTAGTACCTGCAACTGGTGAATCCCTAAATTCTACCCCTGCAACTAATAATAACATTCTATGTTAACTAACTTGAATCTGAATTAAATCAAATGAATACATGGTAGGTAGAGTTCAACTAACAGCAAGGTGGTATAACTCCTTTACAGACCAATCCTCCCACTCCTAATAAGGACAGAACCTAGAAAAGAATTCAAAGGATTCTGAAGAGTAAACAAAAAGCAGACAGATTGTGCAGGGAAGTAGAAATTTACAGCAGCAAGCATGGGGGTGAGTTTTATGTTTTCCTGAGGCTTTGCCCCACAGTTGGGCTATAGTTACAGATTTTACTGTGGAGCAGGAAGCTTAAACTATGAGAGAAGCACCATCTTTCTGGATGGAAGAGCCAAAGAAAGAGCCTGGCAACCACAGATGCCACTGGAAAGTGAGAAGGAAAATCCCAGAGGGAAGAAGTAAGATGGTAAACCCCTTGGCCTATGTATGAAAACAATAGGTTCAGGCTGTCCTCTTAACCATACATATGAGTGATAAATTTTAAAAAACACAATGAAGGCATAAAGAATTGAACTAAGATTTAGAGTGCTGCCCATGTAAAATAACAAAATGTCACAGCTTATGTCATAACCAGTTAATTGATGTTAAAAAAAAAGGAAACATCAACAAAATTCCTCAAAGACTATAATAGAACCCAGAGTCTATGCAACAAAATTTTCAGAATGACCACGATAGAAAATTACTTAAAATATGAAGAACCAGAAAAATAGAACCCATTCTCAATGACCTAAAATTCCACCTCAAATGTAAATATTTAAAAATGCTAACAGGCAAAGGACTTGAATCCAAAGTATAAAAAGAACTCTTACAACCTGCCAGTTTACAAATGCACAAAAGATTTGACAGACATTTCACAGAAGAATATATACAAATGATTAATAAGCACATGGAAAAAACTGCTCATCACCATTGGTCATCAAGAGAAAAAATTAAAATGATGATATACCTTTAAATACCCTTCAAAATGCCTAAAATTAAAAACACTGGCAATACCAAGTGTTGGAAGCCATGTGTCCTCATAAATGGCTGCGAATGTAAATGGTACAACCACTTTGGAGAACAGTTTATCAGCCTTTTTAAAAGTTAAACATACACCATCTATAACCCAGTGATTCGTCATCTACAACTCTATTCCATATGAAAACATATGTCCACATAAAGTCTTGTTCATAAATGTTCATAGTAATTTGTCCTTTGTAATACTCTAAAACTGGAAATAACCCAAAAGTCCATCAGCAATGAATAAACAAAATATGGTATAATCATACAATGGAATGGTACTCAACAGCCAAAAGGTACTACCTACTAATATATGGTACTAATCTTGACAGTCACAGAATGACTTTCAAAATTATCATATAAAAAATAATAATCCAGGCAATAAAAGTGTATGTACTGTATGTTTGCATTTCAATAAAAGTCTCTAAAATGTAAATTTACCTATAATGCTAGAAACAGGTGATCACATGGCACCAGGAATGAAGTAAGGCATGAACTGCAGGGGGCACATAGAAACTTTTGGATGCACTGGAAACGTTCAGTACCTTGGTTGTAGTCATAGTTTGGGGTGTAAGCACACATCAGTACTCATCCATATTGTACACTTTAAATATGTGCAGTTTTATTGTACATAAATTTTATTTTAGTAAGAAGTAAAACTGAAATAATAAAGATCACTTGTTTTTTAAAAAAAGATATGGTATCTACTCTCAAAGATTTTTATAATCTCGATCTGGAGATGAGATAGAGAGGAAACAGTAAAATAAAAACAAATTAAGGTAGAACAGGACCAAAAAGTAGAGCTAATAAGGACAATAATTTTGAATTTTATGCTAGTCGATCTAAAATCTAATTTTAAGATGAATAAGCAGGGCCCATTTACCATTTAATGACTTTGTTCATGCAAAGTTAATCATGAATCTGATTATTAGTACTCAAAGCATAAAGCAAGTCTTAGTTGCCTAAGACATTTTAGAACTATGTTTGAAAGTGGACCTTAAAACTTCCTCAGTGCTTACTCCAGAGTTCTGCACCCGTGAGCCCTTACTTCTTTTTTTTAAATTTTTTATTATGTTATGTTAGTCACCATACAGTACATCTTTAATGTCTTATGTAGTGTTCCATGATTCATTATTTGCGTATAACACCCAGTGCACCACGCAATATGTGCCCCTTAAGTATTCATCACTGGCCTATCCCAATCCCCCACCCCCCTCCCCTCTGAAGCCCTCAGTTTGTTTCCCAGATTCCATAGTCTCTTGTGGTTCATTTCCCCTTCTGTTTACCTCCCCTTCATTCTTCCCTTCCTTCTCCTACCGATCTCCCTGCTATTTCTTATGTTCCATAAATGAGTGAAACCATGTAATTGTCTTTCTCTGCTTGACTTACTTCACTTAGCATAATCTCCTCCAGTGCCGTCCATGTTGCTGCAAATGTTGGGTAATCGTTCTTTCTGATGGCTGAGTAATATTCCTTCTCAATTACTGGGACAATGATGATAGAAAGCACAGATCCTTCTCCTGAAAAAGCACTACTGGCAATAAAAATAAGTCTAGAACTTCAAGGCATTATACATCTAAATCTTTTGGTGAAAGGGACTTTGTTTTAGGTGTTCAAGTATGTGTTAAATTTTCATAACAAGTCTGGTACTGTGCTAGGCACTGTGGGGAAAGAGGAGATACACAGCATGAGCTACTGTCCCTGCTTTCAGCAGTGTATAAATTCACCCAGCACACACAATTAAGGAATAACAGATAATATAACAATAAATGGCAAGTGCGCTTGTAGTGGTCAAACTATGAATGCAAAAAATTAAAAAAGAAAGAAACAACGAGATAGAAAAAGAAGTGAAGTGTCTATGTCTGCACTTGAGAAAGGTACATGGGAATGAGCAGAAATGGGGGAACCATTTAATGCCATCATTCATTCATTCATTCATTCAATGGATATTGAGACTCTACAGTGTCGTAGGCACTGAGCTAAATGCTAAGAACACACCGGCAAACAAAAATGCACATAACCCCTATCCCATATGTTGCTTCCAGACTAATGAAAGGAGCCATTGTCAAATAAACAGGCAAATAAAAACATAATTGAAAAATATGACTAATGCTAGGAAAGAATGGAACATGAAGTGCTAAGAATAAAACAGGGATAATATTTCAGTTGGGAGGGTCCAAGGAAGTGACATTTCCCCTGAGACTTAACTGACAGGAAGCAGCCAGGAAAATAATAGGGTTGGGAGTGAGTGGGATGAAACAGAGTGAGCCATACAGAGAGAAGAATCTGTATGGAAACACAGAGGAGGGAAAGAACTTGGTACGTCTGGAAAGCTTCCAGGACAACATGACAATGGGCAGTGCATGGATGGAAGAGAGGCAAGAGCTGAGAAAAGGTGGGATATAAACAAAACAGGCAGGATCCACTGGTCATGTTCAGGATTCCAGATTTTATGTGCAAATTTGTGACCAACTGGTGTAAAAGAACATGCCCTCTGAGGGCAAGTGAATTAGTGTAGATAGACAGTACACTAGGTTTTATGTTCCTGAAAGGCAAGCTCCCTCCACTCATTCCTCCTAACCCCACCAGCTTCTCTGTCTCTGTTTCTCTTGGGGCTTGCTTTTTTAGCTCCCAACCATCTTGTTCCCTTTGACTATTGCCTGATTCACATTTTATCCCTTCAAAGTCCTGAGAAAGATTATCTGACTGACACAGTTCATTACTTTCGGCCTTGTTTGGGCAGAAAGTTTTGTAAAAGGCTATGTGATTCATTGCTGGCCAGCTTATGAATTGGTTGCCTTTGAGTCACACGCGCATTCCTAATCCAATGAGCTGTGACCAGGGATTACATGGTACAGAAGTGATTCCCAGAGACCACAACCAAAGTAGGAAGAGCAGTTTCCCTTAGGAAGGGCCCTGAGGATGACAAGCACTGTGCTTGATCTGCTCCCTACAGTGAGAAACAAGGCTGCTTAAGTTGAGTAGGAACAAAAAATGGGAGGCCTTGAAAAGTCAACGAAACTGAGACTTTTTACAGCAGTGACTGGGATCACATGAAGAGATAAACAGAAATTGACACGATAAAAGCAGTTTCAGAAAGATAGTAAGTTTATCTTAATTTTCTGCTTCTTTTCCAATTAGCCCATGCATTGAGATTTAAAGGTAATTTAATATTGCCTTTCTTTTATACTCTCAGACCAAATGTGATGAGAAATAGATACAGAAGTCAAAGGATAAGGATAAAACACCAGCCTTCTTATTGATAAAGCTAGAATACAGAATATGACTTAGCTCTGCCTTCCCCTAGAATTGCCTGCCAGTCCCAGGCAGGGTGGAGGCACAGCCTGAGGGAGAGGAGAAGGGCTAACCCAAGACCCGTGGCAGGGCTAACCTAAGACCAAGGGAGAGAGAGAGAGAGATCCGGGGTCCAGTCTCATCACACAATCACCTCTCTGACCTTGGGAAGCAGTGAGTGAAATGTGGGAGCGGTTTGTCATAACTGGTACTTTCTGAAAATTTGGCAAGTGCCAAGAAAGTTCTTTCCCCCATCATCATCTCTATCCTGAACGCTTACGATTCCTCACCCCTGATTTGTCTGTTTCATCTTCTGCTAATACACAAGATGCCTTCCTTTCCCTCCTTACGATCATCATCTGTTACTCCTTTCAAAAGTGTGTTGAAAATTCAATCTCTGTATGATGTTCCCCTAAGAGAAATGCCTTGACTTGGCAGACCTTTATTGTTTACCTCAGAATGTGTGTAAATATTTTACAACATAGGAAATTTCCACTTTACATCATCACCCTAACTCAACAAAATCAATGGTAAAATGATTCTCCCTGAAGCAATGACATTTTTTTTTTTCTAACAAAAGGCCTACTCTGTTTTTGGATCAGAGGTTCTCAAGAGGATGAGGTGGGAGGTAGGAGAATATTATACCAGAATATGAATATAATTGAGAGGCTAAGGGAAGAAGAGAGAATGGATACAATCTGAAATAGTTTTCAGGCATCATCCCATTAGACACTGAAACAGCAGATTTTGTGTGGTTTGGAGCAGGAGGAATAGGGACAATATCGGCAATCTTGAACAAGTATCCAAATTCCAATGTATTCAAAAATCTGAAGACTCTTTAGGGCATTAACAAAAACGCAGAAGATATTTCCATGTAGTATTCCATGAAAGAGTTTGGGGAAAAAAAAAAACTTCAAGAGAAGTTTTAGCAGAGTAGGGTACTGGAAATTCTGGCAGGTGATTTATTTGCTTTATTCTGCCTCGCTTACTACTCATCTTGAAGTATCCGTAATCACAAAGGTCTTATAATAAGTTTTGACTAGTTTGTTTGATGACTACAAAACCTGAAAAGGAGGAGTAAAAATATTTACTTCTAGCACAACGCAGGTACATCCATTACTGGGCCATGTGGTTGTGAGAATCAACCACAAACAATACGCAAATTCATATATAGCCTGACTCCTTTCATCTCAAACCATGTTTATTTAATTAAAGCCTCATGCTTTCTTTAATGATATTTACAAATGTCTCCTGATCCTGGCCAAGTGTTTCTGCATACTGGTCTTTGAAGCTTAAATAGTCCATAACAGTTTACCAGGGCATACAAATTCTCTAAACGTGGGGGAGGAACCGTTCTTAAATGTGAAGTTGTGATTTAATTCATGCACTTCTTAAGTATGGAATTCTAAGTGAGCATTTGTGAAGCAAAGGAAAGCTTTACTAATGAACCTTCAGGGACCAGTTAGCAGTTTGTTAAACTGGAATACTAATTAGGTTTAGGCAATAGTCTAAATCAACCTAAATGCTTGTTAGTTTGACCAATTATAGGTGCCCAATAAGTGTTTGCTTAAATCCAATAATTCTATGTCCAGAGGGAATATGCTTGACATGCATGGCTGAATTGAAAAATATAGGCTATTAGTCATGAATAAATTGCGCATAAACTGGGGCATTTCAACATAGCTACTGGAAGGCCAAGGTTATGGCAATAATGGTTTACACACATCCCTTTCCTTTGCTAGGTCCTGTGCAGTGATATTTCCAAACGTACCTACATTATTTTGAAGCTTTTCCATGCTTGTGTAATATAATGAAAAGTGCAAGATTCTTAGAGTGACAAACCTGGATTATAAGGCAATCAAGGACCACCCAACTCTTTAAAGACAAAGCAAGTCTAGTGCCCAATGCACTGACTTGAGAGAAGTCTTCCTTCCATTACCTCTCACTACATCTTTCCGTAATCTTCATTCCTCCCTTTCCTACCCCAAACTCCCACACTGTTTTCCTCTCAGTATATTCTCAAATATTAACTTTTTTAGGTTCAGACTAACAGCTGTGGCCTCTAGCCTTTGATTCAACCACCACAGTGTTCTAACTCCACAAAACCAACCCAGAATTGTCCACACCTCCCAGATGCCAGAAAATGCAAAGGCCAGTGTTTTCCATGACAGCATAAACAATGCTAGCTCCAAACCTAGGATCACATGAGGGCCTGGGGCATTGCTGGGGATGATAGGTAGACCAGGTCAGAAGGGACTCCAGTTTGCCTTTTGGCTCATTTAAAACAGAGGTGGTAAACCACTGTGTTAGGAGAACCTACTTTGCTTTGGTATCAGAAAGAACCACATGAAACATAGGGCAAATTCCAAATTGTCACTTCTGAAGTCAGTATTAGATTCAGTTGCATGTGACAGAAAATCCTCAAACAGGAGCTTATTTGAACTGCAGCCATGATAACTACACTCCACCTAGATGGAAGAAGGAACTGGAGGGTCTCCTTTTTCCCACAGATTTATTGAAATATGATTAGTATACAAAAAACTGTGCATAATTAGTATCTCAATGTGGTGAGTTTGGACACATGTATACAGTCATTTTACCGTCACCACAATCAAGGCAATAAACATATCTATCACCTCCAAAAAGTTCCTTGTGTCCCTTTGGGGTATTTTGTTGGTGTGGGGAGGGTTGGGGGACAAGGGCAGTTAACATAAGATCAATCCTCTTAAAAAACTTCTAGGTACACAATACGTTATTGTTAACTATGGGCATTCTATCTGCTGTAGCACATCTCTGGAACTTACTCATCTTGTATAACTCTAACCTTTACCCTTGAAACAACCCCCATCTCCCCCCTCCCCCTAGTAACCAACATTCTCTTGTCTACTTCTATACATTTGACTATACATTCTACTGCATATTTGACTATTTTACATGCTTCATATAAACAGAATCACACAGTATTTGACTTTCTGTGACTTATTTCACTTAGCATCATGCCTTCCAGGTCCATCACAAATGATAGGATTCCCTGTTTATTAAAGACTGAATACACACACACACACAGACACACACATACATTTTCTTTATCCATTCAACTGCTGATAGATATTTGGGTTATTTCCATATCTTGGCTATTATGAATAATGTTGCAGCCAACATGGGAGTGTAGGTATCTCTTTGAAACACTAATTTCTTTTTTTTTTAATATGGTAAATATGGGAAAACTGATTTATATGTTTTAATACATAAATAAATTGAATCAAACAGTCCTAATAACAAATATGTAAAATAAGATAAATGAACGCAGTTACCCAGATTGACCTTTGGGTAGTCACTCCTGCTGTATGGGCCCAGCAGGTGAGGACCACCTCTGTGGCTCCTGCCAACTATGAGATGTTGTACATTAACTATCAAAGCCAGAGACAGCTTTAAGATTTCAATCCTTTTGGGTGTATCCTCAGAAGTGCTAGATAATGTGGTAGTCCTATTTTTAATTTTTTGAGGAACCTCCATACTCTTCTATGGCAACTGTACTATTTTATATTCCCACCAACAGTGCACAAGGGTTTGCTTTTATCCACATCCTTGCTAACACTTGTTATCTTATCTTTCTGACAACAGCCATGCTAACATGTATAAGTGACATCTCAGTGTGCTTTTGAGCTGCCTTTCCCTGATGATTAGTGATGCTGAGCATCCTTTCATGTGTCTGTTAGCCATTTGTGTTTTCTCTGGAAAAAACATCTATTTAGATCCTCTGCCCATTTTTTTAATGGATTGTCTTTCTGCTATTGCATTATATGAGTTCCTCATATATTTTGGACACTAACCCCTTATCTGATACATGGTTTGCAGATATTTTCTCCCGTCCCATAGGTTTCCTCTTCATTGTGTTGACTGCTTATTTTGCTGTGCAGAGGCCTCCCTTCTTTTAAAGATAACTGCCCATAGTCTCACGTCACTCATACTTTGAGCCCATTGGCTAGAACCTACTGAAACAGCCTTGCCAACATGCAGAGAAGACAGAGATACACCTTTACTCTGGGTGACCTCCTAAAATAGCAGAAAACCAGATGTTCTTTTGCAAAAGAAGGCAGAACAGAGACCAGGTAAAAATCATGGTCTCTGTTTCACTCTCTCACTACCTACGGGACTTTGTGCAAAAAATGTCCTCTGATGAATATTCTCATTCTCTAAATTAAGATAATACCTCCTTCATGTGAATTATTTTGCTTCACCTCTCAGCAGCATCTGACACTGCCAACCATGAGTTCCTTCCTGAAACCATCCACGCTTCCAGAGACTTCCATGGCATGACACTATCTTGATTTTCCTCCAATCTCCCTGGCTCTTCTCTACTTTAGTTGCTATTGTTGCCTCCTCTCCCTCTGTCCCTTAGTGTTCCCGTTATCTCTGTCCTGGGGCAACTTCATGTCTCACTTCCCACATTACCCATTCTTCTCACTGTTCCACATGGCGAAAGAAAGTATAACACACGTTATGTAGTGAACCGTAAACACATCATACACAGAATCTAGCTTAATCCTATCAACAACCCCAAAAGTAGTTGCCACTGTTACTCCCATGTTGTACACAGAGGTTGATGGGATTTGTCCACACTTGGGTTGTGCTGGCTGTGCATCTTAGTCCAGGATATCTGTTTTTTTTGAACTTATAACTACATCCTACCCATCAAAACAAAACATCAAATTCCATGCGTATACTCAATTGCTTCCGGCACAGCTCTGCTTGGCCATCTTGCAAGCATTTTAAACTCAAGATGGCCCAAAGTAAACTCACAGTTCTTTCAACAATTATTTATTGAGCACTTACTGTGCATCAAGTGCTGCTCTCAGTGCTGGATCTATCAGTGTAACCTAAACAGACAATCTCTGGCTTCATGAAATTTACTGTCTAGCTGGGGAGACAAAGAGTAAAACAAGCAGCATCTGTTGTGATCAGTGCTGTAAAGAAAAATGAAGCAGAGTCAGTAGATGGAGAGAGATGGAGTGGGCCACGTGACAGGTAGAATAATTGCCCCACAAAGATGTTGACCTCACCCACTAAACTCTGGAAGCGGCAAATATGTTTCACCATATGGGAATAGGGATATTGCAGATGTGAGTAAGGTTACAGACCTTTAGATGGGTAGATTATCCAGGATTATGTAGGTGGAACCAGTAAAATCACATGGGCCCTTATAAGTGAAAGTGGAAGGCAGAACCGTGAGTGAGAGAAATGTGACAACAACAATGGAAGAAGAGTTGAGAGAGATTCAAAGTGTGAGAGGGACTCAGCCCACCACTGCTGGCTTTGAAGATGGAGGAAGGGGCCACAAGGCAAGGAATGTAGCAGCCTATAGAGGCTAGAAATGGCCCTCAGTTTACAAGAAGCAGAGAATGGGGACATTAGTCCTACATCCACAAAGAAAATCCTGGCAACTTTAGTGAAGAGAAAACAGGCTCTCCCCCAGAGTCTCCAGAAAGTAACACAGCCTTGTCAGTACCTTGATGCTAGCCTGGCAAACCTATGCCTGCTGACCTACAGAACAGTAAGATACTAAATTTGTGTTGTTTTTTAAAGATTTTATTTATTTATTTGAGAGAGAGAGAGAGAGCACAGAGCGAGAGGGAGAGGGAAAAATAGACTCCCTGACGAGCAGAGAGCCTGATACAGGGCTCAATCCCAGGACCCTGGGATCATGACCTGAGCTGAAGGCAGATGCTTCACTGACTGAGCCACCCAGGTGCCCAAATTTGTGTTGTTTTAAGGCACTAAACTCTGGTAATTTGTTATGGCAGCAACAGAAAACAAATGCAGGCTATTTTAAGTAGACTGGTCAAGGAAAACCACTCTAAGCGAAATCCTACAGAGATACCTGGGGGAAGAGTTTAGTGGGCCAAAATGAATGACCCTGAAGTGAGAAGAGCTTGGAATATCTGAGGAACAGCAGAGTCTGGTGTGTCTGGAATGAAGGGAGTGCACTAGGAGCTGAGATGGCAGGAGAGGTCAGGGGCCAGCACATGGGAAGCTCTGTGGGTCATGGAGCTTTGGATTATATTCTAAAAATAATGGGAAAGCGCTTTGGCAGAGGAGGGACCCAAGCTGACTTATATTCTTAAAAGGCTCCCTGTGGGTGTTGTAACAAGAGTAGACCGGATAGAGCAAGAGGGGAAGCAAGGAAGTTCACTTAGGGAGCATTTTTTATGCTATTCAACAATCTAAATAAGAGAAGAAGACAGCTTGGACTCCGCTGGAAGAGGCAAAGCCATGAGAAGTGATCACACAGAGGATATATGTGAAAGGTAGAGTCCACTGTATTTCCTGACGGCTAGGAAGTAGGGTGGGAAAGAGAAGTCATATGAGCAACTGAGCACATGGTGATGCCGCTTACCGAGATGGGAATAATCACAGGAGAAAGTTGGGGGCATCATGAGGTTGCTTTTGGACATATTAAGTTGTAGATGCTAATCAGCTGTTCGAGTCAAGATGTCAGATAACTGTTAAGTTCGTGAGTCTGAAGTCCAGGGGCGATTTGGGCTAGAGGCACGTGCTGTACACCCTGAAGATGTTGATGTCCCGATCCCCAGTATCTGTGAGTACGCTATGTTACACCGCCAGAGGGGATTAAAGTAGCAAACCAGCTTATTTTAAAACAAAAAGTTATCCTGGATTATCTGGGTGGGTCCAATGTAATCAAAAGGGTTGTTAAGGGACACCTGGGCAGTTCAGTCAGTTAAGCATTTGCCTTTGGCTCAGGTCATGATCCTGGGGTCCTGGGATGGAGCCCCCACATCTGGCTCCCTGCTCAGAGGGGGGTCTGCTCCTCTGGCTCCCTCTGCCCCTCCCCCCATGCACTCTCTCACTCTCTTTTTGTAATAATTTTTCTTATTATATTGTGTTAGTCACCATACAGTACATCCCTAGTTTTTGATATAAAGTTCGATGATTCATTAGTTGCGTATAACACCCAGTGCACCATGCAATACGCCCTCCTTTCTACCCATCACCAGCCTATCCCATTCCCCCACCCCCCCTCCCCTCTGAAGCCCTCAGTTTGTTTCTCAGAGTCCACAGTCTCTCATGCTTCATTCCCCCTTCTGATTACCCTCCTTTCTTTATCTCACTCTCTTTCTTAAATAAATAAAATCTTTAAAAAAAGAAAAAGCATTCCTAAATAGGGATGAGAGAGGCAGATGATTCAGAACCAGCGAGAAAGCACCGTGAAATAGATTCAGCTAGCCAGTGTTGGCTTTGAAGAAGGTGGAAGGGACCACAAGACAAGGAATGCCGGCAGCCTCTAGAGACTAGAAAAGACAAGGAAACAGATTCCTCCTGATAGCCTCCAGAAAGGAACAGAGCACTGGTAACACCTTGATTTTAGCCCAGTGAGACTCATTTCTGACTTCTGATCTTATAGAACTGCAAAATAATAAACTTTGATTTGTTTCTGCTTTTTTAAAAGATTTTATTTTATTTGACAGAGAGAGAGAGAGCACAAGCAGGGGAAGCAGCAGAGGGAGAGGGAGAAGCCGACTCTGTACGGAGCAGGGTGCTGATGTGGGGCTGGATCCCAGGACCTTGGGTTCACGACCTGAGCCAAAGGCAGACACTTAACCCACTGAGCTACCCAGGCATCCCAAACTTTGATGTTTTAAGTCACTAACTTCCCGGTAGGTAATTTGTTAAAGCAGCAATAGGAAACTGATACAAGTCATAATTTCACTGAAACATGTTTTTTTCTTCAGTATATCCTATTGGTAAATGGCATAAACATCACCCACCTGTTCAAGGCAGAAACATGTGTCATCCTTAATTCCTTCCTCTCCTTCATGTCCCAATACAGTCAATGAGTTCTCTAGATCCTACGTATAAGTATTTACTCAAAGTTACCCACTGTACTATTTCTCTAATACAGATCATCATCATCATCGCCATCTTTCTTTGGGAGGGAAGAAGGAGACATTCTCCATTTAGCAAGCCAGAATAAGCCTTCCAAATTGAATATTTCTGGTAACTCTTCCTTTCTGTTGAAACTCTTCAATGGCTTGCTGTTTCACTGAGAATAAAGCCCTGTTTGACACCTCTTAGAAGGTCCTCCAAGGTTTGCCTTGGTCCTCAGCCTTACTTCCTGACACTCATCCTCACACTAAACTTCAGACCCTAGCAAGCGTTTGGAGGCCTCCTCATTGACACTGGCCTTCCTTGTCCCATGACTGCCTCATAGAAAAGGCTCCAATGTTCAACATCCTCCCCCATTCACTATCAGGGCCCAATTTATTCCCTTCAAATTGTTCCTGATCTCCTAAATTGTTAGCACCTTGGTATGAGGACCCTGAACATTTGTTTCAAAATACTCTTCACAGTAATCAGTGGTCTGTTTGTCTCAGGAGAATGGGGCTTTGCCTTAACCTGTCGACACACTACTGCTATCTCCATTCCTAACGCCCAGCATATAGGGTATTTGTCAAATAATATTTGTTAAATAATAATTGCTCACTAAGGAGCGGTAAATCACTACCTTTAAAATCTCGACAATGGTTCCTGTGTAATTTTTAGTAACCATTTCCTTTATAAAGTCCTTACTAATAGAGTGTTCAAATACTTTTTTTAAATGCAATACTTTTGTGCCTATCGCCATTTTTCACATTCTTGACCCGACCCCCACCCTCACTTTAGAAATGGGCAGTAAAAGATAGGTGGGAGAATGGCTTTATTTTCATTTTTCTTACATTTATGTCACTCAACATGTAGCTATTGAGCACCTTTTATATGTCAATCACTAAGCGCTGAGAATACAGCTAGCGAATAAAATACGCATAGTCTCTGTTTTTACGGAGTTTGCATTCTAGTACGTGTGTAAGGTGAGGGGAAACCAGAAACTAAACAAACCGAAAATTATATAGAACAGGGATAGTAGTAAGCGCCAGTCAGAAAAGTAGGTAGGTCGGTGGTGAGTGTGGGTTGCGTTAATTCTACCCTTAGGGTAATCGGGAAAGCTATTCGAATAAACTGACATTTAAGCAGGGACCAACAGCAAATGAGGAGTCCGGATCCTGTGAAGCATGCAAGATCAGGAATTTCGTCTTCTAAATTCTTCTAAAGTCGCAGCTTTACCAATTGCAACCCGTATACGACTAAACAAGTCAAACTAGCACCTCTGAGTCCGCTTCCCGGCTGTTAAAGGATAGTAATACCGCAAACCTCACAGGGTTGCTACAAGGCCACGCTCAGCAAGCAAACTAACACAGAGTTCTTTCAGGAATTCTAAGGACACACTGAGACTCTAGGAAAGAGCTCCGGGAAAGCCCAATCGCCGCACAGCACGAGCACCGCCCCCTGGCTGAAGTGCAGGCGGTGATTGGCTACTCAACTCCTCCGTCCCGCCCCACCCGGACATCCGGTCCAATCGCGGCCGGCTTTATGCCGAGGTAGGTTCCCAGGGCCCACCAAGTGGGCGGTCCCCGTGACGTTCAGATGACGCGTTACGTCACGGTGGGCGGAAGTCCCGGCCGCTGTTTTGAAATCAGGCCGCCGGAGTCTTTGAAGCTCCTTCTACCGCGGAGGCGGCAGCAGCCCAGCGCCGGCCGGACCCCTGACGCTTACCCTCGCGTCCCACCGGCCTGAGGCCGAAGCCTTGCCATGTCCACCCCTCCGCTGGCGGCGTCAGGGATGGCGCCGGGGCCCTTCGGCGGGCCCCAGGCTCAGCAGGCCGCCCGGGAGGTCAACACGGCATCGCTCTGCCGAATCGGGCAGGAGACGGTGCAGGACATCGTGTACCGCACCATGGAGATCTTCCAGCTCCTAAGGAACATGCAGGTGGGAAGGAAGGCGCGCGCCCTCCTGGCTGTGCGTGAGAAAGCGGGATGCTTCTTGGAAGAAAGGGGCGCTGGTTTAGTCGTTACGTGGGGCCCCTGGGCGTCAGCGGGGCTGTCCTGGGCAAACCGTAATTATAGGATAGCTCCATTTGCATTCAGAAGTATTCCACGGTGATGCGCCTGTCCTCAAGTTTCTGTGATGTAAAGGTGATGTTTTCCAGAGAGGACTTCTGAGAAACTGAAGACTCAATTTTCTACATTCGCCCGGATTCTCTAGTTCCTAGGCAAATTCTTGTACCTTTCAGGGTAAAGGTGGATCTCTCACTATCTTTAAACTCATTAGACTGCCTTAACTTTCATCTCGTTTTCAAGCAAAATACTTTGAGGGTCTAAAGAGCTGAAGAATTCAGATTCTGCTAACCAGTTTTGTTTAACATTTTTATTTTGGTATAATTGACATAAAATATAATACATTTATATAAAGTTTTGACATATGTATATACTTAGGAAACCATCATCCTTCCACCACCCCAAAAGGTTTCCTCACGCCCCTTTGAAATCTGTACTTCTTCCCCTTCCATCCGCACACAACTTCTCATTTGCTTTCTGGCACCATAAATCCGTTTGTATTTTCTAGAATTTCATATAGTTTCATATAAAAAACTATGTCATTTTTTGTTTTGTTTTTTGGGTCTGGCACCCTTAGAATGTGTCAATAGTTCATTCCTTTTGCTTGCTGAATAATGTTCCATCCTGTGAATATATCACAATTTGTTTAACTCTTAAATCTGTTGATGGGCGTTTGGGCTGTTTCCACTTTGGAGCCATTATCAATAATGCTATGAGTGTTTACCTAACAAATGTTTGTGTGAACACATGTTTCATTTCTCTTGAGTGGATAAATGCATAGGAGTGGAACTGTTGGGTCATGTGGCAAATAACTCTAACATTTTGAGAAACTTTTCCAAAGTGGCCGCACCATTCTGCAGTCCCACCGGCAGTGTTTGAGGGTTCCAGTTACTCCTCATCTTGACGGCACTTGTTAGTGTATGTCTTTTTGCTTTGCAGATTCTTTCTCCCAGTCTGTGGCTTCTCATTCTCTTCACATGGCCTTTTGAATAACAGACATTTTAAATTTTGATGGAATCGAATTTATCCATTTGTTCTTTTACAGATTTTGCTTTAGGTATAATACCTAAAAAATCTTTGCCTCACCCAAAGTAACAAATATTTTCTCCTATTTTTTTCCTCTGGAAATTTTATAGTTTTAGGTCTATGATGCTCATTGACTTTATTTTCTTATATATAGTGATAAATATGGATCCAAGTACATTTTTTTGCATTTGGATATCCACTTGTTCCAGCACCATTTTGCCTATCTTACTACTTACTTTACTACTATGTGATGTGGTTATCATTCTTATTTTATGAGGGTTCTGCCAGTGAGGTGAAGTGACTTGTCCACAGCTAGTCGATGACAGGTTAAATTTGAAACCTGGTCTTCAAACTCTTACAACTCTGATTTCAGTGGGCTCACTGTAAAAGTAATTCAGGTGCATGGAAATCTTAACCGTGTCAATACGCCAGTGTGAAACAATACAAAGGGAATCCAAGAGAAGATATGAAATCTTTAGCAATCATTTTAAAAGTTAATAGATTAATATCTAAAAATGACTAAAGTAGGTTTAAATGATTTTTCAGAATTTGGTAAATATTTATTTTTAACCTGCTGTGTGCAAAGTACTGAATTAGGACTAGCAGATCGTACAGCTAACATTTATCAAGTACTTTCCTTGGTCAGGCACGCTGTTTTAAGAACTATTCTAAGTCTTTTTATCCTTACTTTACAGTTAAGGAAACAGGCTTAAAGAGAGAACTAAAGAGGAAGAAATAAGAAAGGGAGACAAACCATAGGAGACTCTTGACTCCGGAAACAAACTGAGGGTTGCTGAAAGGGAGGTGGGTGGGGAGATGGGGTAACTCAATTGATGGGCATTGAGGAGGGCACGTGATGTGATGAGCACTCTGGGTGTTATATGCAACTAATGAGTCACTGAACATTACATCAAAAACTTATTATGTACTGTACTTTGGCTAATTGAATTTAAATTTAAAAAAGAGGGAATTAGTTCTTCCTGCTAATCTCTTTATAATACTAACTGGCTGTCCAACACTTCGTATGATTAACAGAGATATAATACACACCTATGACCTACACTAAAAGAACCAAACTCTTTTATCAGTAACTAGATTACATGTGGACATATATTCAAAAACAGTTTGTAAGAGACTATGATACTTATTTCTTTGGGCCTCTTACGTTGTGAATTCTGTGGGCTAACTCGTGTAAGACCCTTTGAAGCATGTCATAATTGGCTGAAAAAGAATAACAGTGTGATCCTTTGTTTCCCAAATGCTGGAAGAAGTGGCACAAAATGTGTAACCTAGTTACTTCTTAATACATTTTTAAAGTATTAAAAAAATTTTTAATTATCTTCTATATTATTAACCCGGAAGGATGAAGTGCCATAAATACAAACCACTGAGATTATTTCTAAGTGTTTGTTTTAGAGAAATGGTTCTTTATTTTAGGTCTCCATTAGCCTCTTGAGAAGTTGATGAAAAGGATAGATTCTCTTCTGAGAAGAATGCACATGTATATACTCTGAGTAAAATTTGAGGGGGAATTTTATTCAAGGATTGCTAGGTCCCGGGGCGCCTGGGTGGTGCAGTCGCTAAGCGTCTGCCTTCGGCTCAGGGCGTGATCCCGGCGTTCCGGGATCGAGTCCCACATCAGGCTCCTCTGCTATGAGCCTGCTTCTCCCTCTCCCACTCCCCCTGCTTGTGTTCCCTCTCGCTGGCTGTCTCTGTCAAATAAATAAATAAAAAATCTTAAAAAAAAAAAAAAAAGTATTGCTAGGTCCCAGGTTAAGAGTCCCTGAATAAGAAAATACTGCTTTGGTTTTGTTATCCTTTAAATCTTAAATATAATCAGAATTCAGAAATTAAGAGAGGACATTACAGTGAACAGTATCCCTCCCATCCCTGTCTGCTGGCTGTCTAACCCCTTTCCACAGGCAATGAATGTTAATGCTTTTTATTACTATTCTTGTGTATCCCTCCAGATATTCTACACATATTTAAGCAAATGTGCATGTTTGTTCTTTCATTTAGTATATTATACATAATACTTTGCACCTTCCTTTTTTTCATTTGGTATATTTTGGAGTTTATTCATATCTGTCCAGAATATATTTCCTTTTCCTTTTAAGGTGTATATACAGTAATACACTGCAAGGAAATTCTGTAATTTATTCAACCAGTTCTCTAGGCATTTGGGTTGCTTTTAATCTCTATTATGCTGCAGTGAATAACCTCCCACATAAATGTGCAACTATACCTGTAGGATAAATTCTTAGAAATGGCTTTGTGCTTCTGTGATTAGATAAATTTCGATGACTTGTCCTCCATGGGGGTTGTACCACCTTCTGCTACCATGTCCTAACCAAGACCAACAACCAGGCTCTGACTAAAAGCGAGTTATATTTTTGGACCTTGGATCATGTGATGGATGAAAATCTACTTTACATTTCTTCTAGTTTGAATGAGTTTGAGCACCTCTTCATATATTTATGTATCATTTATATTCCCTTTTCGGCTAGCTGCTTGTTTATATTAATATATAAAATATAGACACACACACATATATATATATGTATATATATGTATATATATATAGGTCTTTTTTACCCTCTCCCTCAATTTATAAGATTTGGCTATTTCCATATTAGAAAAACATGGTCTATGTGATAGAACTTGCAAGTATTTCTTTTCCCCGGTCTGTTGTTTGCCCTTTGGCCCTGCTTATGGAAGTTCTACCATACATATGTATTTTATAAGGCATCAGAATTTATCAGTCTCTTAGGACTTTCAGGTTCTCTGTCTAGTAAGGAAGGACTTTTCCCATTCCAAAACCAGGAAGATTTCTGGGTTTTGTTTCAATTTTTACATCTAAAACTTTGACCCATATGGAATTTATCCTTCTATAAATAAGTGTGAGGTATGGCCCCAGCCCTACATTTTCTAAAAGGGTAAGTAATTCTTTTACTTTCCTCTATTGATTTCAGATGCTACTTTATACAAACGAATCTGTTTCTGGATGCTCTATTCCATTTGGCTGCCTGTCTTTTATGTAGTAATCCCAAACATTCTTATATTTACTGTGACTCTATAATGTGTTCATACTTATTTCCAAAATTGCCCTGGGTGTCCTTATTTATTTTTCCACCTGTACTTTAGAATCAGCTTGATTAGTTCTGCGAAAAACCTGTTAGGGTTTTATTAGGTTGATTTAACCTGGAGAGACTTTACATCAGTGTGATGTTGAGTCTTACTAACCAAGAACACAATTATCTTTTTTTGTGTCTCTGTGAAGTATTTTAAGTTTCCACCTATATCTTGAAATTTTTAAAATATGTGTGTGTATACGTATGTGTGTGTGTGTGTGTGTATATCCCCAGCAGATTTAAAAAATATATATATCCCCAGAAGGTTTAAAATATATATATATATATTTTAATATCTTTCCTGCTGCTATTGTAAATGGCATCTTTTTCCTTTCTCATTTTTGTTTGTTTCCATATATGAAAGCAAAGCTATTTTCTCTATATTAATTTTTGTACCCACTCTTTCTTGACTACCTTTGTTGATAATAGCACTTTATCATATCATTTATATCATATCCATAAATAGTGATGATTACGCTACTTCCTTTTTAATGTTTCAACTTTTTCCTTTTTTTCTAATTGCCTTGGCCAGTGCCTCCAGGGAACAGTGTTCACTAGTAGTATTAGTGGTCTTAGTAGACTTCCTGTTCTGTTCCTGACCTCAGTGAGGATGCTTTTAATGTTTCCACATTAATCATGGTGCTGACTTTTTAACTGAGATAAATGTATTTTTATAGTGCTGGGGAATTTTTACTCAGTGTTTTATATTTAAGACTGGATATTGAATTTAGCTTTTTGGTGTCAAGGGGTGTGATCATATATTTACAGATCTTTGTTAGTATTCAAGAGTGAGGTGGTTATGATGAGCTTTTCAGCTAAACATGTATACTGCAGGTATGCATCAGGGGATCTTAGGCACTATTACAACTTATATTCTGTGGTAGAGGAACCTTGTCTCTCTCAAGTTCACTACTGTGCCGTACCTTCTAGGTCAGTGCCTCATACATGAAAAGTGTGCAAGAATTTTTCGAAGGAATTAAATCTTCCCTTCTTTGAGAATCTGATGCTATCTATGAAAATACCCAAACTTGGATAGTGGGTGAACTTGAAGAGGGTGATTCTTTGCATTTCAAAAGAATTTTGTTTTTCTTCATGAAAGGATTTACTTCTTTTACATAACACACACTTCTTAGTGAATTTTATGTACAGATTTATGGGTAAAATAATTCACTGAAGTAAAATAATTCAGAATGTACTTTAAAACCTTCCATGGGTGCGAACTATACTAAATACAGGGATATAAATGTGAATAACTTACAGTCTTCACAAAGTAGAAAATATGGACCGAGTATTAAACCTAGTACATAAAGGTACAGGTAAAGGTACAGTGCTTCTGTACGTAAGATGTAATCTTATACTGCTTATTATCACCCAAACAGGACAGCAGGGATCCTTTAAAACTTTTCTCTGATTGGTGAAGTCCATAAATTGAAGGTTCATGAGAAACAGTACATTGTATTTAATTCAGTGCCTTTTGGGGGATGAACTTATAATGCCTTTTCCCTTTAAAAGTTTTGACTGATTCAGCCTTTGATATTTAATCACATTTCTTGGAGTTATTGTCCTCAAGAGTGTTTCAATGCTTGAGAATTTATGAAAATCCTAATAATAACTCATTTCTTCTTAACTTGTAAATCATAACACTGAAGGGAATTTGGAAATGACAGAAAAGAAGAAATTATTCAAGCCGATCTCCCTGTTACATCTTCTGTCAACTATGTGTAGGCCTTTCCAGTCTTTTTTTCATGTTTATGGTTTTACCTACTTGTAATGATAGTGTTTCCTGTTTTCTTTTTTTCCCCAAATACTGTACCGTGCACCTTTTTTTGCATTCCTGTTTAGAAAAAAAGAGTAAACTGAGGTTTAGAAAAACAGGCCGATCTTCTAGTTATTGGATAGTAGTTAGTGTCTTGGTTTTAAGGCACTTTCATCCCCAAGATAAGGATATGCGTGAACGCTCACAATCAAAGCGTCTTGTGGGCTAGAAAACATGGTCTAAATATTGTTAATTCTAATGGTAGGATGATTTCACAGATCAAACTCTGGGAATAAAATATCACACAATACTTTGATGTACAGAGGGGTACAGAGAAAGAAAGATTTTGCTCATGAGGTTCAGCAATGCACAAAAGGTGTATTTAGTTACAAGTTATAAATAATAGTCAATTTCCATGTGTCTGATTTTACCATTCCAGTACATACTTTTGGCTTCTTTTGATAAAACTCCTGAATTAAAAATAATATAAGCATCCAAGACAGAGCTATGATCATAAGCAGTTACTTGTAATAATTTATTAATGGTGCTCAAGTGCAGATTGATTTTCACCCCCTCTCCTACTGTTGATTTCTTTTTATAGTAAAGCTTGTGGTGACAGCTTTATGTTTTAGTGCATGCCCTGAGCATCTTAATTACCTTACAGTTAAGGTATTTGAGATGATTCTGCTATACTAGCAGTACTGTTCCTTTCTTCTGCTGAAAAGTCCTGATCCTCACTTTTTACTTTTCTTGTGGCTGCTTCTTTTTCTTTAAATTGTATTTTGTTTTTAGCTTCCCAGTTGAGTTCAGCAGCTTGCTGCCTTTATGAAATAGTAATATTAAAATCATGGCGTTATTTTTAAAGTTATAATCTACTTCAAAAATTAGAGGGGAAAGTATTTCAACTGGTCAGAGAGGCCTATCATGAAGTTTCTTCTGGGGCTGTCTTACAGTACGGGAGCAGTACACCAAGGAGCTAACAAATGGGCGAGTATTACTCTTAAATTCTTAAAATTACCCTTGATTAACTGCGAAGAACAGTTTGCTTTTATACAGTGCGTAAAAAGTATTTGTTTTGCTAGCTTTACTTTTAGAAAATCTTGATTGGCATTACTTCATATTTTTCTTGTTTTTGTTTTGCCTGATAAGCTGCCAAATGGTGTCACTTACCACACAGGGACGTATCAAGACCGGCTAGCAAAGCTACAAGACCACCTTCGCCAACTTTCGATTCTCTTCAGGAAGCTGAGACTGGTCTATGACAAATGCAACGAAAACTGTGGCGGGATGGATCCCATTCCAGTGGAGGCAAGTCGTGGTGGTAGAGGGAGGATGAATGTAAGATGCCAGACATTTGTAATTTTTTCCTTTTTCTCCTTCTCTTTTCACAATATTCTCAGATTTTGAACTATATTGGTTCTACTTTGGAAAGGAGAAGGTGAAAATATGATATATATGCATAGAATTACTACTGTCTTTTCATGTTAATTTGTAGATTTGAACATCCAAGCCTATAGTGAATTTTTGTTGTTGGGAGGAAAGAGCAGTCTGTGGCACTTGTTATTATTGCTGCCAGGGTCTATTTAATTTAATCAGTGCATAATTTTTTTTTTTTAGTTAAGAGTTTTAATAGTATTGTAAAATACTCTTAAAATGGTTTTCAAGGAAGTCCTTTACAGATGAAATATTATGTTTTCATCATTATTAATTTAGATTAGCTTAGTGGAATCACTTTTGTTTGAAAATAGATTTCTTAAACTTAATCTTGGGTCATAGATATATTTTAGTTCACTAGGTATATGATATTTTTATAGGTGGCCCTTTCCTGTTGACAAGATCAATCTCTGCCAATAAAAGTAGCTGGGAAGGTTTAGATGTTCTCTCACTGAATATGGAGAACAATCTCATGTGACGACGGCTTCCTTTCTGAGTGATCAGCATGTAAGGGATGAACAGGGAAAAGAGTAAACTGCAAAATGGCCGGAAAAGAAGCGGTCAAAGATACAGGAGAAAGATAAAAAATGTGGGTGACATTATCAGATGCTGGAGAGAAGTCAGGGTATAAAATAAGGAATAAAAATTGTCCGGTAGATTTTGCTAGAGGAAAACTGTTGGTATATATAAGCAGAGCTTTGTTGAGGTGTTTGTTAGCAACAAGAAGTTAGATTGCAATGGGCTGAAGATTAAACAGGAAATAAGGAACTGGAGCTAACAAGTGGATATCCATCTCGCAAAAAGCTTAGATAAAAAGGGAAAACAGTAGATGGAAGGAGGGTTGGTGTCAAGGGTTTTGGGGAAAGGAAAGGGAAAAAAGGGAGGAAAAAAAAAAACCTTTAAATGAGACAGACCAGACATGTTTAGATTATAAAAGAATAAAACAGTAGGAAGAGGTTGGGAACAGGGAGATAAATAATGAAGACAGGAGGATGAAAAAATCACAGCACAGGAATGGACATTAATCATCTTCAGGAGGAAGGACAGCTCTGCATTAGGAGAGAGGGAAAGGAAGAAAGAGTGGTTGTGATGTGGATGAGTTTATATTTGTCCCAAGAATTTGAAGAAGTTTGGCCAGATGACTCCTGGTTGTACCATTTGTTTACCTCTGACCTGTTCCTGATTATTGTTTTAAGATGGTAGAGACCAAATGATTCCTAAAATCTCTGTCACATTTATGAGGGACTTCAAATAAACTTCATCACAAATCATAATATTTCATTATAATTCTGCTAGATATTTCATTGCTATATAAATTTTTTTCTCCTGCAAAAAACTTTCTCCCAACTAAAAGAAGACCTCCAGAAATTTGCATAAACACTGAGGTTCTAAATAGCAAAGTAAATGACATTTATATAATGCACAGCTGTGAAGTTCTTTTCTTTCTAGTATAGATAAAAGAAAGCCTGTTCTATCTCAATGGACTATAAATTTTTAGGGGCAGGTATCACATCTTGTCATTTTTGCAGTATCTCACCCAGTGTCTGAAAATTAAATATTTGCTGATTAAATGGATAGAATATTACTTAACTGTATGTAACAACTAATGTTATATGGGCTATTTTGCAAAAGAAACCTGAAAATAATGTATAGGAGGCACTGAAATGATAAACTTCCAGTGCTGTTATTTTAGGCCATCACCTGAATTACAATTTATTTATGTACTACTAAAAGAAAAGCATAAAAATTAACCTTAATCAGAGAGACTTTGTATACCAGTGTAATCGGAAACTTTGCATCGTGTTTCTGACTTTTAACTCTTGTCTGTCACTCCCAGCAACTAATTCCATATGTGGAAGAAGATGGCTCAAAGAATGATGATCGAGCTGGCCCACCTCGTTTCGCTAGTGAAGAGAGGCGAGAAATTGCTGAAGTAAATAAAGTGAGTTATTAGTCTGTGTATTTTATATTTCAGAATTATGGATAAAAATTACAAGGGAGTCTATGTAACTCAAAGACATAGTCTGAATTATAGAATTACACGAAATTGTTTCTGTGGCAAATTTAACGTAGTTAGAGTATAATCAAGAACTAAAAAGGTAAGCAGAAATGCCACTTGAATAGTCGAAGAGAGATCGCAGAATTCATGCCATGAAACTGTTAGAAAAGCCTCACAGACACTCAGTCATAACTCATTTACTTTTTTCTTTTCTAGGCAGAATTTAGCTTTCTAGCTTACAGCATACTTGGAGCAGCAAATGATAAAAATTTACAAATAGAAAATGTGAATATCTCAACACCTGAATAAGAAACTGAGAGTTATCAGCATTAGCCAACACCACCCTCCATCTTGCAAAAGATCCTAACTTTTATGTATTTTTTACTGAATACTTATAGAAGTTTAGAAGATAATGTTCAGATAGTTCTCATGAAACAAAGAGATACAGGGAAAGTTGTCAGTTCATTCTGTGGTTGAAATACGGCCCACGCTTACCCAAACCTAACAAATAGCACAATAAATAAAACTACCAATCTCACACGTTCCCTTAATAGATCCACACCCCTCCACCATGAACTCTGATCCTGAAATTCTTAGTTCTAGTTAATAGAATTCATCGGGGCTTTAACAAGTAATCCATCACAGCCAAAAAGGGTTTTTGGAGATAGAGGAGGAGGATTTAAGTTTACATACATAATACGTAATGTCAGATTAAATTGGGAAAAAAAATTTTTTTCTCAGATCTAAAAGACATTTGTTAGAATTCAAATGTTACTGATTCAAAGAACACTTACAGCTATTAGTCTTTAAAAAAAAAAAAACTTATTTCAGATAAATAGCCAACATTTTCACAGGTGAAATATAGAACTGATCCTGTTAAAAATGGGCCTAAAATAAGAGGCCTTAAACCACTATGTTTATTAATTATTTTAGAAGTCATGGTCAAAACAAAAAGACAGGAAACAGAAACAAACCTTGGGAAACAGGGTTTATAATATTATACACAAGCTTGTTGAGTCTGTACATAATATTATAACTCAAGCTTGTTAAGCTCAAAGAAACTCAAACTCAGTTGATCAACAACTAGAGTCATTTAGAGTTTGATAAAAGGGCTTAATATGAATGATACCATTTTCTTATAATGCTATAAACCAATGAGACTATAAGATCCTATATTCACAATTGTAACAAGTATTAAGTAGTTAGGAATTATCAATGATACAGGTGACTAAACTTATGATACATAAAAAAGTTTTGAATAATTAAAAGAACACATAAAGTTCTTGTGTGGGCAATAAATATTCTAAATATACCAGTCTTGATAAGAATTCTCTTGAAAATACACAAAATAATAAGATTTTAGTGCAATACCAATGAAAAACCAAATCTAAACTGGAATTTTGTGTGTGTGTGTGAACATACTAAAACATCAAAGAAAATTCTCGTAAGAGTAATAAAAGAGAACTCTTTGCTTCAAAACTTAAAATGTGATATGGAGAATATTATAAAAAACAATAATTGTGAAATGGTATAAGAACAAGATTAGTAAAATAATAGCCAGAAAAATAGTCTTCCTATTATATATACGAATTTATGTCAGAAGAGGGATTGTGTAGAAAATCTGTCTTTAAAAATAGAAACTTTGGGGGGAAATTATCTTTTACATTATACCCTATGTCAAAATTCACTTCAGAGTTGAAAATAAAACCTGAACAACAAAATATTGGAAAATTAAGAGAAAAATGTATATCAAAATGCAGGAAAGAACTGGATTTTATAAAATTTTCATTTTTTTCATTAAAGGAGAAATATAGATTAAGAATATTGTCAGCAAATCTGACAGTA
Source organism: Ailuropoda melanoleuca (assembly GCF_002007445.2). Classification (NCBI taxonomy): domain Eukaryota; kingdom Metazoa; phylum Chordata; class Mammalia; order Carnivora; family Ursidae; genus Ailuropoda; species Ailuropoda melanoleuca. Next base: position 82,604,002 of record NC_048226.1, read on the forward strand.
ATGAACAAGCATAAAGAACTTACAGTAAGAAATTTGTAGGAAATGAGGAGGGGATTGGGAACTTTTATATCTTGAAGAATAAATGGTGTTTGGTAGTCTGGAGATATGAGGCATTCATTTATTAAGAAGTGTTATAGGTTTCTGTTGATAATCTGCATTAATTCACGATAGATGTACTCTGTTATTTTTCTCTTTAATAAGGATATTTTTATAAGATATAGTGAAATGTGTATATAAATAAAACAGCATCATAATGGTAACTTTGATTTCAGAGCATGTGACATAGAGTTTGTTCTCTACCATAGAAGATTTTATATTTTAGAAAAGAGTCTGTGTAAATTAAGAAAGATACAATTTTTCGAAATATATGCTTCATTTCACCTTTTATTTCTCTGAGTTCTTCTTTTTTTCCTCAATTTGATGGCTTAGAAATAACGCACTCTTGATTTTCTTTAAAAGACCTTTCATATAATCAGAATATAATACTGTGACAGTGTATAATAAAAAAAAATCCTATTAGCTACTGATTTAGAATTTTGTGAAGGGTATAATTGGGTATAAGGGAAGGATTTAATTGACACAAAGGATAAGATGTATAAAAAAATTTCTTTCACTTGAGGATTTAGGTTTCTTCCAGTCTCTCTCTCCTGGACCCACCTACACACTTTCCTTCCTTCCGCCAGTCTTTTCAATACAGTTATATCACAACTGGGGTTCAATGAATATTCTGTGTTTGTATTATTAAGGTGCATAAATACCGTTTATTGCTTTGCCACATAGTAAACTAGGGTCACATTTCCTTGAACAATTTTTTGTCCTCCTGGAGTTAATAATTCTGTAATTTTTAAAAAAATTTTAGTTCTTTATGCATATGGGGCAGCATCTCAGCACTGTTTTCCAACTTTTCCACAGAGTCAAAATTACCAGGCAATTTAATCGTTCTTTTTTTCTCCTCAGAGCCTTCCACCTTCTCACTAGGTCTGTACTAAATGCTTTCTAGTCTTGCTCTTCAGCACTATCCTGGGGCTTCCCTCACCCCTTTTGTTGGCTTCACTGTTTCCTCAGCTTCATGTCATCTTCTTTGTTGGTTTACTCTCTTGTTGGTAACGTACATACATCAGTGGCTTTTTCAGAAGGAATGTAGTAGGGACTTAAGTTTCAGTCTTCCCATAGCTGTCCACTTGATAGTTTGGCTGGCTATAAAATTCTATGTTGTAAATTAATTTCCTTCAGAAATTTGAACATATTCTTCCATAATCTTCTCAAATAGGGTTTGGCAAACTTTAAAGGACCAGATAATAAGCATTTTAGGCTCCGTGGGACGTACATAATTTTCATTATGATGTAAAAACCATCCTTAGCTCACAGGCCTTACAAAACAGGTCATGTGCCATAGATTGCAACCCCTATCTATTTCATTTTGCTGTCTTTCCAGATTGAGGCTCTAAAAGATCTGGTGAACTCTGATGCTTAATCATGAGCCGTTTATAGTTAAGAATGAGACACTAGAAAGCTAATAATAGGCTTTGTGAGTGGACTTAATCATGTTGAGTTTGGGAAGCAAGTTGGCTTTTTTAGGGGGGACCCCCCAACTATCATTTTCTGAGGGTTGTTTTTTGTTTTCTTTTTTTTAAGGCTGTTTAGTTTCTTCAGAGAAGAATCTTCCAGTGCCCTACACAGAGAGATATGCTCTTGTCTTCTTGCCTTCTGCTGTGCTGGTGACACTGAATCCACAGCCGCTGTGGTTCAGTTTCATAGGAAACAAACCTCCTAATCCTTAGAGGTGGGGCAGGGCACAAGGAGAGTACTCGGTCAGTCACCTGTTCCCGAGGAGTGGGAGTGAGCACCTGGCACTCTTGCTAGTCCCTGGCGCTCTTTCAGCTGTTCCTCCAGTTCTTATCCCCAGGCCTCACCTGGTGCTGTTGCCATGGCACTGGTCTGGCCTCCACAGAGGAGGAGCAGCCCTTTTCTCAGTGCTGCTGTCCCTGAATCCACCTGGGCTGTAGTTTCCTCCCAAGTCATTTACCACTCCCCTTCTACTTTCCCTCTTAAACTACCACCTCGTATCTGCTACTGTCTGCTTTCTGATCATTTTTCTCCACATAGGATTATAGGTTTTTCCATTCCTCTCCTGCCGTTTTGTTAGGGTTTTGAGAAGAAGAGATAAACACATGTATTTAGTCCACAGTGTTTATCTGCAACAAGATGATTTCAATACACAGAATATACAGTATTTCTGTAGATTTGTCTATGGAATAAAAGCCCGTATTCAAATTTTGTCTTCCCATTTATACTTCAGGCATTTAAGAACTCTTTCTTTGATTAAGTCATTTGAATCTGATTTTGCTGTTATAAGTGCTTCTAACTGGGGTAAAACTTGTTTTAGTTGATATGATATTGACTTGAAGGTTATTACAAAGAAGAAAAAATCTATTTAGATATTTTAATGAACAGATTTAAAGCTTAGCCCTATACTTCTATAGGAATTCTTTTTTTAAAGAGAATTTAGGGGGAAAGTATCTTGAGTGGCAGGGGAAGTCCTCATTTTATGGCCTCATAGCTCCGTCTTACTTCCTAGGAACTGTTATATTTTGAAACAGGACTAGAGAATTAGGTAGTAAACAAGAGGTTTTTAAAAAGGGGTGGGGGGAGGACTAAGATTTCGTTAACTCAAACTGAAATCCAAAAAATAAGACAGAAGGGATTAAATAGCTAAAAACCAAGCAAAGTGGATTTTTTTTAACCTAAAGATGTTTTTAACTCATTCCTTAAAACACTGTAAATGTGAATTGAATATAACACAGATTTTGACTCTTAATAAAGTTATGTATAATTAGTGCTACTAACATTATTCTTTTCTTCCAATTTGTACTTCCCTTCTAGAATAGAAGATTAAAATATATAATTAGAAATTTTTATAGCACTAAGGTCATGACTAATGGATATGTTTTTCTGCCTTGATGGCTCACACACCTGAATGCTGTTGTGAAGAATGTTTTAATAGCTACCTACAGATGGTAGAATGTTGCCCTAATCTATTTAATCTCACAGATGCTACTAAAAAATAGTTTAAATTCTTTGATTTAATTTTCAATTACTTATAAATATCTGTATTCATAAACTTAAATTTTTATATTCCTTTTGTCTGTTTTTATCAATTCTCTTCCCTGTGATACAGATTTGTTTAAGTTATCAGGTGGTGGTCGAGAGCTTTAAGGTTCACTGCAATCTGAGCTAGTCACACCCATCAAAGTAATTCGATAGAGAATATTAAAATGAATAATTTTTAATAGTATCCATATATTTTTTTAAATACCAACAGACCATCTTTAACTGGAAAACAAAGAACAAGCTTAAAAATGATTGCTAGGGAATTTTTTTTCCTTGTTTGTTTTTTATCTTCTAGGATTTGCAAAGCTTTTGATTTGGCTTTTTGCGTTTTTTTATTCAGTATTATAATATTCATATATTTGGGTACCTGCTCTGTGCTATCATTACAAGTGTAGGAGTTTCTGCCACGAATCAGTCAGATGTGTTGCCTGCCACTGTGCACATTTCACACAAATCTCTGAGAACAGAAGACTCTAATGGAAACAAAGCAGTACGCTTTCAAGTACACATTTGTTGTAAGAGATATTTACAAAAACAGAACCAGGAATTTAAATAAAAACTTTTTTAAAAATCAGACCATATTTTTAATACATTGACATTTGCTTATTTTTAATGATTAAGTTGCTTTATGGACCTGTATAATCAGGAATAAAATTGTATTCCTGGCATTCAATTTAAAATATTCAAAAATTTATTACAATGCATATTTTATTTTTAGTCTAAATAAGCCACATAAAATAAGTAGCCCTATGTACCCCTCAGTTAACTTTCACTCATTTTCAAAATATTATATTTTTGTGTACTTAAAGTTGTACAGAAAAACACATTGATGGTATGTTTACTATTTAATATATGGTCTGACTTCTAACGACGTATATACCACCAATACCTACCACAGGCCATGAAATTTGGGGGCACAAAATTTTGTAATCAGTATTTGACATAAATCATGAGATAATAGGATGGCCTAGGTTCAATAGTCAGATTTTTGGCTTATTTAAATACTTTTCATTTGCTCTTCATACATTCTGGAATCTATAAGCCCTAATACTCAAGTAAAGACTAAACACTTGTCTAAGACTGTATGTTTGGAGGACATCAGAATGAGTTCTGTTTTGCTTAAACTCTTTTTTGATGGAAAAATGAAAGAGGTATGTGGGTTTTTTTTACAGGATTGACATATAATTGAGTCCGTGCACTTAGAAATTAAAGCATTTTTTGGGGCGCCTGGGTGGCACAGCGGTTAAGCGTCTGCCTTCGGCTCAGGGCATGATCCCGGCGTTGTGGGATCGAGCCACATCAGGCTCTTCTGCTATGAGCCTGCTTCTTCCTCTCCCACTCCCCCTTGCTTGTGTTCCCTCTCTCTCTGGCTGTCTCTGTCTCTGTCGAATAAATAAATAAAATCTTTAAAAAAAAAAAAGTTAAAGCATTTTTGACCAATGGTCACAGCCTTTATATGCATATTAAATTACATGGCATGACTTAAACATATTTTTTTAAGTGTCTGCTCTACTTACACATTCACCTGTTAATGTAACAAATTAGGCACAGCTGATGGATTTTGATAATAGCAGCTGTCAACCTCTGTTAAAATCAATCAGGGGCAAGACTGTATATATTAAATCCTGTATCATGTCATGAAAATTTATTTACAATTTAACCACTAATAAGCATAACTGTCAGCTTTGCTGTTGATAGTGTCATGATGTGTTTTGGCTCAAGGTATCTTACTTGTATGCTAATTTTTTAATTTAAAACTTTGTGGCATCTTTGAGAAGAACTTTCCAGGTGCTTTAAAATATATTTTTTAAATTACTATTACCTAGAGTTGAATATTACTTTGAAAATACCCTACATTTTTTAGTTCTCTTAATTTCTTCAGAATGAGGCTAATTTTTTTAAACAAGTATATTAGAATTTATATTTCCAAATGAGTATTCTTTAAAAGTAGTCCTGTTGGTTAAACTACACATTTATGCCAGTGATACATCTGTTATAGAAGCCATTGGACCTGTTTTGATATTGATTTTAAAGTGTATTTTTAACTACCCAAGAATATAATTTTATTGCTTCTAGTAATTTATACAGAAAATATGACCAGTGAGCTTATTTCACTAGACTTGGCCTTTGAATGGTTTTCAGTTTTTAAAATTTAAATATCATTCCTCCTCCTCCTTTTCCATGGACACAGATTTTTCACCATTGAAATGATTCAGAGGATCCAGCCCACATATTTGTCCAGTTAACCTTTTTTCATTCAAGTTTAAATCATATTTTTTCTTCAAGAATTTTAATGGATCCCTACTGCCCACTACCAAGCCCAAGTTTATCCCCCTTCCCCTATTGCTCACCCCCAATTTTTCAGGCCCTGTGTTTGCTGACCTTACCAGTAAGAGGCGGTGTCTCTATCTTTTTGAGTTACACAGCATCTGCCTTCCCAGTAATACAATCCAGTCATGTGGGCATTATCTTCCTCCTCCTTGATGCAGAATTTCTTCAAGGCAGGGACTGTTCCTCATTCATTTTTCTCCCCTCACAATGCCTAACCCAGAGACTGGTACGTAATATACCCTCAGGAAATGTAGAACAGAAAGTGTTACAGGCTCAGAATTTGATTCCCAAGAAAAGTTGTGAAATTTAAAAGTAAGCGTATTCAAACTATGTCAGAAGGTACTAATTCAAATAAGACTTTTTTTTTTTTAAATCTCACATTGTTTCTCCTCCTTTTATTCTTAGTCAGTAGCTCTTTTCCATTCTCCCTGAAACGTTAGATTTGAAAGGGGAGGTCGCAGGAGCTGCAGTCTCTCACGGTTAGGGAAGCAAGTGATGGCTCAGTGTGACGGGCAGCTGACTATGACCCATGTGTTGAAGCCAGTAATCAGTTCACTCAACTAAATGTAACTGGTTTTCAGCACATGGGTCTGCATAACTGGCTGTCCTCTTAGGTCTGGGTGTACAGAGAGTAGAACTGGCAGAGGCCTCATAAGTTATATGATGCCATCTCATGAGAAAATTGAGGAAGAATTTACCTAAGATAAAAGAGCAAGTTAGAGGCAAAGTTAGAACTGGGATTGAGGTTTCCAGCCTCCCAGAATACGGAAGAGCACCTTTACTCTTCTAGTCCCTCTGTGTGCTGCTACCCTTGACTGCTGGCAGAAGTAGCTGTTTCTTGCCCCCTAGGATGCAAAGGACCTCATGGGCATAGTACTGGCCATCTGGTCATCCATCATCTCACCCAGGTCTGAGGGTCCATTTGATCAGATTCTGTACACGGTGGCCTCAATAACTGCCACATACTTATGACAGCAGAGCCTAGAAGATGGGCCATCTGAAGGCTGAACAAGGAGACTGAGTCACTAAAATTCCAACAGTATCCTCCTCCCAGAAACAGTGTTAAAGTGAGCTTCATGACACTTTATACTGTACATGGCACTGTTGTTTTATCTGTGTTGTGGAAGTTCTCAAATATGAATTAAATTTAATAACGAACATTAAAATATATAAATTGTTTTTCTGTTTTCCAGTAAGAGTTTCTTGGTCCTCCCTTTTGGCCACTTTCTATTACTTCTCTAACTCTAGATAAAATAGGAGTAACATACTTCGTCTTAGTTGGCTCTTTAATGAAATCAAAATGAAGATTTTTAGGCCTCTTTATAATGAGCATATATACTACTTTATCTGGAGGTATTTTAGTATCTACCTTTAAATTATCTAATTAAAGATATTATTTCCTAATGTAATGTTTCTAAAAGGTTAGTGAATAGTATTATTATTATTATTATTATAACTAGTAAGTACTTTGACCAGAAGTTCTCTATTTTGTTTTACCTAAGCAGACATTTGCCACAGAGGATTTAAAGGAAGCATGCTGACAGAGAAGTTCATAAACCGTGGTCTGGTAGCAGCCCAGATACAGAGACACAGAGCCGTGGGCCGGGGCCTTCAGGGCATCCAGCAGATCTCAGTTATGAACAAGATTATATCAGGGTCTGCGATTTTCAGAGTCAGAAGTGGATTGCACTTCACGCTGTGGCCAAACAGTGACTTCTGCCACATTTTTGAAAGACCGGTTGCATCAGGCATTGTATTTTCATTAAACTTGATTTCCTATATTGACAGTTTTTTCCGTTTGGTGTCTACGAGGAACATTTGTTGAATGCTTACTTATATGCCAGGCCCAATTTTAACACGGTTATGTCATTCAAATCTTTTAATCCTCTTAGCAACTCTTATGAGGTATAGGTTCAGTTATTATCCCCATTTTTCTGATGTGGAAACTGAGGCACAGAGAGGTTAGGTAATTTGACCAACATCACATATTAAGTTAGTGAAGGAGGAGTGTAAATGCTGAGACTTTGACTCTGGAGGTTATGGTCTCTTGACCATTATGTTATACTGCGTCCTGAAAAGCCTATATCTTGGGTTTTGTAACAAATAAATGTTTAGCTTAATTTCTTTGATGGTGGAAGTGGAGGCAGAAAGGAGGATCAGGGGCTGGAGCCGGAGTCCTCCGCGGGCTGAATTAGAATTCAGCATGCCTTTCGGAGAGTGTTAGTGGCCAGAAAAGGATTGAGACCTTCCACATTAAGGAAATATTTAGCTTAATATCTGTCTGGATCATTAGAGTTCTAACTTATGACATTTTTTTTTTTAAAGATCTTATTTATTTATTCGACAGAGACAGAGACAGCCAGCGAGAGAGGGAACACAAGCAGGGGGAGTGGGAGAGGAAGAAGCAGGCTCATAGCAGAGGAGCCTGATGTGGGGCTCGATCCCGGAACGCCAGGATCACGTCCTGAGCCGAAGGCAGACGCTTAACCGCTGTGCCACCCAGGCGCCCCTAACTTATGACATTTTAATCTTCGTAACTTCATGGTCTGTAATTCATGAAACATTTTTGATAAATTCTTTTGTTTCTACAGAAACTCAAACAGAAGAATCAACAGCTGAAACAAATTATGGATCAATTACGAAATCTCATCTGGGATATAAATGCCATGTTGGCAATGAGGAACTAAACTGATACTTAAATTTCCTGCTTTACACGTTATGCCATTTTTCCCCCCTCAAGTGTTTTTTCCCTTTGAAGAAGATTATTTATCTGCTTTTATTCTACTCACTAGAATTAAAGTTCCTATTTTTACATTGCAATTTTACATTAAAGTATGCATTGGCAGTTTTTTTTTAAGCTATTGATTCTACGGAAGATTATTGTAATAAACTTTGATAGGGCTTATGTTTTGTTTAATCTTCATGAATTGAATTTTTAAAACAAAAGAAGTTTTGTAAATAAAATTTCAATTTGATCAATGGTTGTTTTGCTCATTTTATTACCCTTTGAGGAGAGTTAAAGGTTTTAAACATTTTTGCAAATGAAAATATCAAGTACAGTCTATCTGTGGTACAAACTAATTAAAATTAAACATGTAAGTCTCCATTTCAGCTCAATTTTTTTAAATTTAGAGTCCCAAACAGGTTAAAATGAGAAAATAGTTAACCTGTATATTGCTGTAAATAGATGAAAATTACTTTTACCATGTGTTTTATGTGTTGGGTCTTAACTAGAATGACCTGTCTCTAATAGGACGGAACAAAATAATTTGAGTCTGGCACAAACTGAAATCAAACAATGTGCTTCTGTGCTCCCTGCTTTAGCCCAAGAAGCAACACCCTACCTGATTCTTCAGATACACTGTAAAGTCATCTTGAGTACCTTTTGGAAATAGTGAATTTTTAAATACACTTTTTTTTAATTACATAAGAAACTGGAAGCCGGCTTCCTCTGGGGAGGGGACCCTGGGTGGCTGAGGATGAGGGTAAAGAAGCAGCTTACTTTTCACTGCATACCGTTTGGTACCTTTGGAATTAATATCATGCAAATACTGCCTGTTCAAAAAATAGGTGAAATTTCATTTTAAGTTATATAGATTCCCACCTATATCTAGTGGCAGAAGCATAAGAAAACAAGCCTAACCCTATACATGGGCATCTTTAGACCCTCTCCCTTACATTTGTTAAAGCAGTTCTGAGCAAGCCCAATGTTAGTCAGATGAGGCGTTCCCTGTGTGCACCAGGAGGCACTGCAGTTTCAAGCACAGTAAAGCCATATGAAAAGAACTGGAACTGGTAATTCAGTCTACTTCGGAAATCTGTAGTTGGGTCTAAGGGTATTATGTTTTATTTAGCCTATCACCAATTGGACACGCAAGGTTTTTACAGAAGTTCACCGCTAGTACATTCTTTGCATGGTAGATCTCTGGTTACTGTCGCAAACTTAGTGCTGGGGTACTGACCAATAAAACAGTTATAAAAATGGTGGTTTTGGGGCGCCTGGGGGGCACAGCGGTTAAGCGTCTGCCTTCGGCTCAGGGCGTGATCCCGGCGTTATGGGATCGAGCCCCACATCAGGCTCCTCTGCTGTGAGCCTGCTTCTTCCTCTCCCACTCTCCCTGCTTGTGTTCCCTCTCGCTGGCTGTCTCTATCTCTGTCAAATAAATAAATAAAATCTTTTTTAAAAAAATGGTGGTTTTTTTTGTTTTAACTGTTGCACTCAATTCCTTAGATCATTCAAGGTGCCACAAACTCAGCTCTTGGAGGGAGTGTGGAAATCACATCTTTTGGGCCTCGGTTCTCTACAGAGTGGCTCCACTGTGGCGCGACGGTCGATGCAGCTACACTCAGCTACAGGGCTGCGGCCCCGAAATCTGGGAATGCGCTTTCATGCCGGCTTACCCAGTTCCTCACAAGTCTACCTGGGACCAATTATGACTGTGTTGTGGGTTATTAAACACACAGACCTCACTAACCCTCAGAGTTCCAGCTTTTTCTTGAGGGATAACAAGGCAGCAAGTAGGCTGAAGAGCCAAAAAGGCAATTCAGTTGTGATATGTGGCCGTGGGCAAGCTAATCTCCGTTTTCTCCTCTGTAAAAGGATACGTGGCATTTTGATCTGTATTAGAATTTCAGTTGCAAATATTAGAAACCCAATCCAAAATGGCTTAAGCCAAAGGGGATTTATTAGTTCCCACAGCAAAAGAAAGGATGCTAGAGAAGAGCTCACATGATCAAAGAAACTCTGCAGGAACTCAGGCTTCAGGAAATAGAACTAAGGTTCAATGCCCCAGGATTCTCAGTGCCTCCTCTAATTTCTGCTGGCTCTCTACTCCACACTCTCTACTGTGAATAGGCTTTCTCCAAATAGTGGGAAAGAGGGCTTTCTACCTTACATCTTTTCTGTACCCTGACCCCCAAGGCTGGGCCACTTCTCCCACTCTAAATGGAGAATTCTTACGGACCCTGATTAGCACAGCTTGAAGCCTTATAACCAACCTCTGGACCAACTGTTGCATATGGGGGTACTGTGATTAAACTGACCCAGGTTATGAGCCCATCTCTGCCACCAGGGGGGTGAGAATCATGGAAAAATTATTGAGCAGGTAACAAATATTAGAGGAAAAAAGGCACCAATCAGGAAAATTTGTCAGAAAAACAAACAATGGCAAACACAGTGCACTGATGCTCACTCTTCCTTAGTTACACTACTGCCTTAAATAAGAGGTTATTCAGCTCCCAAAAACCCAAGAAAAGTCTAGGGAAAATCAAATGCATTATTCACTATCATGAGAAAACTGTTAAACTGTTTTCTGAATTTGTGGACTTCTGTGTTGACATCTTTCTTTGCAGCTGTTTTAATTAATGACAGTGTGATCTTGTCAGGTCTTGGTTAGCCTAGCCTGGGTAAAAGCACAGATAGGAAAGAGCTAAGAAAATAAGATGAAATGAAAACTCCAGCATCCTGGTAATAAAATTATCTTCAAAATGATTTGGAAACCTAAGGCCCCGATCATTCAAACAGTAGATCCCTTGGCACCATTACAAGCCAAAATGTGTTAACTTGACATTTTGATGTAGTTCCAGTTTGAGTAATTCATTTTATTTCCTTAAATTCCCAAGGAAGTTTAAGCTAGATAGAGGAGTCTTTCAGCCTTAAACTAAAATGTGTGCTTGTCCTACAGCTCATGGAGTTTGTTATCCTGAGTGTTCTTAAATTTGTCCAATGTAACTTGAGGCCTTAACATTTTTTCTATTCCTGGAAAACATTTGTGGACCAAGGACTGATTTTTTTAAGCATAAATTGAAAGGTATTCCAGATGCATATATATATTTTTTGACACTGTAGCAGTCTTGAATTCTTTCACATCTTTTTAACTTAAAGAATTAGACTTATTTGACACTTAAGTTTATATCTTGACATAGGGTTAAATTATGCACTAATGCATTTACATCAGTAAACCTATGCATTGATGATTCACACTTTTTTAAAAAAATTCTTACTCTTGTCAATATGTATCTGCATTCCAAAACTAGACTATTTAGACATTTACAAAGAAACTGTGAACCTGTATTTTCTCTGTACTTTGAGGTCTTACTCTCCTATGACATGGGAATGTAAGACCACCGAGTGGCACGCTCCTTGTTGGAACTACCACAACCTTTTGAACCTACTCAGGTGTCTGTGGCATCATCGCTTCTAGTGTAGTGTGCACAAGAATCACGTGGGTGCACTTTTTAAAATGCAGATTTTTGGATTTACCACGAATGCACTGAATCGGAATGTCTAAGGTAAAGTCCAAAAATCTGCATATTAAACAAGCTTTCCAGGTGATCTACCACTGGCACTGGAAAAACATTTTTCTATGCAGTTTAGTGATAGTTGTTATGAGCACTTTTATATGAAAAACTGTTCAAAAATAGCTATATTAATGTAAAACAAAATGTATTATGCTATATTAAGACTTTTAGCCTTTTGAGTATTTAAAAATAATACTCTATTATCAGCAGTTCTCAACGTTGGCTTCACATTAGAATCAACTGGGAAACTGTTAAAATCCCCTGTGCCAAGGCCATACTCCAAGCCAATTAAATCAGAATTCTGGGGTGAGATCCAGGCAACAGTGTGTTTTAAAGCTTCCTAAGGGACTCCAGTGTACAGCCACAGTAAGAACCACTGCTATATGTTGATTCATATGGGCTATAGGTAGAAAGGACCTTGAGCAATTGATTTTTCTAGTAATAAACATTTGGAGCAAAGAACTTCAAGAGGTCAAAATCCTAAACTCACCTATACTCAAAGGTATTTTTGCAAGGACATCTGACTAACTCTACACTCCTGGATGTCAGAGGCAAAGAACCCTCACTGCCATCACCCACAAGCATGCTGCCACTCAGAGAAAAACTGGAGAGTGCCATCCAGTCAACAACGTTGACAGGCAATGGGAAAGGTGGAAATTGATATATGGTCTTCCATCCTCATAGGTCATAATAATTCCAAGACATTAAAGAGGTTGAGTAAAGTCAAAAGGAAGGCAGCGTTTCTCTTTGTTCCCTATTCCATGCTGAAAACATATCGTTTTTTAGACTGATAAAAATATCCAACCTGGATTTATAATTTACGCATCTAACAGTCATTTATTGATCACCTCCAGACTCCAGGCCCCAGGGTAGGAGCCGGGTATACCAAGATAGCAAGGACCCTTTACTCAATGGTATGGAATATAAGCTAGAAGAGAGCTATTCATATGTACAAACTCTAAGCTGGTCAGGGGACTTCTGCACAGTCACAACATGGATGTTCACCAACCAACCCACAGAACCAGCGAACTCCGTGGAACTCTCACTGCGTTCCATGAGACTTGCATTTTCCTGATGTCTGTAGAGCAGATCACACAGCTCAAGTTAGAGATCTCCTTCCCATGGGATACCACACCTAAATTGTATCTATGGGGTTAAAAAGTTCTGTTGTTGTGTACGCCCAGAACTGTTTAATAGTCTAACTTAGGGTGAAGATACAAGAAGGCAACACTATAAAAATGCTCAACTCCAGAAGATGAGAATGCAGCACAGATTTAATTGCAATAAGGTGAGGGAAATAGTTTTCAAAACAGCTTTCAGAGGGGGAAGAAAAGTCATTTGTGAAAGCTCAGTACTTAAAATCTACAGATGGCATAGCTAACAAATAAATCAATTAAAGAATGCAAAGTGTGAACAGAAACATAAATGTGAATTAAAACCATACAAACTTGAAGTTATGTATGAAGTAAGTATTTTAACTACTGGCACTAAAATTCTAAATTGAATTCTCTGATGAAACAGGAAACTGGTATAATTGCCTGAGTAAAGGGTGATTTGAGAATTACAGCTGGTGGGAAAAAAAATAAATGTGTTTCTGAGTTTTGAATAGACAGTAAAAGCATGACAGATGAACAGAAAGGGCTTGCCAAGGAACCAACAATAGTCCAGGTGAGAAATAACTAAGGCATAAAGCAGTCGTAGCAGTAGACCTTGAATTAAATAGTAGCAAGTTTCTTTCCTATGATGCTCAACTTGATGGATTCCTACATGTTCCTACAATCCATGCTAGGTTGTAGCAATATAGCCTGGAAAGGTCAGAGAGGGGACTCCCTGGAGCTGCCAGCCCCTTTTCTGAGCATCTAATTGGGGGGGGGGGGCAGGGGAGGACCGCTATAGGATTTTTATAAGTATTGGGTTATTTAATTACTTGTTTACAACACTCTCTGTAAGAGGGGAGGGTATTTGCAGGGAAGGGGAACAGGAGTAGAGAGGGAAGGATCTTCTGCTCTCAGATGATGAACAGGATCACCTCAGCTCTTACAGAATTCTCACCCTCTCCCATGACTGAGTCCTGAGGAGTGGGGAAAGTGTGGGGCCTGGAGACAAACTGCCTACATCCCACCTCTGCTGCTTACCGGCTACTCCCTGGGGCAAACTGTTCAACTCACTCAGGCCTTGGCTTTCTCCTCCATAAAAGGGACAAATGGTATGTTCTCATGTGGATTTTTTTGAAAGATTTATTTATTTATTTGAGAGAGAGAGAAAGAGCAGGGGGAGGAGCAAAGGGAGAGGGAGAGAGAGTCTCAAACAGACTCTGAGCTGAGCACAGAACCCGGCACAGGGCTCAATCTCACGACCCTAGATCATGACCTGAGCTGAAACCAAGAGTCTGACGCTTAACCAACTGCCCCACCCAGGCACTCCATACAGATTTTATTTTTAAACAGCTCCGAAAACAGGAAAGTTAATATTTACAGGAGCTAAATATCATCTACCACGACCTCACCTAACAAAAAATAACTTGCAAGGATGAGATGAGAGGGGGCTTATTACTGTCCTGCCCTGTGCCCCCACAGAGAAGAGACCAGAATCTGCCCCCACAGAGAAGAGACAGGGATCTGCTCCCACAGAGGAGAGATGGGGATCTGTCCCCCAGAGAAGAGATGGGGATCTGCCCCCCAGAGAAGAGACGGGGATTTGCCGCCACAGAGAAGAGGATCTGCCCCCCAGAGAAGAGACAGGCATCTGCCCCCCCAAGAGAAGAGACGGGGATCTGCCCCCCCAGAGAAGAGACAGGGATCTGCCCCCCCCAGAGAAGAGACGGGGATCTGCCCCCCCAGAGAAGAGACGGGGAATCTGCAGATGTCACATTTCATTATCTCTACTTGGACTTCAGTAAAGATTTTGAAAAATAAATTCATCATCATTTCTTTCCCCCTCTCCGTGAGCCATCCTCCCTCTAACTGCCTTCAGTAAAGCAGCACGAAAGGTTCCTCACATTCACAGTGGGATTTCAAAAACTCAAAACTCAATTAGATGCATCCCCATGGCCATCGTCTGTCAGCAAGGCCCTAACTCCTCACCCTACCCTGAGCTTTCCTGATCACATCTGTATCTTCTATCACCCTTGTCCTGTCAGTCTCCAATTTCTGACTCTCTTAAATCTTTTATTCCAAATGTGTTTTCTAAATGCTAACCTCCTCCAAACACGCCCAGGTAACTACAATGGCTGCCGTTCAGGATGCTCTATGCTTAGCCTATTAATCTCACGTGTTGGCAAATCCAACACTGGCTTAGCCTCTGCCGCAACTCGAATGCCCTGGACTCTCTTCCCTCTGTCTGGTGAAATCGTTAAACATCCTTTGAGATTCTTCTGCAAACCCCATCTTTCCATACTGATTTCCAACATCTCTGAGCTCTGGGGGCTCACGGCCTGATCATACCCTGCCTTCTGCTCATATGTTCCATTTTCCTGTGTGTGTCCTGTCTGCCTGGGTAGATGGAAGCTCCCTGGGGTCAGGATTAATTCTCCCTCTTCCCCCACCCAGCACAATGCCATGACTGTCACCAATGATCAGTTAATGATGGCTGAGCTTGCTAGAGTCAAAATCCACTGCAGTTCACAAGTTCCCACTGATGAGGCAATGATCTTTTTACATTGCCTTACACTGTTCTTTTTTTTTTTTTCATTACCCTTGATGCAAGAAATAATTCTTTTGAGGTCAAAATAATTTATACATGAATAGACATATATATATATATATATTCATTGTAAAGTTCAAACTCATTTACTGAGAGACAGTATTTATGAACAGACAGTATATAGGGTAATAACTTGACATATATTAAGATAGAAAATCATTAAAACAATCATAGGAGATAGATACTATTATTCTCTTTTTATAGATCAGGAAGCTTAATACTTGCTAGAAAAGGGGTAAAGACTAAACGCAAAGAATGCATTTTTCCTCCAGGAAGATACCCCACACAATCCACAAAGGTAAGAGATTCTGTGTGATGGAAGAACCCATGTTGCCCCAATAACTTCATGAAATGGGAGCTGTTATTGCTCCCACTGTACAGATGGGGAGACAGGAGCCCAGACAGGTGACCTCACTTGCCGTGGGCTGCTCAGCCGGAAGGGAGCTGCACTGGGTTCAAATCTCACTCAGTCTGGCCCCCCATCCTCACTCTTGACCAGTAGCTGACTTGGAGGAGGTCAAACCAGGCATGTGACACAGCTGTGACACACGATTATCTCAGTGCCCCCGGCTGACTTAGACTGTTCAGGCCTTGAACTCCTCCTAGCAATCAGCTGAACCCTTACCCGAGGGAGGGAAAAATCAAATGTGATAATATGGGTACATCTCTGAGTCTGGG
Source organism: Ailuropoda melanoleuca (assembly GCF_002007445.2). Lineage (NCBI taxonomy): Eukaryota > Metazoa > Chordata > Mammalia > Carnivora > Ursidae > Ailuropoda > Ailuropoda melanoleuca. Next base: position 82,620,124 of record NC_048226.1, read on the forward strand.
TCTGGTTCACCCCAGCTCTGTAAGTACTCCACCACTATCCTCCCTTCCAGTGTGGCAGGTCGACCAGCACCACTGAAGAACTTGGGCTCCCTACAACATAAAAACAGCATCTTGCTTGCCTTCTTAGGGTCTTTTCACACAGAGGGATTTAAAATCCTTTTTCTTATTTTCTCCTCCTGCAGTGTTTTAAAGGCCTCTTTGAACAAGGCAGGTCATGGAAAAGGAAAAAGAACATAATATCTGGGAAAAAAGAGAGCTAATATCATCTTCCCTTATATTTTCTGCCCCCAGAAATCCTCTGTACTTTCTTTCATCTATTTTCCTTGTCTCTGGTTACATACTTGCTCAGAAGCCACCAGGCAAACTCAAGGCATTTCACCATAAGGGAATCCAAATGCATCTAGCAAATCAAAGCAATACTTGGGCTGAGCAGAGTGCTTTACTATGTGAGGCCTCTCAGGTAAAAACCCATCCAGCCCTGTGCTCCCAAAACTCACAGCAGATCTGAGAGGCTCTCACAAGCCAGGTTTGGTTACAGAGCACGGAAGCTGGCTGAGACAGGGCTTGACTCTGCTTTAGGAGGTGGGCTGCCTTCTTCAGCCAAGGCCATGCTTTCTGTGGGAAACTGCTCGAACAGCAGCTCCTTCGAGGAGATGGGAGAGCTGATTGGTGACGGGGCTTGATGGGGATAATTCAGCAGGAAGGGGATAGTTCCTGGCATGATGAAAGTTCCCGGCACATAGTAGGCACTCATGAATATTTGTTGAATTAGTGGGAATCCATTAGATTACAAAGAATTTATGAAAACAGTACATAACAGGTGTGGATTTCTATGCCTTGTGGCTTTTATCCACTGCCTCGCCTTGTCCTTAGAGGCACTACAAGGAGCTAGATTGTATTAAAACCCCCATTTTACAAATCACAAAATGGAGGTGAGAGAATTTGACCTGGGGACATGGAACTGGCAATTGACAGAAGATTCAAGTTCAGGTCATCATAATGTAAGATGAATGCTCTGAAGAACTATGCTCCACTCTTGAAGGAGTTCTTTTGCTTGACTAGGTATGTTCCAGAATGTTCTGGAAAGTAAATATTGAGTCTCTGACTCCAGGAGTTGACACCACTTCTGAAAGCCACCTTTTGGGCAATATTTGGGTTCTGGATTTAGGGAGACGGCACAATCATATGACTTCTATCTGCATGGCAAATGTGGGTATGTGTAATGGGGCTCCCTTGCCCAACTCAGCACCAGCCTCTCTGCCAGACCAGCTGCCACAGCCACTTTTACCAAACAGACGGGTCTCTGCGTCTTGGAGTAGAGTGTACCGCAGATAAGAGGAAAAAACAGGTAAGAGGGAAATTTAAGAAGTTGTCGCTTCAACCCCTCTTGAAAATTTCCCAGTGAGGATGGGCCATTTTGTAGACTTTCTTGAGAAGGAAGACACAGGAGTACTTTACTCAGACACATTAGGAGCAAAGCTTCGGTTGCTTTCTTCCCCTTTGGAATTGGAAGAGACCAATACTTTCTGAATTCCACTTGAGGACAGAGAGAAGGCTGTAAGAGCCATTGTTGGCCTGACAATGGAAGATGATTTTCATAGACAAGTTGATTGCTTTCTAAGAAGCAGAAAAATAAAGCCAATTTCAGCAACCACCCAAGAGTCTGTAAGAGCAGCCACTTCTGAAGGGACAAAGAGAGGGGAAACAAAGGAGAGGCAGCTTTACCAGCAAGTGCATTTCCCCCATCTGGGAGGAAAATGGGTTTCACAATATTTTCATATTAGATCAATGAGCATTCTGTACAAGGTTCTAGTAATGTCTGTGGCCTGCTGAAGCTTATAAAATCTTGGAAAATGTTACCAGGAAAATCTGATATGAGGGGGCTTACACCAGCATGGACAGATACAGAAGGAGTTCTTAAATGGGGAGCTATTGTAGGTAAACAGACTGTTTTCTGAGCCTTTAAACTCTGCTGTGATAAACCTTCTTCCCCAGAGAAAGAAGATAGTCTGCTCCCTAACAAAGCACTGAAAAAGATGTTAGAAGAAAAATATATATATAAATGCAGGTTATTTATAAAAATGAATAAATGCATATTATACACAGAAGATATTTATAAATCAAGTAATAACATAAAACAATATGAAGAAAAAAATCATTGTACTATTCATTCTATTCTTTAGAAGCCTTGTCAAGTAGCCGTGGCAATATTCATATTAAGCCAAAAACAGTGCTTCCCTTTCCCAATTTTTCTCCACATTTAACTAAAATGTACTGAGTACCTACTTGGAGGCAGTATCATGTTAGGTGACCTATGCAGCTTCAATTCTTTAATTATCCCCAAGTCTCCTAGGTGGTGCTAGCCTCACTTTTTAGATAAGGACGTTTAGGTTCAGAGAGATTATATAACTTGTGTATCACTCAGGATGCTTCGAACCACAAGGAATAGAATACCAATCAATGACTTCAACAAAAAACACCCAGAGCAAGAAGTCCAGAAGTCTGGGCTCCAGGGTGGGGTCAGAAGCTTAATGATGACATCAAGGACCCTGGCTCTAACAAATAATCCAATTAAAAATGGGCAGAGGACCTGAATAGACATTTCTCCAAAGAGATACAGATGGCCAACAGACACATGAAAAGATGCTCAACATCATTCATCATCAGGGAAATGCAGATCAAACCACAATGCACACCTCACACCTGTCAGAATGGCTAAAATCAACAACACAGGAAACAACGGGGATTGGTGAGGACGTGGAAAACGAGGCGCCCTCTTATACACTTGGGGGGAATGCATACTGGTGCAGCCACTCTCGAAAACAATATGGAGATTCCTCAAAAAATTGAAAACAGAACTACCCTACGATCCAGTAATCATGCTATTGGGTATTTACCCTAAAAATATAAAAATACTAATTTGAAGGGATACATGTACCCTGATGTTTATAGCAGCATTATTTATGACAGGCAAATTACAGAAGCAGCCCAAATGTCCAGCAACTGATGACTGGATAAAGAAGGTGTGGTGTATATATACGATGGAATATTACTCAATCATAAAAAAGAATGAAATCCTGCCATTTGTAGCAACATGGATGGATCTAGAGAGTGCAATGCTAAGTGAAATAAGTCAGTGAGAAAAAGATAAACACCACATGATTTCATTCACATGAGGAACTAAAGAAACAAAACAAATAAACAAAGAAAAAAAAGAGAGAGAAACCAAAAAATAAACTCGTAATTATGGAGAACAGACTAATGGTTACCAGAGGGGAGGTGGGGGGAATGGGTAAAATAGGTGAAGGGCATTAAGAGTGCACTTATCGTGACAAGCACTGCATAATATATGGCATTGTTGAATCACTACATTGTTCACCTGAACCTAATAACACTGTATGTTAACTATACTGGAATAAAATAAAATAAATAAAATTAAAACAAAATAAAATATAAAATAAGAGAAAAGAAAGAAAAAAGAAAAAGGGCCCTGGCTCTACCCATTTTTCCACCCCTACACCCTGCTGTGCTGTCTTCCAGTCTTCGGGATTCCTGTCTCATGACTGCATGGTAGCTGCTGCCGTTCCAGGCATCACATGTTCACACTGCCAACACCACATGCAAAACAGAGAGGGGCTGGGACAGGTCTTGCTGCAGCATCTCTTTTCAGAAAAGAAGATTTTACTCAGAACTCTCTAACACACCTCTCTTGAAATCTCATTTGGCAGAAATGGGTCACATTCCACCTGTAGCCATAAGGAACACTGCGCAACGGGACATATGGCATTTGAGACACTGTCACTGGAGGCTGGCTTTGCCACGAAGGAAGAAGGGGACAGCAATCTGGCCAACGCCAACAGCGCCTGGCACGCATACAAAGATTTGAGGTTGACAGAGCTGACTCCCATGTCAAAATACATATACCTTTGACCCCACAGCATGCTGAGAGAGAGGGAAGCCCTTCCTCGAGTAGTTGCAGCCCACAACTTCAACACCAGTGCTGTGTTCTTTAAGGAGCAGTAAAGGGCTACCAGGAAGACTGCTGGCAGCCATGAAATGAAGACTCTTTCTTTCAAGCCTGGGAATCTCACTCCCTTTCCTGAGGGTCTCTTGAGTTTGAGGTTGCTAGGGAGCCAAGCAGAACTCCCCTCAGGCTGCACAAAGTCATCCAGGCTTTGCCTGACTTGCCCTGGGGTCTGAGAAGGGCACCTCAGATTTGGCTTGACTCACAGTTCTCACTGGGTCAAGGCACTTGCCAGGTTTTTAAATGTCCTTCAGCTCTGTGCCCACTGCAAGGAAAAACGTTTCTCCAACTCCATCCTGCTGTTGGGTTTGTCAGTTTCTCCCTGAGTGGTCCAGATGTGTTCTCATACCACACACACACACACATATTTCTTGTACATCATTAGTGGATTCTATCAGTTGCATATTGAAAATCATATGCAATAATTATAAAACAGTATTGCAATTTTTGCAGCACATTGACTCATATACATATAAGTATATAAGTAATGAGAATTTAACATTTTTATTTTATTTTCATTTGCACAGTTATCAGGCCCCAAGAAGCAAAGCATCACGTATAGACTGTTTGTGTATATAAACCCATGTGTACACACATAACCTACCTGTGTACTCAAGGATGAATGAAAGAAAAAAGGGCGTAACCCTTATTCTCAAAAGTTGAAAGGTAAGAAGCAAAAAGGTCAAACTGCCACAGAAAATGCAGAAACAACCTTGCATTTAAATCCTGGCTCTACCACTTACTCATACCTTGACATTAGCCATGTTCTATCATCTCACTGTGCCTCAACTTCTCACTTGAGAATGGGGACAATAACACCCACTCTGCCAGACTGGTGGTGACTTGGAGAAAAAGCCGATGAAACATCTAGCACAGTGCATAACACCCATAACACCCTATTGTTCAGACAGCGGGAGGAGATATTTATTATTTCAGTAACAAGGCTGGTTTTCTTGGTCCCAAAACTCAGTCCTAACCCTTCAAAGATGTTTTACGCACCCTAAAGTGGTGTATCTAAAACAGGGACAGGCAAAACCTCCTACTTTCAATGGAGGTCCCTGGTCCTCCAAAGTCCTGTATGGCCTCTCTGGGCAATCGAGGTTACTATGTAGGCAATCATCTCTAGTAAAGTAGATCTCAGAGTCAGCCTTTGTTAATGATCCCCATTTTCAGACACCCACCAGCCAGAGGTTTTCCCTTTGATGCTGGTCTCTAGGCAAGAGAGGGTCTTCTTTTCTACTTTAACTACTCCACTCCTGAAGAAGAACACTATGGAAATGGTTGGACAAATACCAGGACAATTCTTCTAGTATTCGGAGCTCTCAGTCTCTGTTTCCTCTGGGGCTAGCGAGGGCATGGCTTTCAACCTCCTGGAATGTTAAGTTTTGAGGCTCTGATTAGTGTTTGAGGAAAGGGGACAAAGTCAGTCAACTTGCTTGGTTCTCAAAGTGTGGTCCTTAGACCAGCATCAGTAGCCTCACCTAGGAGCTTGTGAGAAACACAGATTCTGTGACCACAGCCCAGAGCCTACTGAACCAGAATCTATCTGCATTTTAACAAGACCCACAGGTGATTCATATGGACATTCTGAGAAGCCCAGCCCAGGTCTATAAACTGTGCACTACACTGGGATTTGGATTAAATTTCTACCTGGGTAAAAAAAAAAAAAAAGTATTGTTCCTTTATATAGCGACGCCATTGTTCCCTGCACTTACATTTCCCTCTGGGACCACTCATTAGGGGCTGTCGGGTGAGTGGGAGTTAGCTGGCACAGGCTAGTAACAGCAGATTCTTCATGTCCCTTCCCATCTTCCCATTCAGTGATGACACACTGGTGGCATGAAACTGGCGGGAGTATATGCCCCCACAGAGCTAGGAAAACACTAAGAACAGGAGAACCGTGCCCCAGAGAACAGGGTTACAGCACACCATCTATGCCTCTTTTAAGTCAGGGTGCTCTCTCATTGGCATAACACCATCATTCAAGCATCTCAATCCTACTGGCATTTCCAAAACATGCTAAATCTTTTTGCAACAGATCAAGTGCACTTCTGTTTACTCTGTCCTCAGGAGAAACGGAGAACAATCGGTTACCACCTAACATCATCTCATTCAGATGCTATAGCTCTACAATTTTAATATTCATAAAAATAATCTGGGGTATCTGTTAAGAGTGCTTTTTCATGGCTTCACTCCCTGGATTGATATTTAATAGATTTGTAATCACACCTGGGATTCTGCATTTTAAAAATGCACCGCAAGTCATTTGAACACAGGTGGTCTTTAGACAACACCCTGAAAATCATTCCATTCTGGGGCACATCCCCAGGGAAGCAGCATACTAANATTTTAATATTCATAAAAATAATCTGGGGTATCTGTTAAGAGTGCTTTTTCATGGCTTCACTCCCTGGATTGGTATTTAATAGATTTGTAATCACACCTGGGATTCTGCATTTTAAAAATCCACCGCAAGTCATTTGAACACAGGTGGTCATTCCATTCTGGGGCACATCCCCAGGGAAGCAGCATACTAAAATCACCTGGGAATTTGGATCGATCCCACTCCCTGCCACTGCTCACCCCCCAATGCCCAGTGCCTTCCTAGACAAATAAAACCCTATTAATCAAACACCCCCAATCTGAACTCACTTGTAGATCAAATTGCAAAGCTTATTGTAGCCACCTGTTCAGAGAGTAATGCACGGTTAGGCAGGGTGTTCTCTGAACCAACAGATTCACCAACAGAAAATCACCAACAGAAAATCAAGACCCCACCGGAAAGCTGCAAGTCGCCAGCCTTCCACAGATATCAATTCCAACTGAAATCAGCAAGGTATTCTCAGAGCCTTGGTTCAACATCTCCTAAGCACATCATTATTATTCTAATGCATTTGGGAAATTACATATTCCTTAATAACAACCCATGAAAGGAACACACAAATAGAAATACGGAGGGGAGAAGTGACTTGTCATGGGCCCTTTTAAGGAGTTGGTGACTAAGTAAGCTCAGCTGTTATTAGCTGATAGAATTAGATTTAGTCTACTGGGCCTCACTGAATAAGAACTGGGAAATTTTCCATTAAAATGTATATTCTGGGCTTCTAAGAAAGTCAGAAGGTCTGACAACACTGGGCCCATGTTTCCATGTGGCAACGGTCCAGGCGGAGGAACGGGAGCTGGCTTCGAAAGAGGCATGAATTTTCCGGTTCGCCTGGCTCCCATCCCTTCCACATTTGTTTCCCTAACTGGCCTTGTCCCTGTCAGTATCTGACTTTGCAACTTCTGCTAAGTTTTTCTTCCTTCCCTGCTTCTCCTTCACAAAGGGTTCATGGTGTAAAGTCCTCAGAAATTTTCCTTCTTGCTTTCTGTTGCAAAGTGGCCTGTGCCCATCTCGTGCTTCACAATTATTAGACTTTTTTGGTATCAACATATATCTAAAGTCAGAGCTAGGTGAAGTCTGTAACAGAACTCCTCAAACTTTAATGTGCGTATGAATCGCCTGGGATCCTATTAAAATACAGAGTTTGATTCAGTAGGTCTGGGGTGGGCCTGATTCTGTATTTTTAACAAACTCCCAGGTGATGCCTGTGCTGCTGATTGAATATGCCACATTCTGAATAGCAAAAGTACAATTTCTGCCCCCAAAACTCTGTTCCCAGGCTCTATTGGAAACAGACCTCAAATCAAAATTGGCCACATGTGAGAGTTTATTAGCAAAAGAACGAGACAGTCATACAACCTGCTCTAGAAACTAGATGGGGTCCCAGATCTTTTTGCCCTCTTAATTGCTGTGGCCGTACCTATGCAAAACCAAAAGTGACAGTGTTCTGGAAGAGGAGATTCAGTTAACCTCAGAGGATGAGTCAGACAATCCCAGGATCGACTGCTAGACAAAGGACAGTTTCAGAATCAAACTTCCCGCACTGCTGTGAAGGGTACAGAATACCGGGTTCCCCAGACTGTTATGTTCTATGCAAGCACACTTGGGGTTTCTATAATATTTATACTATTTCTAGAATCCACATATTTGAATACCAGCAATTGCCATCAATGCAAACCCATCCATAACAACATGCTAATATCTAAGCCTCTGGTGTCACTGGAGATAAAGTTGGCTGGCACTTGCAGGAATTCCCAGCCTTGCAGCAAACCAACACCGCGATGTGTGTCCCAGTCAGGTGCAACTCGCAGCACCTATTTTTATCATACTGTCTTTGGTAACATATATTACATTACAGACTATGTAACACATGCTTAGCAAAAAATAGGTGCTCCCAACTGGTTTCTGCCCATAATCTGAAGCAGGAAGGATTAGTTCTGCATTTGAGAGAGATCGATGTGAAGGAGGCATAAGGAAATGGTCCCTCTGGTGCAGAACCTGTCCACTGCTGCTTCCTACATAAGACCCAAAGGTTCCCTGAGCCAGAGGCCTTGTATCCTGTGCACACTTGTTTTTTCCAATTCAGTTTTATCTGGGCCCCTTTTATCCACCATGTTTTCAGCGCAATATATTCTCATGTCACCTCATGAGAAACAGAAACAAGAAAATAAGAGGAAAAAGCAATCTGGAGATGGCGGAACCAATGGGTTTCCAACCTTAACCTTGAAGCCCTTTGTAAGACTTGACTTCGCCCATGGCGCAGTCACATAGTTCGTGTAAGTAACACAGCCGTTCTGCAGGAGGCAGGCGTAATTGTGAGCAAAGCTGACACACAACATGGCCCCACCTTTCCCATCCCTTCACGCCTTTGTCAGCCAATGGATTCCAAAGGACACCGTCAATAACACTAACCTGATCCGAGGTCACTCTTCTCTCGCCCGTTTGGAGATAAGGCAGCTGAGTCCTCGAAGGGATAAGCAACTTGCCCAAGTTCACATGGTTAGATGGGGCAGAACTCACTCTCTTTCTGTCGTGGGCCGTGGAACACAGGCTTCAGATGTGCGAGGCGCACTCTTGTCCTCAGACCAATGAAGCTCACCAGGGCTCAGGGGAATGAAGAGGCCAGGGTCCCAGCCCCGTTGTCCATCTCCCTACACCTCTCCCAGAAGAGCACTCGGGTCTCTCACTCCGGGTGTTGGTCAGTTCATCCTTTCTGGGTTTCAGATCCAGCTCCCCAGTTCCAGATGACAACTTCTCTGCACGGTGTCACCTGGAACCATAGGAAGGATGTTTCACTCTCGTCAGTGATCTCCAGCACTTCAAAACATACTGCCAGCCAGACACACCTGTCATGGTGAAGATGACATGGTGGCTCCCAAAAGAGAGAGCATTTTCTGATTTTCCACCTGTGACTGAATGCTTTGTATCCACCTCAGTTGCAGCCCATTAGCTGATACTGTATCAACCTGTTCATCCCATTTCCCTGAAGGCTACCATGGTGTTCTTGGGGCTCCACCTCTCACTGCATTTTATATCTTCCCAGCCTTTCTGGTGGCCTGGAAGGACCGCATGCATACAAAAGAAGGTCTTCCGGAAGCCCACATTCACGTTTTAGGGTTAACCCGAGTAGTGGTTATAAACAAGGATAAACTCCCCCATCACAAGATGATAAAGCACCCTGGAAGATGATTCCACGTTTATGTCCTTTACACTGTGGTAGGTCCCCTTAAGGGCTTTCTGTGGCTCTTCTCACAATCTTCTCTTCCCACCTTCTTCCTCCCTCCTCTTACAATCCCTCCGCTCCCTTGCCCCGTCTCCATCCACCTCCCTTTGGGCAAGGGGTTATAAAAAAAATGTGCTCAACCTTTGTATCATCTCTAAAGTACTAACATTGACCATGCATACCTCCCACTCACTACCATGCCACATGATTTACCAAATCAAGTGTGTCTACAGCCTATTCTTAGGATATAGTAGTAACAATGACATAATGAGGGTTAATGGTGGTAATTAAAAAAAAAAAAGGAAGAAATGAATAAGAAGAAAAAATCCTAAGCGGAAGAAGAAAAAAGGAAGGAATTAAAGAAAATGACAGCCAATAACATTAATAATATGAATAAATAACATTGATTATGGAATTTATCAGGCACTACTGTGTATACAAATGTATTTACATTGAGCTCTCACAAACGCTCTATTTTCCCCCCTTTTTTTATGAATGAGGACATTTGGGTGCATCCAAGCCTAAGCAGCAAATAAAGAGTCAGGATTCAGGGGTGCCTGGGTGGCTCAGTTGGTTAAGCATCTGCCTTCAGCTCAGGTCATGATTCTAGGGTCCTGGGATGGAGCCTGGCATCATGCTCCCAGGGAGCCTGCTTCTCCCTCTAACCTTCCCCTCTGTCATGCTCTCTCTCACTCTCAAACAAATAAAATCTTAAAAAAAAAAAGAGCCAGGATTCAGTGCCAAGATCCAGACACGGGCAATCTGATTCCAGAGTCGAGGCTCTGCAGGCCTAGTGCCCGTGCGTCACGACTCAGAATGACAGCATAGACGTATCCACAGATCAGGATTACACCCATTGGTGGCTCAGAGATTCAAGGTCCAAAGATGTCATAATACTCGGGATTCCTCCACAGCAAGGGCACAGGATGATGAGGAATCCGAGACGTTAAAGACAAAGCCATTTGTCATCAACAATCCAGAGGATATGTTTTTGCAGCAGGTGGAACGATGAGGAGGAAACAGCTAAAACCTGGTTTGTGAGACACTTGTGTATTTTAGGAGGCACAAGCTAATTTGTTTCCTTTGTAAAATCACTTCGTAAGCTCTGGAGGTTGTTTCCTCTCAACTGCTGTCTTACTGTTGCAGAATTTCAGTCACCTGCTAGTCACATATGGATTATCTGCTTTGTGGACCATTTCTAGGACGTTTTTAATACTGGATGGCGTGGCTTTCCTGGGCCAAACACTGGGCTCCTGCCTCCTTTTACCATTGTCTAGCCATTGACACAAATTAATTTTTACATCCGCTGCTTCTAAATGATCTTCTCAGACAGCAGCCAAATGAATTCCCGCTTATTCTGAAATCTCTATGTCACAATGCCTCCTCCTTCTCATCCCCACAGCTGAGAAGGGCTGATGGATAGCTATGTCCCTGTGCTTTGTTTTGTTGGTTTTTTAAAAGGATTTTATTTGTTTATTTGACAGAGAGAGAGCACAGCAGGGGCAGCAGCAGAGGGAGAGGGAGAAGCAGGCTCTTCGCTGAGCCAGGAGCCCGACATGGGTTTCGATCCCTGAGATCATGACCTGAGCTGAAGGCAGATGCTTCACCGACTGAGCCATCCAGGCGCCCCTCACTGCACTTTAAAGGAGACTCCTAATGTGCAGAAATAACTTTTATTTCAAATTTGAAGGAATGTAAAACACAGCCTCTCCTGTGAGGTCCTCCTCCTCTTCATAAGCTCCTTTCGAGCACTGACAGACTTGTTCTTTGAGAACATTCAGGAGCCCAACATTCCGGTCTTCATCTTGGATGAAATAATACTCTTAAAACATAAATGAGAAGAGGGACTTCTCACCTCAGAATACAAGTCAAGCTTCCCTGCCATCAAAATCCTACATGCTCTGCATCCTGCCTGTTCTCATGTCCTACACTTTCCCTCTTGTTCTCGCTGCTCCGGCCACCCCAGCCCCCTTGCTACACCCACAGGTGTCCACCTCAGGGCTTTTGCACTTGCCACCCTCTGCCTGGAATTCTCCTGCCCCAGACATCTGCCTACTCACTGCCATCCTCCTCTGATCAAATGTCATCCGTCAGAGAGCCCTTCCCTGCCAGCCCAGTTTAGAACATTTTCTCCTTCTTAAGCCCTGCTTATTTTTTTCTTCACACCACAACCCAGCATTTCATGATAGATTGCTTTACTTGTTTGTGGCCTATCTTGTCCTCTAGAATGTAAGATCTGTGAGCTCTGTCCGTATTAATAAAACAACAACAAAACACGACTGTACCCTCAGCAGCTACAACTCCCCTCGTGTGCAGAAGTATTTGTTGCATGAATGGTGCCGAGTTAAGAGGTCGGGGAGGGACACCTGCATTTGTGGGATAGGCACCAAATCTCTAGAATCAAGTTCTCTTAAGTTCCCGGATCTAACACTGTCCCTGGGATGTATATTGTCTTCTTCGTCAGTGCCCAGTCCTGCAGCAACTGCTATTAGTGAGCCCTGATTCCCCTTCTACTGGACAGCCGCCATCTTTTCCCAGAGGGGTTCCTCCCACTCATCCTTGACACAAGAAGACTTCTACCAAACAGGCCATGGCTCTCACATGCTCAGTGCTTGCCTGGGGCCTCAGTGTTACAGGCCTGGGGCCGGTTCTCACTTCCCACTTCCCAACTCTCCTGGGCCAATCTCCATCTGCCTACTCCCTTGGGCTCCCACGTGCACCGAACAGGAGAATTCCAGCAATTTAGGGGACCAGTCCAGAAGAAGTCCGAGAGGCTTGGCAACATATTTAGCGTCTCGTTCCGACCACAATGCCAAGCTTAGAACTCACTCTCTTACATTCAGAATCAAATGTGAGCACTTGAATGCTGCCTGAAACACAGACCTTCAATCATCTTCCCATCTCTCTCTGCCTCAGTTCTGCTCTGTACCACAGTTGCCTACATTACAGTACATTCTGGGAGCAGGCTTTCGAGCCTGAGAATGCTGTGTTCAAATCCCAGTTCTGACGATACTATTTGTATCCCTTGGAAACTGGACAACTTGGAATGCCTCTTAGAAGCTAACATTTATTGGGCAGTTACCTCCATTCTGTGTCAAGCCTTATAGGTTTTAACGCTTTTCTTAATCCTCACAATTCTGAGGTTGGTACCATACTTAATGATGTTTCACATATATAAGAAAATTGAGGATTAGACACTTTAGGTAACTTACCTAACAAAAAATAATCAAGGCAAAGATTTGAACCACTTTGCTATATTATCACCATCATCATCACCATCATTATAATTATCATTTGTGATGTGACGAGATCCTGGTCCAGATGCCCAGGCTATCCCGCTCTCCTCCTCAAATGCCTCTTTCAGATTCAGCTGCTCTACCCTTGTTTAAAGGAGCCAAATCATGTCCCACTCGTATAACTGGCAAAAACAGCCACGAGCCCTGGAAGAGTGGGCTCCCATTCTATCCACTTATTTTCAATAGGAGGACACGGTGTGACATCATGGGCAAAATCTTTCTCAGGGGGCATGTCCTCAGAAAAGGTTGATCTAACCTCTTGATGCCTCAATATTCTCAACTCTTAAAGAAGGTTCTGGATGAAAGTCTCAAAAACATTCGTAAGTGAATAAAAGGATAATATTTACTCTGCGACATCCAATGATTCTGTAGTCAACATTCACCTCCTGATGGGTTTGGGCTCCATAACCCCCTGGGCTGTTTGCAGGGCTCTGTTGACCCGCTTCTTCCAGCAGTCCTCATTCAGACGTGTGACACTTCCCTTTGATCAGATAATAATATCTAGTAGTCCAGTCACCCAGCTCCCTCC
>NC_048226.1:82633626-82687048 GCF_002007445.2 Ailuropoda melanoleuca
GACAGAGATAGAGACAGCCAGCGAGAGAGGGAACACAAGCAGGGGGAGTGGGAGAGGAAGAAGCAGGCTCATAGCAGAGGAGCCTGACGTGGGGCTCGATCCCATAACGCCGGGATCACGCCCTGAGCCGAAGGCAGACGCTCAACCGCTGTGCCACCCAGGCGCCCCACCCAGCTCCCTCCTTAAGCAACCTGTAATTTCACTCTTATGTCCTTGTCGATCTCTCAAATACTAATACTGTGACAATCACTGTGAATGATGGCTCACACCTTTGAGCCTCACATTGTTCTACTACCTTCCATTTAATTAAGAACACCTTTAATCCTCACAACAACCCCTTGAGGTGGGTACTATTACTAATATTCAGCAGTCAAAGAAGGCATCGTCATTCCAAATCATTTAAACTCTTCTCCTGCAGAATTTTCTCAGCCACCTTAGGGTGCCGGCCTCAGCATCTATGAGGGCCTTCAGAATCTGCAAGAGGAGCAGGGCCTGCCCAGGCTCCACAAGGAGAAAAGCGCAGCGAGGCCTCTTCCTAGGGTCCCCGCAAGAAGAGGCTGCCTCGCTGCTGCTTGGGGCGCATGTGTCCTATCGGCAGTGGCAGAGGCAGCGGCTGTTTCTCCCCAGCCCTGCATCAATCCGGATGCTGCAGAACATTGCCAGCCTCCCTCCTGCTGCACAGCGATCTTCCTTCCCTGATGAGATGCCCTCAAGACCCAAATGTCCTTCTGTTCTGGAATGTGAACAAAAGAGGCTGCTGCCTCAATGTTCTCATCCCTCTTTTCCCCAAACACCCCAAGGACGCCAGATGCAGATGGCCCCACCTCAGAGAGGACACCTCAATTACTCACTAGGGTGTGCTGGACATACTGCTGGTGGGGGTGGCAGCTTTCTGGAAGCCAACAAAGATGAGAAAATGCACCAAGAGGGAGCTGTGTGCTGCTTTGCTCTTTAACCAGCTCTGTCATTTTCTAACTTGGGGATGACTTTTTAGGCTTGGTGATAAAGAAGGGGCTGTATGTCACCATCCCTTCGAAGAGCCCCAGGGACTTAATCTCAGTGAACTTTGCGTAATGAGGCTGCAAGATGACCTACCATTTATGTTTACCCCCTCAAGACTTAGTCCATGCTGCTGTTTTCCCGCCCGTAAAGGCAACTCTCACAGTCACAAAATTTTTGCAACAAGAAGGGTCGGGAATTTTTCAAAAGTGACATAAATTCACCTTTAACTTGGTTCAAAGGGATTGATTTTTCTTTCCTTAAAAAAAAAATGTTTTCAGTAACTTGGAAGTTTCTTAATCTCAGCAGTTTCCAGTTCAAGCTGAGAGAGTGCACGTGTTTGGTCTTTGTATTCGACAGTTGTAAATATGCAGCCTGCTTAATAAAGCAGCGGGTCTGCTCCGCACAAGCAGTGTAGACATCAGACTCTGGGGAAGGAAGTCTTTTCCTGTTAACCCACACTGCAGGGCAAGAGCTGCTGTGTCTCATCTCTCTAGAAATCAAGGAGCAGCAGTAACTCCTAGCTCTTTAGATTCACCCCTTCTCTTGATCTTCCCTAGACTCCTTGCTAGAGGTTGATATCCACTAATACTTCAATGGACCAGGGGAGGCTATTTAAAGAAATCCTCACAAACACTTCAATAAACAAAGGAATTCTTTCCTGATGCCAAAAAATCTATTCATAATTTATTTGCTTTGTTTGTTTGGATTTAGTTCCATAAATCTTTGACATTCATAGGGATATAATCAAAGATCTTCAAGAATTTCCAAAAAGTCATCATAATATATTCTTTGCCTCCTGTCCCAATAAAATTCAGCAAAGTATAACTGAATACTGTAAGGGATAACTTCAGATGTTTTTAAAATACAGTATATTCTACTTTTTATTTTTTTAATGGAACCAGTCAATTGCATTGACCTATTCAGTCCCTTTCTAAAAATTTTTATCAATGCTCTTTATTATTTAATTAATGTTGATTTTTATCAAAGCAATACATAAGCATTGTTAAAAAGTATAGTAGTAAAAGGTTTATAAAAGAAAATAGCAGTTCTGCTTCCCAGTAACAACCACTTTTGAATTTTAATTGTTTCTTCCAGAGTATATGTCCATAATTTTATATGTACTGATTCCATTTTTTTCACATACCAATTTGAGACACTCACTACTTATATCCTGGGAGATAAAGGTTAGCTCTCTTCCTCCTCACAGATACTGACTCAGTCTCACCTGCATGCCTGTCCTTTAAAGATATTTCTGTCCACATTTTTTGGTCAAGTCACATTGTGTGTTTATGTTTTATGACTAAGCAAAGTTTCCTTTCTTGTATAACCTTTCTTTTTCCTGGAGTTTATAGTTGTCTTTTTTTTTTTATGTGACTAATTTTCTTAGGCGTCAATCATTAACTCTTCCTATGGCTCTGGCAGATCTACTCTCCCTCCCCGCTCAAAATACATACACGCACACATGCACACACACACACACACACGCACACACACACACACACACTATTCTGCACATGGTCAAATGCATCAGATAATCTATCAGCTCCAACTCTTTTCTGGATCCCTCATCTTACTGCTCAAATCTGAGCAAATGCCTTTTAGGCCACCTTACTACCTGTTCCAGAACTTTTCTTCATCTCATCTTTATACTAATGGCCTGTTCCTTCATTTCATGTCTTGTGTTTTTTTTGGCTCTCTTGTTTAGCAAAAGCATATCTCTAGCACTTTCCTAAGAAATAGGGCCTGAGAGGTATACTTCTTGACTCCTAGCATATATGAAAATATTTTTAATGCTATGCTCCCACTTGAACAAGATCTGGCAGGATTTGGAATTTGAAGTTAAAGACATTTTCCTCAAATTTTTCATGATGTCCTTTTGTTGTCTTCTGGGATAGCTTCTAGTGTTTCTCCTAAGAAATCCAGTTTCATTCTGATTTTGGGATCTTTTCTGTATCCCTGGTATCTGAAATTTTATCATAATATATTTGATGTGAGTTTTCTTTTGCTGATTGTGCTGGCATGCCACAAATCACTTCAGTCTGGAAACTCATTTTCTCCAGTTCTAGGCATTTTTTTATTACTTCTTCAATAATTTAAACCCTTCTACTTTCTTCTTTCCTTCAAAAATTTCTACATGCTGGATTTTTTAAATGTTATATTGAATTTCTAATTTTCTTACATTTTTCTTGAATTTTCTTTTTATTATTGTCTTTTTGCTCTGTCTTCTGGAATGCTACCTCAACTTTATTTCCAAAATTTTGAATTGAATTTTTATTTTAGCAATCACTTTTTTTAATTTCCAAGAGCCCCTTCTTATTTTTTGACTGTTCACATATCCTTGTATGTGAACAGGAACACGTACCCTTCTATCTTCCTGAGGTAAATATGTGTGCATTTTCTTCAGCAGCTTGCATTTCTTTGCCCACTTATGTCCTTCTCATCTCAGTTCCTTTATTATTTTAGTCTCAGTCTTTCATGTTGAAGATTTTTGCCAAGTATCAGGCGGTATATGGATGAAGCACTAAAATTTCAATTTTGTGTGAGGTGGGGCTTGATGACTGGCAGGATTTACCAGAAGGTGACTGAGCCTCGAGTTGGCTTTTTCATTGCAGGGTCTCCTGCATTACAGGTACCAATATCTGTAAGTCTTTCTGTAGAGCTGTTGAGTTCCTCTACTGACAAATCCTTGCATTTCTTACTTGTGGTTGTATATGTGTCTGTGGAGATCCGAGGATGGGAGGGAAAGGTTGCTGAAGCTCCCTTTGTTCTGCAGGCTTTCACATAGCTCCTCCTTCCCATTTTTAGCCTCACCTTCACCTTCCTACTTTTTCTGCTACGCTTGGTTCAGTTCTGTTTTGCTTAGTTCTGTTCCTATAGTTAAGTTTCTCTAAAGAATAAACTTGGATATGTGCATGTGTGTGAGTATGTGTGTGTTTGTGTGTCGAGGGCATGTGAATGCGAAAATATCTGGCTGTAAGAGTTGGGGAAAAGGACCTGGGAATCCAGATATATAACACATTTTCTATCAATCCATCCGTCTCTAGTCCTATGCCTTTCTCCCACTTGCCAAGATACTGAGTGTCTAAATCATGCGTCTATGGCCACTCAGCATGTAACTTCCTCTGCTTTGTAAGTCAGCTACTACTCCTTAATCCACTGCCCATTTTTCAAAAATCTGCTACTATCCTTTGCCTCTTATTGCCCCTTCCTAGCTCTCTTGGTTCTGATTAGTTTCTACTTTATAAATTCCCTTACTCAGTTTTAGAGACATTTCAAGCAGGAGAGAAGATATACACCTATGTGTAATCCTCCACATTTAACCCAAAGCCCTCCTGACTTCTGTTGCCATTCCCCGTCCAGCAAATGGCATACATTTCAGGACTTTTTGTTTTTAAGAAAGAAATCAAGTCATGAGTCTAAAAGAGTTGTTACTCTTCTACAACAAAACTCCACTGTGATGCGCTTGCTGAGTTGGCAGTTAAGTTCTCAATAGGTAAATAACTCAAACCCTGCAGGAAAAATTTCAGACTTGTGCCTCAGCCGAAGGGCAGATCATCAGATCAAGAATTTGGGGGCAGGGGGTTGTGATTGGTCAACACCTCCAAGATAATCATCCCCAAATACCATTCTATAGGCCCAGTTCAGATGTGGAGACAGGTAAGGGAGCACACACACATGTATACTTGTTTCCTCTAAATCAAGTGAGAGAGCAATCAATATGTGTGAAATAGAATGAGCCTCTAAAACACAAGTGTGTGTGGAGGTTAGGTAAGCCTGCGAAGGACCTGAAATACTTGAGTACGTACACACACACACACACACACACACACACACACACACACAAATGCATGCATTTGCCCTAGGTCCTAATAAGTAAAGAGTATCTGGGTACACAGCAAGCTGTTTTTGGTTCCAATACTTCGGAGAGGGAGGTTCCATTTAAAAGACAAGGCACTTATTATCTATCCTGGGATTGTCAGTTCTGTCTCCGTGCCTTATAACCTTGCCTCTAGGCATCTTTCCTGATTGTTGTTCACCTGGAATGCGTCCTTGCCAAATGCAACTATATTTGCTTTCTACACCGTTCTTCCTCTGCCAAACAAGGACGCAGCTGCAATCAATAACAGACTGCTTCCAACTTCTGATGCAGTGCAGGTTCCCAGGCGATGAGGGGCTTCAAAACACAAGTCCCGTCAAGAAAATTTAGACTCCTTAATGGAGGATAAAGCCCTCATGTTGCTCAACCACCAGAGGCCCCTAGCTCTTCTGAGTCTCTCTCTGGCTGCATTCCAGAATAATGGGCACACCTGGAGCCAAGAGCAACTGTGGAGCAGCGGCATAAAAATGTGTATGGGAACCCATCACTGTCAGTAGGATGCTGAGAAAAGTCACCTTGACTTCTGCTTAAAAGTATCATAATCCTGTTGTAATGAATCTTGTCTATTTATTCTAATGCATATTCTCTCCTCTTTTAAAAAGAAATCAGAATAGTTATTTTTATCTGCTATTGTCAGAGTGGGAGAAAATAGACATGGTCCAGTGGTGAAGTTGAGAGGAGCTTTGAAATGGACACCAAGAGTTGACACAGAATTTTCTGGAAGCTGTGAAATGAAGAAGAAAGACCTTATCACTCACTCAAATGGCCAAAATCAGGTGTGTTTTGTAGAACAACTATCATAAAAAGCTTCACTGATAAGGTTTTTTTTTTGATGTGATTGGACATTTGAGGTCTCATAGTCATGTCTTCAATTTTTGTGAAATATGCCTTTTTTTAATAATAGTTTTAGTTGCCAGCCATTCAAATGGGGATGATACATTAATACACCATTACATTACCAATTCAGACTGAGTCCACAACAGCTTGATGAGGCACCTGATTTTGCATACAGAACACAGCACATTGAACTCTATGTTCCTTGAACAAGCAGAGGAATCTGTTCTTCTGTTTATGAACATTAGGTCATTCTGAGGTGTGGTGCCAAGGGTTCCATTTTAAACCATGTTTAGTAGCTCCTGAGACACCCTGGAAATTAACTGGTCGATTAAACATACAGCCTGGATGTACATCTAATTGACAATGAATACATTCTGATACTATATCTGTTTAGGAGATTATCTACAAATTGCTTTATGCATTGGATAGCTCCAAATTGTTATATGGACATCTGTTTTTGTTGGCCATGAACACGCTATTTACAAAACAGCTTTATCATTAACTCACGTACCTTATTATTCTATAAATGGCTTCACCTACCTTATTATTCTGTAAGTTTTTAACTTCCTTATAAATACCTGGGGGTGGGTGGGTGAGAGAGAGTGATACAGAGGGAGAGAGATTTCTGCAGTGAAGGATTTCTTATGAAATGTGTCCTTCTATCCATTCATCCAAAACAATGTAGCTGTCCTTGCTGTACATATGTACACTTTTCCTAAATGGCTCATTTAAAACTGACCGTGGAATAGCATAGAAGAAGTCGTATTTTCATCTCCATGCCTAGTCGTTGACAGTAAAAATCTTATTCAAGAAACTCTCCTGTTGATGCCATCATGCATGCGTTTAACAGTCAAACGAGACCCCACAGAGAATCATTAGACAAACCCACACTACGAGACATTCTCCAAAATATCTGATCAGTACTCCTCAAAACTGTCAAGGTCATCAAACACAAGGAAAGTCTGAGAAACTGTCAAAGTCCAGAAAAGTCTAAAGAGACATGATAACTAAATAAAACTGTCGTATTCTGGATAGGACTCTCTTTTTTCCACTGGATGTTTTTTCCTGATTTATCGAAGATTAGTTGCCCAAAGAGCCGAGGGTCCATTTCTGGGTTCTCTATTCTGCTCCACTGGTCTATGTGTCTGTTTTTGTGCCAGTACCATGCTGTCTTTGTGATCACAGCTTTGTGGTATAGCTTGAAATCCGGCAATGTGATGCCCCCAGCTTTGTTTTTCCTCTTCAACAATTCCTTGGCAATTTGGGGCCTTTTCTGGTTCCACACAAATTTCAGGGCTGTTTGTTCCAGTTCTGTGAAAAATGTCATTGGTATTTTGATCGGGATGGCACTGAAAGTGTAGATTGCTCTGGGCAGCACAGACATTTTAACTATGTGTATTCTTCCGATCCATGAGCACGGAATATTTTTCCATCTTTTTGTATCTTCTTCAATGTCTTTCAAGAGTGATTTGTANGGGCCTTTTCTGGTTCCATACAAATTTAAGGACTATTTGTTCCAGTTCTTTGAAAAATGTCCTCGGTATTTTGATCGGGATAGCATTGAAAGTGTAGATTGCTCTGGGTAGTATGGACATTTTAACTATGTTAATTCTTCCAATCCATGAGCATGGAATATTTTTCCATCTTTTTATGTCTTCCTCAATGTCTTTCAAGAGTGATTTGTAGTTTCTAGAATATAGATCCTTTACGTCTCTGGTTAAGTTAATTTCGAGATGACGCATGGTTTTTGGTGTTATTGTAAATGGGATGGATTCCCTAATTTCTCTTTCTTCAGTCTCGTTATTCGTGTATAGAAATGCAACTGATTTCTGAGCATTGATTTTGTATCCCACCACATTACTGAATTGCTCTATAAGTTCTAGTAATTTGGGGGTGGAGTCTTTTGGGTTTTCCATATAGGGTATCATGTCATCTGAGAAGAGAGACAGATTGACTTTTTCTTTGCCGATTTGGATACCTNATTTTGATCGGGATAGCATTGAAAGTGTAGATTGCTCTGGGTAGTATGGACATTTTAACTATGTTAATTCTTCCAATCCATGAGCATGGAATATTTTTCCATCTTTTTATGTCTTCCTCAATATCTTTCAAAAGTGATCTATAGTTTCTAGCATATAGGTCCTTTACGTCTCTGGTTAAGTTAATTCCAAGGTAACGCATGGTTTTTGGTGTTATTGTAAATGGGATGGATTCCCTAATTTCTCTTTCTTCAGTCTCGTTATTCGTGTATAGAAATGCAACTGATTTCTGGGCATTGATTTTGTATCCTGCCACCTTACTGAATTGTTCTATAACTTCTAATAGTTTGGGAGTGGATTCCTTTGGGTTTTCCATATAGAGTATCATGTCATCTGCAAAGAGAGACAGTTTGACTTCTTCTTTGCCGATTTGGATACCTTTGATCCCTTTTTGTTGTCTGATTGCTGTTGCAAGGACTTCTAGTACTATGTTGAATAATAGTGGCGAGAGTGGGCATCCTTGTCGTGTTCCTGATCTTAAGGGAAAGGCTTCCAGCTTCTCCCCATTGAGAATGACATTCGCTGTAGGCTTTTTTTTTTTTTAAGATTTTATTTATTTATTTGACAGAGAGAGACAGCCAGCAAGAGAGGGAACAGAAGCAGAGGGAGTGGGAGAGGAAGAAGCAGGCTCATAGCAGAGGAGCCTGATGTGGGGCTCGAACCCAGAATGCCGGGATCACGCCCTGAGCCGAAGGCAGACGCTTAACGACTGCGCCACCCAGGCGCCACCGCTGTAGGCTTTCATAGATGGTTTTTATGAAATTGAGGAACGTACCCTCTATCCCTACACTCTGAAGGATTTTAATCAGAAAAGGATGCTGTATTTTGTCAAATGCTTTTTCTGCATCAATTGAGAGGATCATATGGTTCTTGACTCTTTTCTCATTGATATGATCTATCACACTGATCGATTCTGAGACAGAGAAGGGATATCAGGCAAAAACTGAAGAAATACAAATAAATTACAGAAATTTAGTGAATAATAATGTAGCAATACTGGTTCATTAGTTGTGACAAATGTGTCATATTAATGTAAGATGCTAACAGTAGGGGAAACTGGTTTCAGGGGATATGGGAGCTCTCTGTACTATCTTTGCAACTTTCCTTTAAGTCTAAAACTATTCCAAAATTAAAAACTTGTTCTAAAAAGCTAAAAAAAAAACTAAACTTATTTTAAAAAGCTAAATAAAAGCTAAAAAGTCCCATCAAGAAGGATTTTCCAATTCACTTCTGAGAGGGACATTTCACCCTGGGTGAAAACTGTGAGTCTCTAATTTCATTTTGTGCTGTGGTTGAGAGTACAGATCTGGTCTGCAATCGCTTTAGACAAGTTACTTCATTTCTCTGAAGTGCTGCCTCCTTATCTGTAAAATGGGAGTAATGATGCCCACCTCGTAGGTACCTCCAGAGAATCTTATGAGACAAGGTTCACAAATGCTACCACAGAGCCTACACATAGAAAGTGTTCCCAAAACCAGTAGGTCTTGTTACAAATAATAATAAAAGAAACGGACTTTCCTATTGTGCAGCCACAGGCTTCTAGCAGAAGATCTTAAAGAACAGTGTTTGGATTTTTTGCCAACAGAGCTCCACGGTCACAAGAAGCCGCTGGGGGGATGAAGACATAAGGCAAACCCTATGTGAACAAGGATGGCAAGAGGGATCTCTGTGAGGGAAGGAAGTTGTGCAGTGCAGAAGCCTCTGCTAATATAAAATGGAGGGAATGACTTGGAAGCTGCATATAGATTAGTCACAGATTACTACTTGACTTGAATTCACTGACACATGTCAATGGCAGATCAGGGTGGTGGGAGCAGAAGGAAGAGAGAGAGAAGTAAATAAAGCCAACCTGTCAGTTCTTCAAGCATGTCCTTCCCTGCAATGCTCTACTCCCCAAGGCGCAGCCATCTACATGCCTGTGACTATGATGGGTCACTGATTTTCACATTCAGTTTGGTACCTGCCTGGTGATTTGTGATTTGAAAATCTATTCTACTCTGAGGAAGCTACAAATGACCACCAAACATAACAAATCTTGAACTCTACCCAAGGAATGACAGCCTCTGAAATGGGTGACCTGATGGTCAAGGGCATTTTATCTTCTGTTTCAAAAGCTCCAAGAAACATTAACTCTTTGAAAGGAAGAGTGCACATAACCCCCATTTTTATAATCAACTGACAAGTTCTTCTCGAAAACCATTGGTCTGCCTCTTCTTAAAGTCTTAAGAAGGACAAAATTATTTTAATGTGCGACAAGATGATTACTCATTTGGGTTAGTACCTTACACTTGACAACTGGCTTATTGTACATCGAAAACAGTCTCCTTTATCAATAACATATGAAAATCAGTGGTCAGTCTCTGGGAAACAAACAGAGGGCTTCAGAGGGGAGGGGGGTGGGGGATTGGGATAGGCCAGTGATGGGTATTAAGGAGGGCATGTATTGCATGGTGCACTGGGTGTTATACGCAAGTAATGAATCATGGAATATTACATCAAAAACTAGGGATATACTGTACGGTGACTAACATAACATAATAAAAAAATCATTATTAAAAAAATATCAGTGGTTAGAATCAACAGTTTAAAGAGTAGGTCAAAGCCAGTGGATATCTAACAATCTACTTCTCCTCATTTTCTCATTATTAGCTAGTAGAAAGGCTCAGTAATTGGCCACTTCAAGACAGTGTTGTCACCTGGTTGCACAAAACCCAACTAGAATAGCATTATATTTACTAATCTTTAGTTCAAGTTCATCCTAATAAAAGCAACACGAGACTATAAGTGACCTTTACAGACAGGCCAGGAAAACACTGATATGATTCCTAGGAAGAAAAACGATATTAAAAATCCTGACAAATGATGCAAAGCCATACTATTCCTTTCAAGTAGATCAGAGGGCAGCTGATTCTACGTGAACATAAGCAGAGTAGTAATAAAAATGGAGTCAACTTACCTATTAGGATGAACTAGATGGCTTATAAAGATGGGTAAGAACCCATCTTTAACAAGCACCCAGTGAAGCATTAACGACTATCTCATAAAAAGGCTCCCAAGCCCCAACCAATTGGATCCAATTGTCTTAAGTCATCACTCATTCAAGAAAATTCCATTACAGTGGAAGAGTCTATGACACTCTTCAGATGTTTCAGCAAAAACTCTAAAGGGAAAGAAGGAATTGATTTGTGGAAGGGAGAGTTCGAACCTACTTCAGAAACATACCTATAACATGAGGCGAAATACATCCTATGGGATTGCCATGCAGAAGAGATGACACGCTTTCTCCCTTGAACTCTCTCTAGATCACCTTCTACACTTGCAAAAAGAAAGGAATCGGTGGGGGCAGGGGAGAGGTGAACTAACTGTCAGGTTATCCTCAGTAAGTACCAGCCTCACAGATATGGAAGCACCCCTACCTCTCTGTACCTCAGCTCACTCATCCTTAAAATGGACATCATAAAGGGCATGTAATCTATGGGTTGTGATGTGGATTATATGTGTTCACGTACGCAAAGACATTCAACAAGTATTTACTATCGTTACCCTTATCATTATTGCCTAAGCTGGAGAAGATGATGAGGTTGCCCCACGCAGTGCTAGCCTTAGGATGAAGAGAGGAAAAGAAAGTATCGTTTAGATAGGGAGATACTGGGGACAAGGCAGAGCTGTCCTCCAATATATGGGTTTTGCAGGACGGCAGCATCAGTCTCCAGTTCCCTGAACAAAGCAACTGATTCAGGGACACACACCCCGCCCTGGTTACTCCAGAGAGGTGGCGACCAGAAAGGGCCGAGGCTTCACCTGCCTTGCCCGCTGCTGTCTCTCCTCCCACTTGTTTGAGAAACGTTAAAGGAATCTTGGAACTTAAGAAGAGAAAAAAACACTCACTTTCCATTGGGGTTGCTGAACTGATGGAATATCAGCCTTGAGCTACTGGTGGCCATTTTTCTTTCATGAAGGGAGAGCCTGCTAGGGAATGAAGCCAAACCAGAGGACAAGAGCCAGGAGAGAAAAAAAGACAGGTTCCTGAAAACATTTTAACATTCGGATACAGCTACACCTGAAGGAAATTACACTTGTACAAGCTCTTTACAAGTGACAGTAACATTTCTCTCCCCCCCTTCTCTCTCTCATGGTTATTACTGTTATTACTGTCCTTTTAAAATCAATGTGAGGGGCGCCTGGGTGGCTCAGTTGGTTAAGCCTCTGCCTTCGTATCCGGTCATGATCCCAGGGTCCTGGGATCAAGCCCCGCACTGGGCTCCTTGCTCAGTGGGGAGCCAGCTTCTCCGTTTCCCTGTGTCTCCTGTTCCCCCTACTTGTACTCTGTCAAATAAATAAATAAAATCTTTTGAAAAAAAAAAAACCAATTTGAATAGGGCTTCTGTAACTTGCAACTCACAGAGTCCTGACTTCTACTATCTCTGTTCCCTGGGTGTGCCCAAACACTATGGATTAGATTGAACTGAGAAGCAGAGCAGAGTTCACAATCCCCAAGGAGATGCTAGGATGTAGACAAGACAAGTGAGGGTCTTCAGAGCCCTAATTCAGATGAAGTCCTGAGGCTCCACCTTTCTCTCGTGTCATTAGGAGCCGCAGGAAGATGGAAAGCTCACTCACTACAGTTTCCGTCAGAGTCCGGTGGCCAAGATACTTTCTAGATAATCCAATCCTGCCCCAAATTTTTACGGAGAAAGGACCCAGGGTAGCCTGGCCCAACTTTACATGGCCAGACAATCTTCGCACTGAACAATTTTCGTTCCAACCCGTGCAAAGCTGACATATTTGGAAGCACATAGGTCTGGGTCAAAATAACATCTTTTTGAAAAACTTCTTTACAAAAAAAATTTTTTAAACTAAGATTCTCCTTTGAACTGGCCTCAGTCACTTCCGCTTTAGAGGGAGGAAAACCTCTCCATCAAAATCACTCAAGTTAAGGACAACATCTTGTTTGCATTTTAATTCATGTTCAGCAGGGTACCAGCAAGCAAGCAAGCAAAGGCCTCCTTTAATCAATTCCTGCAGTGGCCAAGGCTGACATATTTCATCTTCTGATTGGGCCCTCAGGGCTGAATTTGCAAAGAATGCATCTTAAGCCATTAAGCCAATAAATGAACCCATTTTCAAAAGGACCGTTTAAGTAGTTAGTTCAGTTACTTACAGGGAATTGAGAGGTATAAAATCAGTGGTGTGGGAATGGAGCTGCAGATCGGAGCTCATCTTCCACTGATACTGAGCTGTCCTGGCTCTACCCACAGCCACTCAGAACAGTCGCCCTGACCAGTTGCTCTGACCACTTGCAACCAGAAACACACAAAAGGATATCCCTATGACATCTGTCTCAATAGCAACCTTTCTAAGGAAACACTGAAACTGCATATCCTAGAGCTGTCATCACACAGGACTGCAACGGCAAGTGAGTGGTCAACGATTTCTGCAGGAAGAATTTAACAGCTTAATCTAGGTTCAGAAGCAAAAGCTCTGAAATTTCTGCAGATTTGCATCAACCTGTACTCGAGTCCAACAGCTCTCTTCCCTGAAACAGCAGGTGTTCCTAGTGAGCTGAGCTCTGGACCTAAGGAGACCTGCTAATAGTTATATATAAACTGCTACAAACACAGTATACTCTGTGAACTGCCATTTCAAAGTTTCAAAGGTAAAACAATCAAAGAAGAAAAAAAGAATTAAAAGGTTTAATTCCATTCTGCTGGTGTGAAAATGGTGTCAATGTCTTCTCTTCCTCATGATCAAATCCTTCTGACTCCTTGCTTATTATAATTAATTCCACGTTAATTATGATCCAACTATCAAAGGGAACCTAATGTCCCATCTTCTCTCTTGCACTGTAAGGAAAGTCAGAATCTCTCCACTCGGCTTTCTCTCATTTCACATTCCAAATCTGCCCCCTAAATACCCTGGGTGTCTTTGAGTTTTCATTCATGGATGCACCCCAAGAGAGTCATGTGTAATGCACCTGTTTCTCACACGGAAATTATCTACACTGATTTATACTTCTCACTAGGGTTCTCCAGAATGTGTTCCACAGAAAACTAGTCCTACAGATGCCCTTGGAAAAGAAGGGGGTGTGGGGGGTTCCATGGTGAAATCACTTTGGGAAACACTGCATGCTATAGTCTCCCTCCAAGATTCACAATCCCTGGCATAGCATGCTAACGGCTTGGAAAGTCTTGCACAAAACAAAACAAAAACAAAACTCTGTTAGTTAACTTAGTCTCACTGGGCATTTCTAAAAATGAATTTTGTCAACAGACAATCTTCCTCATGGACCTCTATTAAGGGCGCACAAAGGTAACAGTCTGAGAAACCAGGTTTGAATCTGGCTTAGAGGCAGATGCTAAAGCTTTCTTGTTGCCCAGAGCTAAGGAAAAACAATTTAAAAGCGTACTAATGGTATGCCAGTATTTATGCATAAGACTACACTGATTTATTTAAGACCCTTGGCTTTATTCAGAGGTGTTTCAGATTGAAAATGACTGGTCATCATGGTTTCCTGATCTATAGTACAAGACCTTTGCTAAGATATTTTCAAATGCATATTTTGATATACTAGGCAATATGGTTTTTAAAAACAGTACTGTCAATACCAACAGTAACGCAGCTCATGAAAGTTCTTATCAGTGATTTGATATTTTTTCTAGGCAGGATCTGTGGTGGGCTCCTCTGGAAGCCTAAGTCTAACCGGGCCCCCCACCTTCCAGCTCAACCAGCATCCCCTTATCCTCTATCCTCACCAGTCTGTCATTTGGGCGGTAAGGAAGAAGCAAGGAGGCAAAGGATGGAACAGCAGGAAAAAGAAGGCACTGAAGGAGAAGTGGGAACCACTCAGGAGCGGTGGACAAAATTAAAGTGATAGGTAATTATATTAATTAATTGGTTAAATTAATTAATTAAAGGTGGAAAGCATTATGTCAGAGGGGGAAAACTGCATTTGGATTCTTACAATATTTTTGAAGCTAAAAGCTTACAATGTTTTCATATGTTACATATATCATTACTTATTTTGTTTTTAAATATCTTTTATGTTTAAAAGATACCTACGACATTTGGGTATGGTTATTAGTATCCTCATTTGGTCATTGAGATCACAAACCTTACCCAATGAGTCAATTGCCCAAGGTCACAAAGGGAGGGGGGTGCGCCTCCCCGTTCTTTCTTTTTACCCAATATGTTATTCTGTTACCACATGCAAGATAAAGCTAATACACGTGGCTTTAAAGTGCATTCTCATTTACTCTCAGTAAAGTATCATCAGATGTGTATCTGTCCCTTCTCCTGTTTCTCATCCCCCCCCCCAAACTGTTAAGTGATGGTGTATTTCTTTCTTTTTTTTTTTTAAAGATTTTATTTGTTTATTCAACAGAGAAAGAGACAGCCAGCGAGAGAGGGAACACAAGCAGGGGGAGTGGGNTACCTATGACATTTGGGTATGGTTATTAGTATCCTCATTTGGTCATTGAGATCACAAACCTTACCCAATGAGTCAATTGCCCAAGGTCACAAAGGGAGGGGGGTGCGCCTCCCCGTTCTTTCTTTTTACCCAATATGTTATTCTGTTACCACATGCAAGATAAAGCTAATACACGTGGCTTTAAAGTGCATTCTCATTTACTCTCAGTAAAGTATCATCAGATGTGTATCTGTCCCTTCTCCTGTTTCTCATCCCCCCCCCCAAACTGTTAAGTGATGGTGTATTTCTTTCTTTTTTTTTTTTAAAGATTTTATTTGTTTATTCAACAGAGAAAGAGACAGCCAGCGAGAGAGGGAACACAAGCAGGGGGAGTGGGAGAGGAAGAAGCANACCCCCAAACTGTTAAGTGATGGTGTATTTCTTTCTTTTTTTTTTTAAAGATTTTATTTATTTATTCAACAGAGAAAGAGACAGCCAGCGAGAGAGGGAACACAAGCAGGGGGAGTGGGAGAGGAAGAAGCAGGCTCATAGCGGAGGAGCCTGATGTGGGGCTCGATCCCATAACACCAGGATTACGCCCTGACCCGAAGGCAGACGCTTAACCACTGTGCCACCCAGGCGCCCCAAGTGATGGTGTATTTCTGAAAGAAGTAACAGATTAACATCTGCAGAGTATCTTAACTATCTAACGGCATTTTATATAACAGCAAAAACCACCACATAAAGCACAGGAAATTCAATCCACTTGTTGTTTTTGTCTACAAATGTCAAACAGCCAAATACCTGGTTTGATTGATTTTCTAAACTGTGTTGATTGAGTGGATTGTAACCAACACACCACTTAATCGTTCTCTTTCCTAAACATACTTTCGTGTTCAGCATCCAAGTCTACTTTCATGGTTATTAGGATGTCCGTGTTAGGAAATATTCCCCACTCTGAACTATATCATTTCACTGTGTCTGTGATACGTTGTTTTGGTAGATAAAAATTCTGATAGATTTTTTTTTGAGTAAAGAGTCTCCACATGTCATTATGGAAAAGACAAAGGTCAAACAGATGTGGCCTCTGCCCTAAGAACTGTGGAAAGAGATGACCCCTATGTGCAGCTATCACAAACAACAGAAAAGGGTCATCAGAGGGCTTCCTGGAGAGGTAGCATTCGACTTGAACCCAGAAGTGGAGAAAGGATTTGAATAGGTTGACAAGAAGGGCACAGTGTAAGCAAAATCGCAGAAGGGGCAATACCACGTCTGTTTGGCTGAAGGCCAGGGTATGGCGGCTGAGGGCGGACGCTACGACTGGAAAGGTGGGTAGCGGCCAGCCTGAGCTGTCCAGATGTTTGGCTATGAACACTGAGCCTCATCAGGTGTGCGCAGAAGATTCTGATTTCGCACCGCTCTCCCAAAGGGACAGAAAACAGTGGCAAAGAGCAGGGGCTCAGACCTCAGGGCCACTTCTTCCCGGGGCTGATTACTTCAAGTTTAAGCTGTCTCACCTGGAAAATGAAAAAAAACAATAGCTCCTTCTTCCTCGTGCTGATAAGCAAGTTAAGCAAATTGATTCATTTATGCACAAATACTTACTAAGCATTTACTATGTGCCAGACATTTCCTAAGTGCTGGTGATACAACTATGACCAAACACAAACACACACAAGCCCTCAGGGGTCTTACATTCTAAGGGGGGGAAACAAGACACCCAAAAAATCATGCATACAGATCATGTTATGTGCTCTGAAGAAAAAATAAATCAGGCAAGGAGGATTTGAAGTAACAGGTTAGTAGACTGCTCAGAAAAGACCTCGCTGCAAAGGTAACTTTTAAGACCAGAAGAAAGAGTTTGTGTACCTAGAGACATCGGTTGTCAAAATATCCCATGCAGAGCAGCGAGCATATGCAAAGATCCTGAGGCAGAAGTGTGCCTGGGCTGTTTGAGGACGAACGGGGAGGTCCTGTGTGGCTGAAGCAGTGAAAGAGGTTCATGTAGGTTAGAATGGGATGGGTGAAAGGGTAGGAAGGGGAACCATACAGAGCAACTGAAAAACTTGTCTTTGGAGTGACACGAGAAGCTATTGAAGAGTTCCAACAGGGGATGACATAATCTTATGTTTTAACAGAATCCTTCAGGCTGCTGGATCATACATATAAAGTAGTTAGCACAGGGCTGGCAATATAGTATGGCTTGAATAAATGTTAGTTATTATTCTTATTATTTTTCTTAATACTGTCATTATAGGGTGGGGAATAACAAGATCTGCAGGACACCAAAGCCTGTCCACATCCTTTTCCCAGTCCTGTTCTATGACAAGGGCTTGCATGATTGTGACAAATGGGCTGCCCACCCTGATAACAGGATCGGATGGATCGGGCTACTGGACAAGGCTTCCTTCAAGAGAGCATCCCTGGATCTGCAGGGTGAGGTGATCCCACATGGAAATATCAGGCTCCCATCAAGCTGCCAAGCACAGATCCAGCTGAAGTGTGGAGGCAGGAATTGGACAGGAAAACACTTTTCTGGAAGTGCCAGAAACTTCTGGACGCTGCTGATGACAGTCCACCAGCACCAAGCAGCCCCACTGCGCAGAAAGCCCCAGAGTTACCCACGAGTTAGTGTGTACTGGGAACCTATTTCTTCCTTTCTATTCTCAGGAACCAATGATCATATAATGGGTTGAATGTAATAACAACCACGTAACAGGTGAGGTTACATTCTGTCCACCAAGAATGTCACTTTCATCCTTGGCCAGTGGAAGAGTAAATTGGTAAAAATTTTTTGAAAGTTAATTTGGGTCATAGGTATCAAAAGCCTTCAAAAAATTCATAGCCCTTTACCCAGTAGTTCTACATATGGACAAAAACGTCATGAAGTGATCTGTGCATGCAGAAAAGGAGCTGAGTATCTACTCTGGTTCTCCATCACTTAAAATCTAAGGGCTGGATTTCGTGTTTTTCAAGGTGGTTTCAAATGCTTACTCAGCACAATGCTGGGACTCAGGGCAGTGTAGTCACACAGCCAATGAGTGTCTGAGAGGAAACAGAAGTGACTCTGGGATGGGGTCACCCAAGAAAATACCGCGGGCAGGAAGGGGACGGGCTGAGCCTTGCGGAGAAAGTGCACAGCCTGTACATCACTAGCTAGTCCCGCAGCAGCTCGCAGGCCCCTGGCCTGCATTTTCCAGGCAACCTCACAATGTTCTCCTCCTCTCTGCCCACAATTAGAGTTGCCTGCTCACACCTGGGAAACCATGTTTCAGGGAATGAGAGCCTTTTGCCTATGTATTTTACAGAATGCATCCTACACAATGTTGATAGGCGTTAAGGACACAAAGAGATGCTTTTGAAAGTATTCCACAATCAATTACTTGGGATGACATGGTTGAAATGATACAAGCATCTTGGCTCCAAAGCTTCTCAGAACTTGTATTACGTATGATGAAACTCCGAGAGTGAGGTATTGAGGGCAGAAGGGTGGTCCACACTTATTTCACTACATATTTTTACGGAGGGGTTTGCACCTATGAACATTCCATAAGTCACCTGTCCTGAGCGAGGCAATAGTGAACACTTCTAGATTGGCTTGAACAATGGACCTGCCCAAAGTAGGAAAATACCTCCCTGGATGAACCCTTGTTACCATGATTTCAGGAATGTGACTTCTAATTCCCAGCTCTGGGTAGACAGTGTCCATTGGGTCAGTGAAGAACCCAAATGTACAAACTGTAACAGCACAAGGAACCAACAGCTCTTAAGAACCATCACACTCGAGGTCTTAAACCCCTTCTATAAACAACACGTGTGCCAGTTGCCAGAAGATTTACATGTTTCGATGACAAGACTTCTGTGCTAGCTGTCAGTCAAAAGGAGCCAGGAGAATTCTCAAGAGGGTTTCAAAAAAAAAAAATTCCCAGGCAGATGCACATCTGGAACAAAATCCCACATTCCATTCTCACCCCGCGTGTTGTCTGGAGGCGAAGAGCCGCATATCTAAGAGCACCGCGAGATTCTCCTTATATTGTCAACAGTAAATATGCCAATCACAGTCAGAAAGGGCCTGACAGACTGGGATGCATGTCTGCATCCAACCCAACACAGCCGCCTGCACCTGCCTCGGGATGAGTGTCCATCTCAGGCGCCACCAAGACAAGTCTCTCCCCAGCACATGGGCACGTCCTCTTGATCTAACGTCCTGGGCATAGTGTGTTTGGCAGCCAGGACTTTGGGAACTTGGGCCTCTGGTTCTGCTCTCCATATCACAACACGGAATTGCGCAGTACTACAGCTCACGTGAATGACAAGGGCGACGGAGAATAATGCAAGGCAGCCCCGCCGAGCCCCTTCCCACCGCACAGCTTCTGCCTGCTGGCACACGATCAGATTTCTGCAGAGTTAGTGCCCACAGGCTTTGCTGATGACCCAAGTCAAGCAAGAGGAATTGAGCTCATAGCTAGAGTGACAGCAGTTTTCCAAGTAAAATTTAAACCTGAGTGAGAGAGGAAGGCCAGGGACACTGTCAAGTACGTAATAAGTATTTGACACATCGTTAGCCACTATTGCAACTCAGTCGTGCTCTTTTACTAGGCTTAGGTCAATATGGAATATATGTATTTTTTTCCTATTTAAAAGAATGGGAAGTCAGGACACTGGATAATTTCTCCAAAGCGGAGAAATGCTCTTTCTCAGCCAAAAGTCAAATAAAGGATGCTTACATTTTCCTTTTCAAACGTTTCCTCTACTTCTCTGTTTCTCCCTCTTTTCCCAAGCACCCTCTTCCAAAGCATATGATTCTCATGGGCATATGAATATGACCAAACTCGTCAAATTATATGCATTAAATATGTGCAAGCTTTTGCACATCAATAAAAAATAAGATAAAATTGACTCGACTTTTTTAAGTTTTTAAATTCCAGTTAACATAAAACGTAATATTACTTTCAGGTGTACAATATAGTAATTCAACACTTCCATACAACACACGGTGCTCATCACAAAAACCAACTCGACTATTATAAAAATATGAATCCCTGTGGACAAAACAACTATACTCACATATTCCTTTCTGTGTTCAAAATGTGTTTATAAACCATACCAAGTAGGTAAGAAATGATTGTATGTATAGAGCTAGAGGGTTTTATAGTATTGCTGTACCTGGCCTGCCTTGGTTACTTGGACACCTATCATCCTTTTGCAGGGAGGTATGTTAAGGACTTTCATGGGTATCTGAGATAAAGTATTTGCTTTGGTTTGGCAAGGACTTTCTTGGGGGGCCCCTTCCGGGACGCTAGTTCATTCCACCCCAAGGAATGAGCGTATCCCATTAAGACAAAGGGATGTCATAAACAGAATTCATCCATGACCACAGGGGCCTGGCTACTAGGGTGGGATCGGGCAGTGAAGCCTTGACCTTGGGGAACAGATGGACACCAAAGAGCCAGTCTTCATGCCAAGCAGGACCTCAGTAAAGTTGGCAAATAAGCGCTGTGCCATGGGGTCAAGCCCAGCACCACAGAACAGAGCAGAAGAAAACGAAAAGCAAGCAGCTCCAAAGCAGGAAGGCAAAGCGAAGTCACGTGAGGTAACCCTGAGGGTGTGCAGAGGCCGGAGTGGTGGGAGACTCAGAAAGGCAACAACAGGAGAGCAGGCAGAGCCCTGGCAGAAGGAGAGTACGCATCCAAGGACAGACTGTAAGAGCAACTATGAGAGCAAAACCTGTTTGCCGGGTAAATCCAGCAGGAAGGGAGAAGCCGCCTGTCCCACACATAGGGAGCAAAGCTAAAAGAGAAGAAACTCAAGATCCAGAGGTCCCAGGGACTGGGCTGAGAGCCCATCCGAGTACGGCAGTCCTGGCAACCCAAACCAGGACTATAGTGTGACTTTTTCTGTACAACCAGTCAGAATACTCAACTATTCAGTAATTTGAGTAAATTTTAATTTATAGGGTATAATCCATTATTCACAAGAAATGACTTTCATTTGAAATAAGTTTTTAGTACCTTTTTAAAATCTCCAGGTCAAGGAACTGAGACCAGGCAAAGGAGCCTGGACCAGAAGCACACGTGGAGCCTGGAATGTCACCCACACTGGCCCCCACTGAAGGCTCCATGGACCTCTGCCTCTCCAGTGGCAAGAAGCAGAAGCTGGACGGGGGACTTGAAACAGCACTCTTGGGTCTCACAGGGAGGTTAGTGGTCTTCTCTCCATTTTGAGGAAATGGAGCCCAATAAAGATGAACACTAAAGAGTTTAAGGATATAGAAGATGCCAGGAAAACCCACCTAGAATCCAGAGCCCTCAATCTTTTTGGAGCAAAAAACAACAACAACAACATTCCAACCGGTGCGAAAGTTAACAGCCAATCTGACATTGGTGTTGGGATTAAGAAAGGAAAAGATATGAGCAAATTCTGGTAGAGAAGACCGTAGTCACACTGTTGGCACGGGCATCCCTCCTGCTGCACTGGAGAGCTTTTCAGTCATGGGACACCGGGCACAGGCATAGGACACACACAGCAACAGCTATCATTGACTGAGGACTTATTTCAGGCCAGGCATTGTCCCAAGCACAGGATGTAAATTAATTCACTGACCATTCACAACAATGCCATGAAGTCAATATTATTATCATCTCCAGTTTACAGATAAGGATATCGAGGCACAGAAAGGTAACCTGCCTGAGGTCACACAGCAGTAAGCTCAGAACCAGGCCTCGGACCCAGACTGCTGCACAGCCTTTGATCTTAACAGCTGTGTTCCACGGCGTCTCATCTGGGTGCCACCGGATCACCCTTGGACAAGATCTGCAAACTCCCCTGAATTTATTCCTTTCACACTCATAACCCAAGCCTCCAGATTAGAACGCTGGCATTCACAGCTTCATGTGCCACTCGTGCCATGTGACCAAGACCCATGTAAGTCTCAAAAACAAACAAACAAAGACACTGAGCTTCTGGAAGATAAGGCCCTTGCTCTACTTGTCCCTGTGTTCTTACAGACTAATGAAATGCCTGGCATAAAGCAGTTGCCTGTTATGGATTTGGTGAATGGATAAAACAGCTACTGGCTCGTGCCATCAACAGCATGCATCTGCCCTGAAGAGCTCTGATTCCGCAGCACAGTGAGTTGTAAATTAGTAGCCTATACCTCTCTCCCTAGGCGCTCAGCCTCTGTGAGCGCAAGGACTGTATTTTACTTTTATTTTATCCCAACTGAAAGCAAAGTGCATGGGACATCACTGCGTTCAATAACTTTTGGTGAGTAGGTAAATGAGATTTATACACCTACCTGCAGGAAAAAACTGGATTCAATGCCACTATCAGGTGAGCGTTGCCTGTGATCTCATCTTGACCACAGGGTGGGATGTGTTGAGTCAAGTCAACCAACATCCATTGAAAGGACAAAAGGTGCAGTTCTAGAGCACTGAGCAATGTAGGAGGCAGAGGAGGAGGGGTGGCAAAAGCTGCAAACTGGGGAAGACGCCCCCTGGAAAAGGAGGGGGCTTAGTCACTAATGAAACCCTAAGCACTCTTGAGAGGGAACCTTCTGCCCTGTGCAAAGGTCTATAATGCAGAATGTTCACTGGACGTGCAGAGAATTAAAGTTGGAAGGAAAGGATGGGATCCATGAGGGAAGATGATCAGGAGCCTTGGTTAAAAAGGGGAGTGATGATGGGAAGCAGGGGCAATTCAGGAGCAGTCTCAGGGTTCTGCTGACAGAGTAGGGGTTCAAGTACAGACACTTGTGTACAAAGTTCTGGAATAGGGTGGAACGTTTTTGTTTGTTTGGGTTTGGTTTGAATAGTAGAATCTTTTTAACTGGTGGAATGTCTGACAGCATGGCTGAGTAAAAAGAAGATAATTTTGAACAAAGAAGGGCCTTCTCAGGGTCTCAAATCACATCTTTCTACTAATGATGCTACATGAGATCTGTATGCAACATGATACTGTAGAAACAGATTGCCAACTTCTTAAAAAGACAGAGGTGTTCCTTGAGAAATCAGGGATTCCAAGTGTTCGTGTTCCGGGAGGAGTTCTTGTTCAGGCTCTTCCTACAAGTTCTGTAGCCACGGGACTAGACGTACATTATCCCAAGCGTTTTCCTAAAGGTACTAATTGATATTCAGTTAGTTCAAAACCATTCAAAATGGTTCCATGGTCAAGTAAGACTGGGAAACATAGCTGTAGTAGAAAAAGCTCTGGGTAAAAATCAGAAAACCTGACTTTGGGTCCCTGCTTTGCCATTTCTTGACCACGTGACCTTGAAAAGTCACTTTTATCTCTTTTCAGTGTTTCAAATCTGAAATGTATTAACATCAATCATTAATCAATGAACGCATGTTTGTTTAATGAAGTAAAATCACATAAAAATATAATGAAAATTTGATGGGAAACTTTAAATACTTATTCATTGAACAGACTGAATTGTGTCCCATCAAATTCATATGTTGAAGCCATAACCCACAATGTGACTGTGTTTGGAGACAGGGCTCTTAGGAGGTAAATAAGGTTAAATGAGGTTGTACGGGTAGGGTCCTTATCTGATGGGACTTGGGACCTTGTAAGAGAAAGAGAGAGAGATCGTTTTCTCTTCTTATAAAAAGAGGAACAAGTCCATGCGCTGAGGAAAGGCCATTTGAGGGCGCAGCAAGAAGCCAGCCAGGAAGAGAGCCCTTTCCAGAACCCAGTCCTGCTGGCACGCTGATCTTGGACTTCAAGCCTCCATCACTGTAAGAAAATAAATGTCTGCTATTTAAGCCACCCAGTCTATGGTATTTTGTTATGTCAGTCTGGGAAGACTAAGACATCCATATATGTTAATATTATTATCCATGCTTCTATTTATATTTTTCTAGTTGATATGAAGCATTCAGAAATGAAAGCTGGGGGCGCCTGGGTGGCACAGCGGTTAAGCGTCTGCCTTTGGCTCAGGGCGTGATCCCGGCGTTATGGGATCGAGCCCCACATAAGGCTCTTCTGCAATGAGCCTGCTTCTTCCTCTCCCACTCCCCCTGCTTGTGTTCCCTCTCTCGCTGGCTGTCTCTATCTCTGTCAAATAAATAAATAAAATCTTAAAAAAAAAAAAAAAGAAATGAAAGCTGGCATAAACACATGAAGGAAACTACTCCTGTCATAAAAATCCTCTGTGGGAGCAGAACTAGATTTTTGAGACTTGGGAAGGAAGATTAAATGCATAGAAATTATTTTTTTTAAAGATTATTTATCTATTTGTTTATTTGATAGAGAGAGAGGAAGAGAGCATGAGCAAGTGCAGGAGGAGGGGCAAAAAGAATCTCCAGCAGATTCCATGCTGAGCGTGGAACCCGACATGGGGCTCTCTCTCAATGAGATCACGACCTGAACCCAAATCAAGTGCAAATGCTTAAATGACCAAGCCACCCAGGTGCCCCAAAATGCACAGAAGTTAAAAAAAGAAAGAAAGAAAGAAAAGTCTTCAGTGACACAGGTGACCCCTGTTAGAACACAGCACAAGATTTCTAAGATGCAAAGTGAAGCTGTGAAGACGGCAAGTACCATCAGGAAGACACTAGTATATAAGGTTGCAGAGTTTAGTGAACAGTCGTTTTTATATAAGTGCCGATTCAAGGAAAATGAAAATTAATGGAACAGAATAGAGAGCCTGGAAATAAACCCATGCTTATATGGTCAATTAATCTATGACAAAAGAGGCAAGAATATAAGACAGTCTCTTCAAAAATGGTGTTGGGAAAACTGGACACCTAGCTACATGCAAGAGAACAAAACTGGACCACTTTCTCATACCATATGTAAAAATAATCTCAAAGTAGATTAAAAACCTAAATTTTAGACATGAAACCATAAAACTCCTAAAAGAAAACACAGCCAGTAAACTCTTGGACATCAGTTTTAGCAACATTTTTTTGGATCTGTCTTCTCAGACAACAAAAGTGAAATTAAACAATTAAGATTCCTTCAAACTAAAGAGCTTTTTCACAGCAAAGGAAACTATCAACAAAATGAAATGGCAACCTACTGAATGGGAGAAGAGATTTACAAATCATATATCCAATAAGGGGTTAATATCTAAAACATATAAACTCATCCATCTCAACACCAAAAAAAAACAAAACAAAAATGAAAACAAAAACTGATTTAAAAATTAGCAAAGGACCTGAACAGACATTTCTCCAGAGAAGACAAAGAGATGGCCAACAGACACATCAATCAGATGCTCAATGTCACTAATCGTTAGACAATGTAAATCAAAATTACAATGAGATATCACCTCACACCTGTCAGGGTGGCTACCATCAAAAAGACAAGAAGTAGCAAGTGCTGGCAAGGATGTAGAAAAAAGGAAACCCTCGTGCACCACTGGTGGGGATGTAAATTGGTACAATCACTACAGAAAACAGTATGAAGTTTCCTCAAAACATTAAAAATAGAAATACCATACAATCCAGTAACTGTACTACTTGGTATTTTCCCAAAGAAAACAAAAACATAAATCCAAAAAGATACATGCACCCATATGTTTATTGCTGCATTATCCACATAGACAATTTACAGAATAAACCTTCATCTCCCTCATTAGATGAATGGATAAAGATGTGATACACACACACACACAATGGAATATTACTCAGCCATAAAAAGAATGAAATGTTGCCATTTGTGACAACACTGATGGACCTAGACAATATTATGCTAAGTAAAATGAGACAGAGAAGGACAAATACCATATGATTTCACTTACAAGTGGATTCAGAAAAAAAAAAAAAAGAACAAACAAAAGAACGGCAAGACTCATAAAGACAGAGGACAAACTGACCATTGCGAGAAGGGGGTGGTAAAGGGGATTAAGAGGTACAAACTTCCAGGAATAAGTCACAGAGATGAAAAGTCCAGCATAAAGCATTTAGTCAGTAATATTGAAACAACTTTATATTGTGACAGATGGTAACTACACTTGTTGTAGTGAGCATTTCATAATGTATATAAATGTCAAATTGCTATGTTGTACACCTGAATCTAATATAATACTGTATGTCAACTATACTTCAATTAAAATTATTTAAATTAGAATTAAAATTGATGTGCTTTATATTTTCTGATTCAAAATAAAAATAACTATTAAGACTCATGTTAAAAAATTATATTCCTACACCTAAGATTATATCTTTTACTGAAAAGAAAATTGTAAGTGAGAATATCGATTGGCCCACTTACCTTGTTCTTTGAGAAATAGGTCAGGAGCTCTGAAACCACAGAGGAGTTGCTTATAATACCAGTCTGCATTTTTCTTAAACCTCTCTTAAAATGTTAGGTTAAAAAAATTTTTTTAATTAAAAAAAAGTAAAATAAAATTTAGAAAATATGTTAGGTTAACTTCATCTCCATATGTATCACAGCATGTGGCAGCCTACTGGTTTCATGGGCCATTTTTCTTAGAAAAGATTCTAGGGAATAATTATTATTTATTGAGGTAAAATTTTTATAACATAAGCATAAAATTAACCGTTTTGAAGTGTATGATTCCATGGTATTAAGTACATTCAAAATGTTGTACAATAATCACCTCTATACTCAGAACCTTCTCAACACTCCCAAAGGAAGCCTCATAACCATTAACAGGTAGTCCCCATTCCTCCCACCTCTCCCAACCTCTGGAGCAACCAATCAGTTTTCTTCTATTAAGACTTTATTTTTTTAGAGTAGTTTTAGGTTCACAGTAAACTTGAGGGAAAGATACAGAGACTTCCCATCTATCTCTGCTCCCATATGGGCATAGCCTCCTCCTTGCCAACATACTCCACTAGAGTGGTAACTTCGTTACAATTGATGAACCTTATCAACACATCATAATCACCCAAAGTCCATAGTTCACAGTTCACTCTTGGTGTTATACATTCTCTGCATTTGAAAGTGCATAATGCCATGTTTCCATTGTTATGGTATTATACAAAGCATTGTCACTACCTTAAAAATCCTGTGTTCTGCCTATTTATCCCTCTCCCTCCCCCAAATCCTGGCAATCACTAATCTTTTTTCTGTTTCCATAGCTTTCCCTTTCCCAGAATGTCATATAGCTGGAATCATGCAACTTCATTGTACAGTATATAGTCTTTTCAGATTGGTTTCTTTCACTTGGTAATACACGGTTAAGTTTCTTCCATCGTTTCATGGCTCCATAGCTCACTTTCTTCTAGTGTTGAGTATTATCTCACCATGTTTATTTACACATTCACTGGATAAGCATTTTAACTTCTCTGTAGGTGGTTGACTTACTAGCTTAAGAGGACGTGTGAAATGTTACTTTGGAGGTTATTACCCATCTCCTCCCACTCTCTTTCTTAATCCATGACATTAATTCATTAGTTTGTTCACTGATGCATATTTTTAACAAGTAATTATTGTTCATACTAGTGCCACAAAATTTCATGTAGCTTATAGCATAGAGGAGAATGCAGATGATAAACAGCTAATTATATAATTTTGTTTCACTACTATTATGATAATGACTACAAAAGAAATATCAAGTACTCTGAGAGTGTAAAATAAGATAAACTAGACCAGGATGGGACAGAAAAGTCTTTCCTGGAAACTTAGTGTTACAACTGGGAGTGTGAAGTGTGAGAAGGTGGTAAGAAGAAAAGGAAAAAGCAGAAGAGC
This sequence comes from Ailuropoda melanoleuca, assembly GCF_002007445.2. NCBI lineage: Eukaryota > Metazoa > Chordata > Mammalia > Carnivora > Ursidae > Ailuropoda > Ailuropoda melanoleuca. The sequence goes on from NC_048226.1 coordinate 82,661,453, forward strand.
CTCACAGGGTAGGGTTCAGATGGGGGGAGGAAGAAGGTGAACGTGAGAGCTGGGAAAGACGGATGTGACCAGAGTATGGAAAACAACTGGGAGCTTGGCACAGGAAAAACCTGGTGTTGGAAGCAAAGGCAGGGTAACTTATGACCTTGTGAGCTTTGGCAATAAATTTAGACTTTAAGAGCAAAGGGAAGCCACTAAGGGTTTTAAACAGGGAGACGATGATCGCAGGGTAATCTTTCTCTGCTTCCTAGAGCATCTCCTGTCCTATCAGGGCTTTGCTCTTCAAAGCAACATAATCCTGGTTAGAGGAAAATGGAAAGTGCTATCTGCCATTGGATAATGTCATGTGCTTGCCAATTTAGGGATTTTTGTCGTTGTTTTCTGTACACAGTTAAATAGTTAAAGGCAACACACTGGACAGCTATTGACTCTGATCAAAAAGTAATTAGTTAATGGCTGCAAAGGGTTTTGCGGACAGAAAGCAAAATGGGAAATATTATTACAATGACCCTGCATGAGTAGTAGCAGGTGGGAGAGCCCCAGGGCAAGCTTTTCTGCTGTGGTGTTCTCCCCGTATCGGCTCATCTTGTCCTACTGCTGTATGTAGATAAACACAGACTGTTCTGGGGGAAGAGAAAATCTACAGCACCAGTAAGCCTTTATTTGCTTCACTTTACTCTCAGATAAATGTTGTCCCATGAAGAACAGTCAAGATGGGCACTCATTCCCAGTTTAATATAAGGGCATTAGATGTTGTGTAACTAATGTAGTCATTTCCTGGACAGTACAGAGTAGCAGAGTCAGAAAACCCTCCAACCACTACCAACTGCATGATGTAGACAAGGGACCTAAACAAAATTTGAGTTGATTGGCTTTAATTAAGTCAGGCCTTAGATTACTCAAAAAGGGAGATTCACTCACTCATTCATTCATTCGAGTGCACATTCAATAATTTGGTAAGTATTTGCTGAATGCCAGGCTAGACCTGGAGATATAACAGCAAGCAAGACTCGGTTCTGGCCCTCACAAGGCAAAGATAAGCAAACAGTAATTTATACTAAAAAAACAATAGGAGTTATTATAAAAGTGCACATAGATAATATTAATACACGTTTTTAAAAAATACTTCTCATTATGAATTAATTATAGACTCACAGGAAGTTTCAAAAGCAGTTCAGAGAAGTCTGGTGTATCCTTCACCCAGTTCCCCCCCCCGGGGTAGCATCTTACAGAACAATGGCACAGTATCAAAGCCAGGACACTGGCATTAGTAGAATCTACGGAATTTATTCAAATTGTGCCTATTTTGCATGCTTTCATTTAAATATCTGTATGAATAGTTCTATGCAATTTTATCACATGTACACATTATATAACAACCTCTATAGTAAAGATACAGAATTATTCCATCACTATGCAAGATCGTTCTCATGCCATCCTTTAGGATAATACATCTTTTTTTAAAATGTGTATGTGAAGCAGGCTTTAAAGACACACAGAAGAAAAATAAAAGTTGATGCCCTCGAAGAACCTAAATTTAGCTGTCTGATGACTGGGCACTTTTGAGCTTTTGGTTAGTTATCTTGAGATGAAAGGTGACATTCCCGAGTCTCAGCTGAAGCTACCACAGGAAAGAGGAAGAAAGCTATTATTTCGATGACCTTCCAAGACAAGATACTAGGCATCTTGTTAGGAGCTTTACCCTGTTAAATCATGCTTATCCAACAAATCTCCTCTTCCAGCTCTACGGCCCTGCCCACTGATGAACCCACGAATGGACTCGGCCCATTCTCACTGTGGAGCATCTTGTTCTTAGACAATCAGATCCTTAGTGAAGGTCATGGAAATGTCAGTGAGCAGAGATGGGACACTGAACTCTTTAGCAAGAAGCTCAAGTTCTTAGTGTCACTCCTAAGCACTACCAAATTACAAATGCCTCACTGGCAGGGATCATCCACAGACACATATATATCCGCACTGACCAATGAACACAGTGTGTGCCAGTAGATACACAGCTACATAGATACGCTGCTCTCTCTTACCCTGGCAATGAATCTCAGCCAGAACCACAGAGTCAACCTTTACATCGAGCCAAAGGTAGAGGGTCATTCAAAATGGGGCGATGGAGGAACGGACTTTGCTGGGAGTCTACTTTTTGCCAGGCACAGCAAAGAGTCCATTACATTACCTAACAGAATTCTATGGTAAGTCTTGAAGTATATATTATTATTCCTATTCTACTGACGAAGGTACAGTGGCTCAGAGAGGTCAAGTAAACTGCCAAAACCTAGCCATCAACTCAGCACTTTAACTCCATCAGAACCCAGATCTCTGACAGAAGAGCTCTGTTTTTCCATAGGGAGGCAATTCCAGGAGAAGGATACTTCCTGCCCAGCATCAACTTATTGCCCAACGCCTAAACCTCTACACCTGGCACTCTCTTCCTTTTGGTTCACTCCATGAAAACGCCAATGAGACTCAATGCATTTTGCCTTTATCAGTCATTTTTACCCAGTGGGAAATAATTTATAAGCTTCTTTCCTAAACACTGCTGAAAAGCAGATTTGAAAAGTGGAAAGTAACTGGATGGATCAAAGGCAGGTGAGTGAGATGCCAGAGACAAGCTACCTATCAGAGAGTAGCCAGTCTACAAATCTAATTCAGGGAGGACTAACAGAAGTACTAATTGCTCTTATACGGGCCTAGTCTGATTTTGACTCCTTATCACGAACCATTTAGCAATAAATTATCCCTTGACTCAAAACTTCTCTGCACAATTGGGTATGGTAAACTGATTCCAAAAAAGCCTCCAATTCTCCATCCCTCTCTGAATCCACGCCCTCTGCATGTGGTTTTCAAGCTCTTCCCATTCCCCGACTCTGGATTGCCATTGTGATTTGCTTTAGCCACAAGAACACAGAGAAGGTAAAGGCCTGCCAGTTCCAAGTCCAGGCCTCAAGAGGCCTTGAGTGCTTCCCTTGCTCTTTTAGACCTTGCCTTACCTGGTAAACAATCCTGGATTAGTCTACTGGAGGATGACAGGCCATGTGAAGTAAAACTGAGGCTGCCCAAGACATGCAGCCCCAGCCACCCTGCCAGGTGACCACAGATGCATGAGTGAGCCCAGCTGAGGTCACTCGAACTTGACCCAGATTGGCAATCCCACCGCACTGACCCATAGGTGCAGGGGCAAAACTAAATGTTTATTAGCATATGCCCCTGGGGTTTCTGGTTACTTTTATGCAGCATTACTGTGGCAATAGATAATTGACATAGCAAGAATTTTAATCCCTTTCCTATGCTGGGAATCTAATTTTCTCTGCCTAGATACAGAGTCCAGAATTCTATGAGTTATGCTAGATTTCTGCCTGTGAGAGTGAGCCGCTCGCCTCTGGTAGAACGACAGTGATGTGTTTTGCTCTTGTGTACAATACGGCCCACAAATCTCCTGTAGGCTGCTCTCTGGCAGGGTGAGAAGCAGGCTGCTGGCATCATCCTTCAATCTGAGAGAAGTTAAATCGAACACTAGCCCCTGGGCCCGACCACTTCCCACCCAATCCCCAGCAAGAGTAAGAGCTGATCAGGGAACTTCTGCCCTGGGTTTCCAGTTCCACAGACCAGAGCCACAGTATAACCACATGCAGATATTTGTTACAAATATTTATAGGTGGGGGAGATAATCTCTCAGCACAGCCTCAGTTGTGATACTCCCCACCGTCAGTAGATGTCATGTAACTCCATAGTTTCTCTGACCCTGATAGATTTTTTTTTTTTGTAAAAATATGCTTCAAACAGAATATTGATCTTGCCAAATTCCTTTTCAAAGGCTGAAATTTTCTCCAATAGACAAGGAAAGAACGCATTATGATGATCTATTAACAAGCATTTCACCAATTAATTCTCATTCATACTTTATGGCTAAATCTAGCGAATCAACTGGCCTTTGTGTACCCTGGTTACTGATTCCAAACACAAAGCCATCAATAACTTCGATGACTACTTGCTTTCATTACCCATCCTCGCAATGATCCAATAAAAAGTTTTCATTTCTAGGTAAGCCACAAATACAACTCAACAACTCAATACTGCCATTGCTGCACATCTCCCGACTCAAACTTGCTGTAACCAATCAATATAAAGACTGAGCACTCTCTCTTCCCAGTGGCAAACCAAGTCCAAGGACCCAGAATCAGCAAATCAGTGTGGGCTGGACCAAACCTAAATGCTGTCTCTTAAAGAAACTATCATTTCCCCTACCCCAAAGTCTGCCCACTACAGAGCTCAAATTGCTCCCACATAGGCTACACTTAAAGGAAAATGCAGGTCAATGCAATATTGTTGTGGGGCTGGCTGGCACCTAAGAAAATTAGGTAGACTAGACTACAGACATCTAGATCCAGCTTAAATTTTATATCTAGCTACATGCATTAGACCTACTCAGAAGCTTCTAGAAATGGGCGCCCCTCCACTCACAATCTGTGTTCTCATTTTCTACAAACAGTAGTTAAGTGGTTAAGCTAACCTTAAAAATTAAACTGAAAAAATTAAACATTAATATCTGTCAAATAATACCCAACACAGCCATTAGGTTCCATCAGGCAAAGTTCTGATTGAGAAAAGTTATTTCACATCTCCCATCTCCTGCTAAGTTCAGGATATGCATTCACTGAGTTGGTTCTGGGCAAAAGAGCCCACCCTGCTGAATTTGTTAAATCCTTTTTCTTTCTGAGCATATGTAATTAAACTGGTGACTGTTCATATGCACAAAGTGAAATTCCATTGTAATAGCAGTCAAATTATTTCCCTCACTAACTAGGACGTAATCCCCTTTGAGGTCAGGGACCATATCTTCCTATTTCACTGCTGTATATCCAGCGCCAAGAGGGGCAGCATCTGCCACATATAGGCATGCAATACGTATTTGCTGAATGACTGCATAAGTGAATGCATGAATGAATTAATGCATCACCACACTTACTAGCCCATCAAGGCTCATGGTCATACTACTCGCTCTTCTCCGACAGAGTTTAAGGCCCTTCATATTTATGGCAGCTTCCTTCACCATTCGGCCTGCAGAGAGCTCTCTCACTATAACAGATTCATTGACATCTTGCCCAGATCCCTTTGAAAGGCTGGTGCACCCATCCTTCAGTTTTTGTAAGTGTGAAATTCTAAGGGCACATTGCCACACCATTTTCTGGAAAATGTCCTCGGTGGACAAGAGCTACCTCAACTATAGATGTTTGCGAAGTTCTATAACCCCTCCTTGGGAGTAGCCAAATAGCCAATAACAAAATGATTCAAGGATACAGAAGTGTGGTCCCCTGGCCTGAAAGTGGAACAATTCTGCATTGTCAGTCACCAGAGCTCCCTGTGGGAACAGAATTAAGACTAGACTTCAGCTGAACCCTCATCTTTGCTTGGCTTCATCCCTTGTCATATCCTGCACCCTCACCTCTTGATAGGTTTCTCCTGAGAACACCCCCTTAATAAATTAATTGCACAAGAATCCCATTTTCAGTTCTAGATGATCACGAAAGCCCAATTCCCAGAGGTAGATGGATCATTTAAAGTCCTTGGCATGTGTAGCTGCGTACGTGCATTTTTCACCTGGGATGAACTGGGTTGTAATTTAGGTCGAAGGGCGTACACTGGCTTCTGTATAACATCCCTGGCATTCGGAGGCACTAAGGAAGTAGTAATTACAGGGACTGTAGGAATAAGTAGCTGCTTCATGAAGAAAGAACATGCAGATTTAGGTAGATGAATCAATACAGGGACACCTCTCATGACACTGGACTTCACATCTTGGTAAGAGCCTAAGCACTGCTCTTGGTAAGGTGCAGGGATGGCTCTCAAAAGCTTGGAAAGAGTAACAGCCATATTAAATGCAGAAGAAATGCGAGGATTTCAGTAGCCAAGTATAAAGGGTCAAAAAGCTCCGAGATGTGAGGATGCAAGAATGGATCTACTCTGCATGACCAGGAACACATCAGCTCACTAGGTTCCTCTGCAGGGCTCAGAAATAATTTGTTTTTCCAAGGTCCTGGTGATGGAGACAGCAGCACTGCTGAAAAGCTCATCCGTGTCTGTCCTCTGTCAAGTAGGACAGTTGGCCATGTTGTTACCGGACTGGGCTCCCTGGCAGCAATGGGGATGATAAGGGTCCAGAACAACAGAAGCCAGGTGGCAGCACTTAACCATGAGAAGGAAGGTGAGCATAAGTACCTTAACTGGCATGCAGGTTGGAATTGCTGCCAGGAGTCCCTGAACCACAGGAATCTACAGATATGGCTAAAAGAACATAGTGTTATTAAGGGCAAAGCAGATGGACAACCCATAAGAATACTGCTTTAATACAGATAAAATAAATTAAGGATGGCTAAGCAGAAGGCTGAGGTCAACTACACCAAAGAAAAATGACGATCCTTTCCCTAGTTTCCAGAGCTCAATCAGTTCTCAAACCTAGACTGCATCAATTTAAGGAGAAAATGACTCTGTAATACCATAGCAAGTGTATACAGTCCTTCCCCAAAGTGACTTAAAGTTATTTCCTTGAGTAACAATATACTGGGGAACAGGAAATAGCTAGATCTTTTGACAACTGTCGGATGCTGGGTTCAAAGTGATACTGATACCCGAGGTCCAAAATGCTACCATGGCCCACATGGCAGGACAGGATAATGAAGAACAAGTGAACTCCTGGTACAGAGCAAGTTCACGGTCGGTCCCCTGGAAACATGGAACCACCACCTACTGCTATTTGCTTGGTTCTTAGATGTGTAATCAGAAGGGACATATTGAGCAGCTGGCAGAAATGTCTCAGCCAAGATAATAATTAAAAACCAATATCAAATCCCAGGGGAAGGGCAGAGAGAGAGGTGTGATGTTGCGTCCTCAGCCAGTGGAACGCACATGGGTCCGGGAACCAAGAGATAAAGTAGGAATGGTCCTGGTCTCCATCACTCTCAGGGACCTAATTAGGAATTTGTGGTTCTCATCCCTGAAACTTTAGTTTGTGTGATGACAGGGGTCCTGATTTGCAAAGAGAGGATGTTTCCATCAGAGACACAGTAAGAGTCTCATTAAACTTAAAACTATTGCTCTTTCCCAGTCACTTTGGGCTCCTTGTAGCAGGAGAACAACAGGAAGAAAAAGAGATGTGCCATGTGTACAGAGGTAATTGACCTTGTTTATCATGGCAAGTTAGATCTACTGCTAGAAAATAAGGGCAGATAAAAATAAGATTAGAACACAGAGGCTGAACTGGGCACCTCTTGACGCTACCATGCTCCGTTTAGTTGTAAATAGGCAAGGACAGCAACCACAGCTAGATAAGAGCCTGGGAACTAGGGGCTCAGGACCACCCACCCCCCCAAGGATGAAAATCTGGATCACACTACCAAGGAAGCCATACTGACCAGCAGAGGTGCTAGGTGAGAGGGAGGGGAATCCAGCAAGCATGGTAGAGGAGGGATGATGTGTACCAATTATGACCTTGAGATAGTATCTTCACTACCTAGTCTTAGAAGTTTCCCTAGAAACGATGATCAATCAGAATCTTAGAGGAGCTCCATACGAATGGAGTAAACATAATGTGAGAAACAAGTGGAACTGAGTAATACAAGCAGGGAACACAGTATATGACTGGGACCCCATTCACATCCTCTTACTAAGGGCACAGCACCCTCCTCCCAGAAACAGTGACAGTGGCTGATAACCCCTGGCTACATCCTTCTCTGGAGAATTGCCATGGGTCATGGGAACCAGCTTGTACACTTACCTCAGGCAGCGGTCCACAGCAAATGACTGACTGACGCCTCCAGGTGGAACACATCTGTGACACTATTCCTGCTTCAGAGCTCATTGAGACGAAGATGGTGCTAGACTTCCCCCTAAACCACATCTTGCTTAGCTCCTTCCTCTGTCTTATCTTGCTCCTCTCACCTCCGCGCCGGTTTCTTTGGGACAACAGCCTCACCTGCGCAAGAATCCCCATGTCAAGCTCAGCTTCCAGGGAATCTGACCAGGATACTAACCTCTAAATTCCCGTGGTTCTTGTTACCACTTATCAAGAACATCCTTTGCTAAGACTCGCTGACAGTTGCCCTTCCCTTTCGTGCAAGACGAGCTAGGTCTGTTTCCTCCAGTGCTCCCTAAGTGCCTGTAATTCCCTTTCCCTTACCCCTGATCCATTTACATTGAAATAGGAGGCTCATCTATCACCAGTATTCCTACTAGCCCTGAATCTTAGACTGAATATAACTTCGCATTTTTCATATAAACGGGGTATGAAATGATGAAAGGACATTTTGAGGAGAGACAGTATCTCACACTAAATACTATGACCGACTAGCCTGAAACCAGACTGTGAAATGTGTATATTTTAATCAAACTAATATTTTGGGATCACATAAACACACATACACACCAACAAAATCATGGACTACTTGAATTGTCTCTTTTCACTCATTTATGTTAAACTATTTTCTGTTTGTAAATGCAAGCTGAGGGCCATCCTGTACTGTGTTCCTGCATTCTAGGCCATGAAGCATGTCCTCAGTAACATCAGATATTTTGGAAAAATACTTGATTTTAGGCTTTGTCATGTGGAACAATGGCTGTATTAGTCAGGGAAGGCTAACCGCTGTCACAAATATCCCCAAATCTCCATGGCTTAGCCCAGCAACACTGAGTTTCTCATTCACATCACAGACGGAGGATCGTGCATGGAAGATTTTATGGGCCAGTCCAGAAAATGGCATCGCTCCCTCCGGCCCACGCTACGGCCTGTGGCTCCACCTAAATGAAAGGGGTCTGGTACCAGCTAGTACTGTGGCCAGGAAGAAAGGAAGACACAAAGCCATCGGTGAGCACCAGCTCTCTCAGCCAGTGTGAAATTTCCACGGACGTGTTGTGCCCCTTAGCACCTCCAGGGACATTCAAATAGCCCCTTGGAAGAAGGGCCTGTAGGGAGGCTGATTCCCACGTCTCCAAAACACACAGCTGTCTTGACTCAGCAGCTAGATGACCACCTCGTCCTGAGACAAACAGTTATCTCAGCAGTAGGTGTTCCTAACACGTACCGTTCTGGAAACAAAACCCTACAGGTTAACTACTTAGGCTCTCAAGCTTTGGCAGTACGTTACACTTTTTGTGCCACTGATCATAATAGTTGTTAATGGATCGGTAAACACAATTCACAACTGTCAACATCAGAAAGTACCTCTGCTACTCTCAACACGGCTGCTTCCACACAGCTTGATACAAAGTAAGTTTCTACCACTTGAGGACAGTCTGATTACCTAAACCGTCATCTCTTTTTCTCTGGCCTGTGCCTCTGCATGTACCCATCACAATCATGTCTGCCATCGTGGGACGTTAAGGCTTGCACCCTGCATTCTGACCCCTGAAAACATAAACCAGCCTCCTCTTTCATGGTTCCCCTCTGTCTTTCATGTGGTTTTATACCTTCTATCTATCTCATTGCCAAAGCACACTATGACAAACAACTCACCTGTCAATTCTCTACCTGGCCCTGACTCTTCAGGCCTTGCATGTTAAAAGAACAGAAGGGGCACCTCGGTGGCTCAGTCGGTTAAGCATCTGCCTTCAGCTCAGGTCATGATCCCAGGGTCCTGGGATCGAGCCATGTTCAGCGGGGAGCCTGCGATTCCTCTTCCTCTCCTGCTCCCCCTTGCTTGTGCTCGCTCTCTCTCTCTCAAATAAATAAATAAAATCTTAAAAAAAAAAAAAAGAACACATTCAATTTATTTACTGAATGGCTAACATATGCCAAAGTATAGTGAACAAGAGGGTCACAGTCCCAACTATTACCACGTGGGATGGTAGGCAATGGCTGGCATAGGTATACACGCCACATGCACACACATACACACATTCAAGCACGCATTTATCATCATCCTCACCGTAATCCTGGCTCCCTTGGCCAGCAAGTCCCTTTCAGCATTGGCATTCAGCACTTACTGACTGAAAAGAAGACTCACTAAGCCCCACTATGACCAATACGTCATATCCAATACTTGTGGCAACACCCATTCCTAGAGAAAATTCTCTAGCCACTCCAGAGCAGGCCTTTCAAAATTCACTTAGCTAATAGTTAGCTGAGTCTGTCACACTGTTATCTATCATCTTGTGGGATAAAGAGTTGGACAGAACCTTGCCCATAGGGTAGACACATTGCGAGCCTGGGCTTTTGGCGGACAGCCCAAATATTCCACCAACAGGCCATTGGTACAGCACATAACTACCAACAGCCCATCTAGGCTACCAGTGGCAGGACAACCTATTAGAATTCTTATCCCAAGTTCAACTCTGGCCACACCAAATGATGATTTATGTCTCAGTGGGGCCTCGGGTAGAAAACCTTGCCTCTAAGACTTGAAGGCTTCAGAAGTTCCTCACCTGATTAATGTAGACAACTAGCATGCCCACCATTGAGGAAACTAATCCCCACGAACACAATCCCAGAAAATGAAGCATGGAGATACACTGCTTGCTGGTGATCCTCACCCTGGTTCTAGTATTCCCAACCTGCAAAGGCATAATCAAGTATATCTTGAAATAAATATCCATAATATTTAATCTTCACATTAAGGTCTTTACTACTGTTTGCAAGAAATCTTTGGTATTTGCTTATGAGTTTACTGATGTCCCTCTTAGTACAGTCTTTGACATTGTTACTGCTGTGGAGGTTTGCTTCTTTTAATAGACAAAAAAATACCAGTTAGCTGCCTCAGCTATTAGCCTCAGAATGGCTACTCAATGCCAGAGCTGTATCAGACTACCTCCAATATGATCACTGTGTAGTCTATCATTGCCTCATAGTGTGTCAAAAAGAAGGATATTTTTTTAAAGGCCATGGTGGTAGACAACCTCTAAGATGGCTCCCAATGATCCCTAGTTCCTCATGTTCCTCACGTAACCCCTCCTCCTGGGTATTGGTTGGGTTTTTTGACTCACTTCTAATGAAGAGATTATGACTGAAAAAATGGGATGTCGCCTCCAAGTTTATATTCTAAAAAGACTATGGATGCCATCTGAGTGCTCGCCCACTCTCTCTCACTTGCTTTAAGAAAGGCCAGCTGCCACGTTGTGAGCTGATTTAGGGAGAGACCCCAGTGGTAAGAAATTGAGGGAGAACTCTAACCAACAACCAGTGAGGGACTGAGATCCTCAGTCCAATGATCCATGAAGAACTGAATCTTGCCAAGAGTCACATGAATGAGCTTAGAAGCAGATTATCCTTCTGTGCAGCCTTCAGATGATTCCTCAGCTCCAGCCCACAGCTTCACTGAAACATGAAAGACCTTGAGCCAGACAAACCCACCACTGTATTTCTGACCAATGGTGACTACGCGATAACAACTGTTTATAGGGTTTTTTTTTAAGTTTTTTTTAATGTTTTTACTTTGAAATAATTACAGATTTACAGGAAATCTCAGGAATCATACAGAGAGGTCTCATGTATACTTCATGCAATTTCCCCCAATGATTACATCTTATAAAAACTACAGTACAAAACCAAAACCAAAACCAGGTAGCATGTGTGTAGAATTCTGAGCCATCTTACCCACTGCATTGATTCATAGAAACACCATAGCAATCCAGATACAGAACTTCTCTATCACAATAAAGATCCCCTTCATGCTACCCTTTTACAGTCATATCCATCCCATGCACCGTCCCGAACCCCTGGAAACCACTGATCTCTTCTCCGTTTCTGTAATTTTGTTTTGTCGAGAATGTTATATAATTTATATCATATAATATATGATCTTTTGAGGTTAGCTTTGTCATTCTGCATGTCCTTCATATGCACCTATTTTTTTCTTGTAAGCCATTGAGTTTTGTAGTGGTTTGTTACACAGCAATAGATAATTAATACTACACTCGTGGGAAAAATTACGTCCTAATTAAAATGTAAGCTGAAAAAAGATTTCCCACTGGGTATAGGAACATGAACACTTACTGAATGCCTCTTAGAAATGACCATCATACCACGGCAAAGAAATTTACAATAACCTCAAATTCATGTTCTAGGGCTCCTCTGTTCACACAACAGATGAAATATGAACAACATTTCTCAAAATGTGCCTCACTAACCACAGTGCTGTAAGAGGTATCTCCTTGAAGAACACTCCCATCAAGCTAAGCACAGAGAACATATTAAGACATATTGGTGGTCATGCTCGGTTCTTAAGTGTGCATAAGAATCACGTTAGGTTCTTGGGAAAAAAATGAATAACGTTATATCCTTGAGCCCCACACCTAGGGATTCTGATTCCATAGTCTAAAGCGGGAAGACGTGGGATTTTTCATTTTTTCAAACTTTTGACATGCTTCTGAGGCAGAGGACCCAGGACCGTCCTTGGGGAAACACCACCGAACAGCATTTTCCCCTCACCTTGGATTCTGCCAGTCATTTCACTCATACCTAAATTTGCTACCTCAATATCATTCACTGACTCATAGAGAACAAACGAGACTGAGAGTCACGTAGATACGAGACATCCTCTGAGCTTTTCTACCTCCTCCCTGCGCAACCTTGAGACAGTTACGTAAGCTATTTCAGCCTCAGCTGTTACCTTCACCTCATATGGCTGGTGAGGAGGCTTTCAAAATATTCTATCAGTTATGCTGATCCACGGTAGGAGCACTTTAAATCCTAGCTGGTTTTGGTTCCATCCCCTTCCTTCTTTCCATTAATTACTTGGAAGCCTGGGCTGCTCCATCTTGCGGTTCCCCAGCAAACCTGTCTCTCTTTCTTCGGCTGCTGGGAGCCACATGCTCTGCCACTGTGTCTGCCACACCGATAACCAGAATGCATTCTGTTGTGGCTTTTACCACTGTTGTTCAGGTACCAACGCCAGGCAGGATTTTCCTCCATATAAATAATTTGTGGGCCGATTGCCAATAAAATAACCACAGGAAGTATCTAGAGCCTGATTTTGTTTCCTAATACATTTTTCCCCTTTGTAAAGGACACCATTATTAAAACATTTTTAACAATTTCTGGGACCGGTTACCTCTTTACAAGAGTCTCTGGTTGGTAATGAAAGAATGAACATTAAATGCTTTTACATAAGTGGCTGGGGGAAAAATAGGAATAGCTGTGTTAAGAAAAACAGTTATTTAATTATGAGCATTTTATGGTGCTCTTAAGGTATCAGAACCCCACAGCTTGCTTTACTAACACTGCATTTCTAAATCTAGCTTGTGCTGGTTTCCTTCCATTTTCAACATTTCGTTTCCTGGGCAATTTGAAAACAGCAGGCCAGTTTGGAGATAAACATTAAAATACAAATACTTCAGCTCTAGTGATTTTGTGAAGCAGCCACACAAAGCACTTGCAGTTTCAAGCATATTTTTAAAAACACACAGTGCTTGGGGACCGCTGTGCCATAATACCTTACCCTGAATAGGTTGTTGATTTGTGGCAACACATTTAATGTCTTTTTATTATTTAACATAAAATTCAGGCAATGGACCTGGCCCAGATTCAGAGGAAGGGAAAGCTGACAAGCTCCTGTCTTGTTGATATGCTGGTTCCCTTTAAGGGAGAACCTGGGTTTGTAAAACACACTGACCTGCCACTTCTGGGGGTTTCCATGGGACCTCCTTTTATGACCATATGATTTATCATATCATCATGGCTATTACTTCTGCACATACACTTACAGCCAAGTACGCTAGTAAGGAGGACTCATATATGCTTGCAGTTTACAAAAGCTTTCCCCCTTCCGTACTAGCTCAAAGCTCACCACAGCTCAGAGGATGAACGTTGCTACTTCCATTATACAGATGTGGATGCTGAGGCTCACGTGAGGCAAACGACATGTGCAGAGCGCCTCGTTAGCAGAAACAGAACATGAACTGAGATGCCTGACCCAGATACAGCAGTCAGTTTATCTTGCTTAGTAAATATTTCTCCAAAATGTCAAAATGATTACATACTTCTGCTCAACAGTGGGTCTGAGTGGTTGGAACAAGTCAGGCAGCTTAGTTATTTGGGAGTGCACACTTGGTTTTAAATGGTCAAACACGCATTTCCACCATGGAATTCCTCTGTAGCCTTCAGAGCCCAGTTCCTCCTCTGTGTACTTTCCTCAGCTCTGCCAGGCAGGACCTTCCATTTTTGTTCTTTCTATAAATAGTTATACTTTTGTGCCTGGCGTTGTGCTAAGCACTGGGGAGTTAGCAGTAACAAGGGTAGACATGGTCTTGGGTTTCAAGAGGTTACTGTCAAATGGGATGGACAGTTGCAAAAACAATTTTTAAAATTACATGATGATAAAGGCTATAAAGGATAGAACATGAAGTGTTAGGGTATATAGTACAGGTATATGTATAGGGTATATAATATGGATGCCCATGCTAGGTAGAGAGAGGATAGAGATGAAGGGAGTGGAGGGCTAACTAGCTGCAGTTAAAGAGTCAAAGGTGGGTTTCTCTGAGAAAAGAATATGGCTCTTATGCTTTGGAGGAGAGCTAGTGGCTTCTGTTACTCTAATTTATTCTCCTCTGTTATTCTATTTAGCCTTTGATGACAGGAACTATATTTTATCCATATTTCTTCAATCTCTGAGCTTACAGTAGCAGCTCAATGATATGTGTAGTTGTTCTGTTGTGCCTGTTGAATCAATGAGCCAATGACCTTCCCTTTAAACTGCAAGATAAAAGCTCTATGTTACCAAGTTTCCAGGTGATTGTTACTCAGTGCTCTAGGGAGATTAAATAACCTAAAATATTTCTTGATAGTATTCCCTTGATCACTGCCTCAAGTAATATTACTCCTACCATCAATAATCTTATGTCACAGTTATGTTGCTACATATGTGTTTAAAGCATATGCCCTGTTCATCCATCACTTCCTTCTGTCAACAGGGCTGTCTCTATTTAAATAATATTAATTATTATTAACTTGGTTAATAATAATGAATTCTTATAGGACACTTATATTCTGTTACATCCGCTTCTAAGCCCTTCATAAATATTTCCTAATTTAATCTTCACAATATTCTGAAGAGAAGAGAATTATTATTCTTACATTTTACAGATGAAAAAACTGACACAGCAAAAGGTTAAATAATTTGTCCAAAAGACCCGATAAAGGACAGTGGCATGATTTAAACTAGGCAGTCCACATGTGGAGCCTGCAATCTTAAACACTATTGTAAAATACACTTTCCAATGATTTGTGTAATCTGGCACCTACCTAGTCCAGTGGTCTTCCTTATTCAGCATTTGATTGCTGCCAAATTTTACCACTTCATCTAAAGAAGTCACTCTGTAGATGTATCGCATGAGTCAGTACATCCCAACATCATAACCTCAAAGGACTATTTATCCAATAAGGGAAGCTGGCATTGCTCAGAATCTATAGATGAGGAGACACAATGGCTATATTCATTATATCCTAAAAGTTGACCATTTGGACTGAACTGACCCATTAACAGGATGACTGACCAGGTGGCTGTTTGATTAAGTAGGCTCATGGTCAACCAGAGGGCCTGAGATGTTCCAATTGGTCAGCCACTCCCAGAGAATTCAGAGCTATTCTCCTACAGTCAAATCTTTAGTAATTCTTAACAAGCATAAAGTAAAATTTCCATTTTCTTTTCAGTCCATTGATTTTTCCCCCCTTCATATTAAAGAAGCCCTAAGCAGCCAGACCAGAAGCTCTGCATCCAGCTCAGCTGTCCCCCATAATGGTACATGCGTCTGTTCTCCAGAGAATCCAGCCCATGGATATGAGAGGCTCACACAGACTTTCACTGCCTTCCCTCTCTTTTATATAGCTGACTAGTTCAGTGCTAGATTTTCCAGAACAAGAAATCTCAAGATAACATCACCTTTGGTTCATTCAATCATTCATTTGTTCATCTCCTTGGAGGGCATCGGTGCTCACTCCCTTTTATATTTAACGGGCTCTTTTAATTTTAACATTTGAACATTAACATACTCTTTTATTCACATGCATATCAAATTCTTTTGCTTTCTTAGGAGTGCACTCAATCTGCAAATGTCTCTTGCGCAGACCTTCTCTTTGTAGGCTTTTCCTAGTTTTCTTCTTTTCTGCTATTCAACTCATCTTGAGAGCATCCTGCTTCTCAAACTATGAATACTAGAAAATACTTTGCCCTGGTTGTCAAGAGTTCAGGGCCCTAGATTGGGTTCTGATTATAAGCCAGTTACATGATTACCTCTGTCCCAAGTCCTCAACTTTCTCACTTATAAAATGAGGTGTGGATGGGTGATTACACGATCATAAAGAAACTTGCTGGTTGTAATTTTTTCCTGTTTTTTTTTTTTTTTTTTTTTTTAGTCAGGCGCTAGGGTTACTTCAGGTCTGAGTAGGTGTGGGGAGACCTGGGGGAAAAAGGTGGCTGGCTATTTCCTTGTATGACTTGACCAAATTGCTCGAAAGGGAAGAGGAAGAAATTATCATTCCCAGCTCACAAAGACAGTGTCTGATAACATAAATCTCCCTTCCTTCTTGGATCCCTTAAATGACAGAGCACTGGTGGCAAGGATAAACTGGAACTCAACTTTTGCTGTGACCACACTTGACCTGGTTGACATGTCTTATCCAAGTGACTGTCAACTAACAAGAGACAGAGGCAGAATTATGTATGTCTCTGGATTTGGGTGGTTCTCCCTGATATTAATCACTTGTCGGTAGATTTGTCCCTGAGCCCAGAGCTGGCACGCTGCATAGTATAAGAAACTAAAAGGACTGATTTCATTTATTTAATGTTGTTAAAACTTTACATATCTCCTGGCACAGCTGTAAACCCTGGAGATTTGAAGGCCACCCTTCACACACATCCCAAGAGACTCCTGGGTTGTTAGCTCTGACAGGCTTCTCATCTCTTTCCATTTCTGACTCTCCAAACTCAGACAGGGACAGCACATCAAAATAGACACTGATATCTACACTTGCTGCTGCAACCATGGGCATCCATTATAGCAGCTGGAGCCATTCCTTCAAAGCCTTCCCAGTAATCTGAGTCAAAGAGAAAGTCTGGCCTTGGAGTTGACAGCCAAAGCCCTCCAACAGCTAGTCTATACCCTCAATTAATGTCCTTGACATGTCTTGAATTTTATGTTGTTGGAATTTTTAATTAAATATTAAAGAATTTTTGTGGTAGAAGATGACAGCCTGTTGCCAAATAATTTACACTACCATGTTCTATTACTTTNAAGATTTTATTTATTTATTTGACAGAGATAGAGACAGCCAGCGAGAGAGGGAACACAAGCAGGGGGAGTGGGAGAGGAAGAAGCAGGCTCATAGCGGAGGAGCCTGATGTGGGGCTCGATCCCATAACACCGGGATCACGCCCTGAGCCAAAGGCAGACGCTTAACCGCTGTGCCACCCAGGCACCCCTGTTCTATTACTTTTTAAAGCACTTTGTCTAGTATGCCAAATCCTCTGAGACATGCCACCAACCAAAAGCACTAGGTTCTTCCATAAATCAAGTTTTAAGAAAAGATACTTGTGACTTGGGTTCACATTTCTCCTTTTAAAGGATTCCAGAAAAAAGCAGAGTTATTAACATTTAGCAGTTCAACAAATCTGGGGAAATTTCTTTTACAAACATTCATTCAACTATTGAATACATTTTACTACACTGTCTCATTTAATCTTTATAAAAATTCTAGCATAGAAATTTATTCCCCTTGAAGAGGTGAGAAAACTGAGGCCCAACTAGGACAGCAACTTGTACAAGGTTACAGAAGGAGAAATGGCAAAGCCAGGATCCAAACTGACTTCAATTCAAAACCTTTCTCAAACTCCAGCCCTTTGGCTCTTTGAGTTAGGCTGGTTAACACCGCTAAATGTCATCTCTGGTTGGTTGGTTGGTTGGTTGGTTGGTTGGTTGGTGGTTGGTTTGGTTGTTTTGTTTTGCTATACTCAAACTTTTCCTGGAGGCTTAAGGGAAGAACCAATGATCTCACAAATTTCCTTCTAGTCCTGTGATCCTATGATATTAATTCCCTCTCTCATTTTCTTCCTGCTTTCCATCCACATTTATAGAACATCTAGTATGTGTTACCCACCAAGCATAAAGATGGAAAGACACTGCACCCACCTCTCTGCACATTACAATATGTGTTTCCAATCCTATGCTAGTCTCCAGTATTTCCCCAAGCATCCATTCATTCATTAACTGAGCAAATATTTATTGGGTATCTACTAAAACATTATAGTAAGCCCTGAGGATTCAACATATAATTCAGGCTTTGTCCCTGAACTCAGGGAGCTTAGGTTCTGATGGTCTCCATCTGTGTTCCTCTTTAATTTCTTTTCTCTCCACATGCTTATTCTAAAAGGATCTTTCTGAATCATGACAGATTGGTAGGCTCATGAGTTTAGGGTACACATTTTTGAGTGGAAATTGAGATCATGAGATGTTATCAAGTTGCTTATGTCCACTTATTCAACAGTACCTACAGGATCATGGTACCTAAGGATATTTTCATTTATTCATTTCTTAACTTCATTTTATTTTTATTTAACCTTTTCTATTTGCAGTTCACACCTCCCCCAACTCATCTATAAGCTTCTTGAGTCACTCCATGGTGACTCTACACACAGCACAGGTTATAAAAACATCAACGGGATAAATTCCAAGCCCATTTCTTTGTCCCTTGTTGTTGTTGTGTGTCTATAAACACGAGGTAGCAACTCTAAAGTCTTGTTATAACAGGCAAGACTGTAAATATGAATAATACATAGCCCAAGCAAGTTCCCCACCCCAGGCAGCAGATACTGCCAGTGAGGGATACTACCAGGGACTGTAACTTTTTGATAAATATAACAAGGACTCCACTAGAAGTCATACAACTCCCCAAAGTGGATTTTAGACATTTCTCCCCTTCCCGATAAAAACATTGCAGAGCTAGACAGGAAATATGGGGAGGGAAGAGGAAACAGAACAAAAGTTGCCATATTTGTCTTCATCTGTGCCTTGGTTTCCTTATTTTGAAGGTACTCTTAATAGTAAAAGAAGCTCTACTTACACCTCTCGGGCTAGCTTTAACTATCCAATGAGACAACGTGTTTAAGTGTTTTATAAACAATAAGCATAATATTTATGTTGTGAACAAGGTTTAAATTATATATTATGCTACAGACAAAATTTAATCTCTATTCCTTCATTTTTCATTTGCACTTTCGACTCACCAGATTTGTGACCTATTCCTCCTAGGCTATGCTCCCAGCTCCAATAACTTCATCAGCTAACACCCAGATGCTAGTGCTTAATAATGGTTTAATTATCAGCTATCTTCAGATACTAGTAAGGTTTAATCAGTGGGTATCATGACCGTCCCAAGTGGGGGAAATACTGCAGAACAGAGAATGGCTGGCGCTACTCCTCTTGCAACATAGAAAGAGGCGTCTATCCACCCATCTACTCCCAGGGTCATGTTAGAAGATCCAACTTTGGAATGTTGCGGAATGTTCCCTTTATTGATGTGTGAAAAGGAATGTGCATGACAGTTAATGTTTTCTGCACTCTAATACCTATGCCAGGGACAATTCTAAATGTCTTACATGGATTAATTATATCTTCACTGCAACCCTGTGAAGGAGAGAGTATCATCCTCATTTTAGAAGAGAACCCCGCAGTCTGCTCTGGAAACCACCCCAACTAGCCCCACGCCACACTGAGAACCACTGCGGGCAGTGGATATGGAGGAGAGATTGCAAGTCTCCGAATTCCCCAGGAGGAAAACAAAGCTCCCTTACTGCGAAGACTAAAGGTATCCGCCTAGCCATCTTTGGTTATAATTGTTTTTTATTTCCAGCTCCACTTTTATGCCTTCTTATGCCCGCTCACACCTTCATTTTTTCGTGCACGGTGTGCTTCCCACATTAGCCTAATGCTTATTCATTCTCCAGGAGTTAGCTTAAGGCTCCCCTCCTGTAGACAAATGTAGATGCTTCCCACGATGGGTTCCCATTGCCCAATATACACACCTCCGTGGGTGCATTTATCTTCACATTCTGCAATCACCCATCTATCCGACCGCCAGTCCTTGAGAGCTGAAACTGGTCTTTTCATCTCCATTTCACCAGGGTCTGGCGTGACATCTGGCACTGGCAGAAAGATTTGTACAAGCCCATCAACTGTGAGTGTGGATAGAAGGAAACAGATTATATATTAAGGAAAGCTACATCCAGAATCAGATTCACTTACAAATTCATTTCCACAATTTGAAGCAGAATTCTAAAACAAGAATTCTGGAAAGCATTAAACTTCCATTTTCTCTTGTGGTTTTCCAAATCAGAAAGCCACCTGGGAGGCATCTTAGATGGCTTAAAAAATCAAGTAATGAAATAAATCCCTTGTTTCTTGTAATCAGCACTCTGCCATGTGCAACCAGAACAAGATTTAGGAGCGTGTGTTTCTTGGTTTTCCATCTCTCCTGCTCCCAAAAGGAGTCTTTCCCAGACCAGGTACTAGACCGTTTGTGATGCCGAACAGGAAATATGGGTGGAGGGCAGGCTCAGGAAGAGAAGATAATGAGAAAGGACTAAGCCAAAGCAACCAAGCTGACCTACGTAATATAGAGTAAGGCCATGGGGAGGAGGCCAGAGAGGAAAATTAGTAGCCGGGACTGGGACAGAGACTATGGAGGGGTACCGTGTGAAGGGCTTTGCAACAGCTGTGGGATAAGGAATAAGGATTTGCAGTGGAAACTATGAGAAATACGATATGGCTTGGATATGCTTTCATTTTTATGAGCGATGGGAGTAAAAACAAGTTTTTATTATTATTATCTGTGATTGCTCAACTGCAGTTCTCCTTAAAGAAATAGCCACTTAGGTCTCCAGGATACTTAGGATTATGTATATTATTTAATTCCAAAATTTTGGCTATGACTACATGGGTGTGTTCCAAAATGCTCAAAAGTCTGAAAAGTTTCAGTTTTTTAATTTCACTCAAGGGCAATGTCCAGGAGTGAGATGAATTTGCATTTCTTTTTCAATTTATTCCAGTAATGATTTAGCATTCCTTATAGAGGGCACTCCAGGAAGCTAACTCTATTCTTTCCCTTAACCTAGCTTTGCCTAAAGCTAGAGACATCCTGGATTTAGACAGATTTGTGCTATTCACTATGGAGCAGTATTTCCAACATTTTCCAGAACCTAGATCCCTTTGAGAATCCAATGAAAAGTATGGATGCTCCTCAGAAAAATTAATGTACATTAGAAAATACACAAAAAATTTTGCTTACTCTTTGAACAGACTCAAAATACGCTGAAGGCTTTCCATGGACCTTCCAGGTATCCATGAACCCAAGTTACCATGGGTAACTACATGGACCCAGGTAGGGACAGTTATAATCTACTGTCCCTAGACGGGCTCACTTGCCTACCATGTTTAACCATGTTAAAACATTTCATCTTACTTCCCATCCCAAAAAAGCAACATCTATAGTCAAAGCAACTCTGGGGAAATCTGGAGTTTTGCTTAACCCTAACGTGATTTTGGTATCTAGAAATCCCAAATCTGATCCCTTCACTTAGGACTGGAGACAAAGAATCACTCAGAGGGTTAACAAAGACAAATGTTGGCCTTTATCATTTCTGAGACTATTTAAAGTCACTGTCGTGCATCGGGCATTGTTTAATAATTGATATACAGTGTGGAGTGGCAAGTTTGTGATAAACAGTTGAGGTCTTCAGGTAAGAAAGGTCACCCATAAAGGAAGAAGTGGTTAGAGGAGGTCAGACATAACAGGTTCCTTCAAATTTCCTGGACAAAAGCCCTCGAGGGTACCCCTGCAACTATACCAAGTACAATCTGTAATTGAAGAGTGGTTTTCAAAGCCGTCCCTAGCTAAAGCATTTGCAGTAATCCACTCAGGCAATACTTGCTTGCTGCCAATAAGTCCCATAATTCAGGCTGTCCACCTGAACCACCCCTCAAGGAGAGTAAGTAAAGGCTTCTTCCTCCACCCCCACCTCCTTCCTCTTAGTCCCCCTCTCTCTCAAGAACAGGCCAGCACTACTGAAGGCCAGTTAAATTCATCTCATATCTGACTGCCAAATGAAATGGTAAAATTCCCTCAGCCCCTCCGAAGAAACTTTCAACAATCAAATAACATAACAATTCCAACCAGATGTCAAATACTTTTAGAGTACAATTTCTCATATCTTTCTACTTCATTCTAATCATTTTTTATGAGGAACATTTATAAAAATATTATGGTCTTAAGAATTATATGACACTGCTGTTTTTTCCTTAACTGAAGCATGAGCCTTTCTTTCCCAATAAGCAATGAAGAGAAGAAAAAAAAAATAATGTTTAATGCACAAATAGCACTTAAGTACTAGGCCAGAAGAAAACCTCAATATTATATGTTATATGATTATATTTCTATTACCTAATAAAACAAAGTTTGAGTAAGAAACAAGTGTGTTGAGTCTCGGTTATGCACTAGATACTGGACCAGAGCCGAGGGCTGGGTGTTCTACTTGAGAGACACAAACTGAATATTTTCTGAAGCAGAAAACCTTATGTGAAATAACCCAATCGCTTATACAAAAAGATATAGAAAAGGAGGAAACTTTAAAGAGTTTGAAAGAGAATGAAAAAAAGAAGCCAACATCCAGAAAAAAGAATATTCAGAATAAAATCAATCTGGCTGACAACAAAGGGTTCTGCAATGTCAGAAAGAGGCTGAATCACATCAAGGCTAATTTCTTCCGTATCGACCCCACTACATGAGAGTGAGTACCCAACATCTGTGAATACTTTACTCCCTCCAAGAGATAGCGATCTTCCTTCACTCCTACCTTCAACGAGACAACACCCAGAGTGTATTTTGACATCCCAAGGGAGGGAACTACAAACACGATCTTGCAACAGACATCTGTCCTTTTTGTGGGTTGTGCAGTGTCTGAAACTCATTCCTCCTTGGGGGATTCCTCCCTTTGTGGCAAAGCAGAACTTTCGTGCCACACTGGAGATAGCAAATTCTCTAAACTCATGTTACAGGCCTAACTTGCACCTTCGTACAAACCCATGACAGGGGCTCTATCAGTCTGACTCTTGAGCTGTGGACTTCGAATTTAACGTGGCAAAGTGAAAAGGCAGAGGTCCTCAGGACACTCATGGCAGTGGCAGTGGTGTAAAAAGACTCATCATGTGGGAGCAGCAGTAGGAACTGGGCTGAGCATGGGTCGTCGTCTGGCGACAGTCCCAGCCGCAAAGCAAAGGGCCACTTCGGGCACGCTACGGAGGTGGCTGTTCTGTGGCAAGACTCTAGTTCCATCATGGGATTCTGACCATTGTTTCCAGTTCTGGAGGGTTTCGGCCTGGGTTTCCTGCAATCTAGGCTACTCTAAGATCACCACTAAGTACCCTCCTCATTGTTTTTAGGGATTTACTAAAGTAAGTTGTTAGAACTGATAAAGCACCGCAACCTTAACCCTCCATCTCTTTACATCATTAATTTTTTTAATTGGGTTCAATTTTAAATTTACACAAAAGTTAAAAGAGCAGTTCAAAGAATTTCTGGACACTTTTCAGCCAGTTTCCCCAATATTATTATTCTGCACTGCTTTTTTTTTCTCTCTCTCTCTCTGTAATTCTTCTAAACTGCTTAATAGTAAATTACAGACATGACATCTTTTCCCTAAAATGTCATTTGTATTTACTTAAAAAAATGATCTTACATAATCGCAGCAAAATTTACAAAATCATCATATCAATATGGATACACTACTGTTACCTAATCTGCAGAACTTTATTCAGAATTTGCCTAGTGTCCCAATAATGTCCTTTATAACAAAAGAAAATTCAAGATCATTCTGGAACTACTCAGTACATTTTAAATAAATGTCTGTCCTGCCTAAATCAGCCAGAGATGTTTTCTGTTGCTTGTGGGAGATAACCCAAATTGATAAAAAATGATTAGAACTAGGAGTGAGAATCTGCAAGTAACAGACTTTAAAATGTGCAACCGCCCATGTTAAAAAAAAAAGGCAGAGGCAGAAAGAAGAGAGGACACCGGTGTGCTGCACTAGCAAGGTGTTCAACTGTTTTATGCTGAACCCCTGCGACCATCTACATGCCTAAGGAAGGCTGCCAATGCTATCAATTTCTTATAGCCATCAGTGGGATCCTATAAGAAAAAGACATAAGGAAAATGGCCCTCCTTTCGCTAGACACAACCATACCTGGAGGTGATGCCTAGGACTCTAACAGCCATTTTTGACCAGAGAGGAGACAAGTCTAAAGACAAGGACAAGCCTTTGAAGATGGCATGGCATCAATGGGGAAGCAATGGATCCTTCCAGATGTGGCTGAGCTATCCCACCGCTGGACTTCTAGCTTTGTGAGATACATTTTTCTATTATTTAAGCTAGTTTCTTTCAAGGTTTTCCATTACATGCAACTGAAAACACCCTAAAGATAAACATACTCAGCCAAATGACTCCAGCTCTGTGTTGACATTTCATTTGATGGGTTAGACATTCTCATAAATATAAAACTGGAGGAGGTGCCATTATCTTCTACTATATCATAAAGTAGTTTCCTAGATCCTCCCAACATGGTATTTCCTTTTTTTTTAAGCATCATAGGGGATTGAATAAAATGTTTAAACCACCAGTGACAAGTAAAATACCACTAGTGAAAATAACAGCATGAAGAAGTCTCTTAAAATGAGTTTCTCAGCGTTCTTGCATAATATGGATTAAATAGCTCATCAACATTTATAAAAGACTTAATAGTATAGTTAACACTTGAACAACATGGGTTTGAACTATGCAGGTTCACTTATCTGTGGATTTTTTTCAAGAAACACTATACAGTACTGTATTTTATCTTCCTTATGATTTTCTTAATAACATTTTATTTAGCTCACTTCATTTTAAGAATACAGTACGTAATACATGTAACATACAAAATATGTGTTAATCAACTGTTTAGGTTATGGGTAAGGCTTCCAGTCAACAGTAGGCGATGAGTAGTTAAGTGCTGGGGAGTCAAAAGTTACAGCAGGGAGATCGGTAGGAGAAGGAAGGGAATAACGAAGGGGGGGTAAACAGAAGGGGAAATGAACCACGATAAGACTATGGACTCTGGGAAACAAACTGAGGGTTCTAGAGGGGAGGGGGTGGTGGGATGGGCTAGCACAGTGATGGGTATTAAGGAGGGCATGTATTGCATGGAGCACTGGGTGTTATACGGAAACAATGAATCATGGAACACTACATCAAAAACTAACGATGTGCTGTATGGTGACTAACATACCATAATTTAAAAAAAAAGTTATATGCAGATTTTCGACTGTGCAGGGCAGGTGACTCCCCTAAGAACCCCCCCCCACCCCGCCACATTGTTCAAGGGTCAACCATTCTAAGTACTAAGGAAGTCTTTTATGTAGATTAATTTATTAATCTATATAATATGTTATGCAATAGTTAGTCCCATTTTATAGATGAGGAGAGAGGATTGGGGACATTTACCAATTTCATCAAGGTCACAGAGATCTTAAATGCCGGATTCAAGATTCATACGGAGTCCCGTTCCACAGCAGGTGAGGCC
>NC_048226.1:82687195-82773428 GCF_002007445.2 Ailuropoda melanoleuca
GGGTATTAAGGAGGGCATGTATTGCATGGAACACTGGGTGTTATACGGAAACAATGAATCATGGAACACTACATCAAAAACAAATGATGTACTGTATGGTGACTAACATACCATAATTTAAAAAAAAAGTTATATGCAGATTTTCGACTATGCAGGGCAGGTGACTCCCCTAAGAACCCCCCCCACCCCGCCACATTGTTCAACGGGCAACCATTCTAAGTACTAAGGAAGTCTTTTATGTAGATTAATTTATTAATCTATATAATATGTTATGCAATAGTTAGTCCCATTTTATAGATGAGGAGAGAGGATTGGGGACATTTACCAATTTCATCAAGGTCACAGAGATCTTAAATGCCGGACTCAAGATTCATACGGAGTCCCGTTCCACAGCAGGTGAGGCCGCCTGTCTGATAACTAGGCCAAAGCGATAACTCTCCTCAAGGGAAAATTAATTTAACAGGTTAAGTTGAACTGAAAACTAGACATGTGAGTAGAAGGGTAGGTGTGGAGTATCATTCCCAAACTCAAGATGAGATGCTGTCAAAGAGACTGGGGGGGGGCGTGTCAGCTGGAGGAAGGAGCTNGCGTGTCAGCTAGAGGAAGGAGCTGGGATCCATCTCCATCAGCATGGAGTCCCTGACTTACTCACGGCAGCCACAGCCACCCAACCACCCACACAGATGAAACTGGCTGGCACAGAGGGACAATAAGGGGAACTGTAACATTTTCAGAAGAATTGTTATGTCTAACAAAAACCTCTCCTAGAGCAGCTAGGGCTAATGGCCTCATTTTCTGCAAAATGAATCTGAGACACTTGCTCAATTATATCCCTGACCTACTCTCTTGTGCTTCAGAGGATAAGGTAGCTTGTGAGCTGCCCAAAGGTGGGGAAATGCCTGCTTATTTTAACAGAGTTCATGACCCTCTCTTAGCTCTCTGGAGGCCCTGGTCCCCACCCTATATGTTCACTAGCAGCCTGATTCGCCAGTCTCACGGCCAGGCCTGGATAATTCTCCACAGAGAAGCACAGAGGTATATTTCTATCACTGGTTCTCCATCTCTTAAAGCATCACTCATCTGAATTTTACACATCCTGACTCTGAAAAGGATGAGTTTTGGTAGTGAGGATTAAGACAGCAGGGAGCATTTGTTTATAAGTTGAGTGTTTGGCTTCTGCCCTATAGCAACGGTGGGTAGACATCATCTCCCCAACACAGTTCTAAACAATTTACCAACTCATCTTCCCAGGATTACTTGATAGTGATCCATTTCCACAGTTAGCCAATTAGCATCAGGGAAAAAATAGGAAAAACTACCGTTTGTGATCTACTTACCTTCTTCCAGGCCATGAGTTTAGCACTTTCTATATATTAACAACCCCCATAAGAAAGCTCCGGGTAGTGTCATCCCCAGAGAACAAAGTTCTGAGAGATTAGGAAACCTTCCCACATTCTCACAGCAAGTGAGTTCTTGTCATCAGTCCAGTCAGTGTAGACCCAAGACCCTCCTGATCCATCAAGATGCCACTTCATCTACCTCTTGATAGAACCGAACAAAAGGGAATAATACAAACAATGACTATTCTGTAAATAACCTCCTTTGCAGTAGGATCAAATGCTAGGGAGAAGGACATGGTATTGTGGGTGTTCAGGAGAAATATAAAGCAGGAAACAGAATTAGAGCATTAATCAAATTTCAGCATTTGACTTTCTTCTTACAGAAATATATTTATCACTCTTGATTTTCCTCCAACCTCAACCTTGCTCCTTCTTAATATCCATTTCTGGTTCCTCCTCCTCTGCTAACCCTTAACTCTGTTGTCCACCCTCTTTTCTCTCCAAATTCCTTCTCTAGGTGATCTCATCCTCTTCCATGGCTTAAAATAATGCTTTTGTGTACCGATGACTCATAAATCTCTATCTCCAGCTCTTAACACTCCCCTGGGCTGTAGATTTATATATCCAACTGCCTACTTGACATCGCCTCTTAGCTGTCTAATAGACATCTCAAATTTAGTATGTCCAAAATAAAATTCTTGATTTACCCCCAGCTGTCTTCCTTATCACAGTTGATTGTATCACCACCACCAAGTTTCTTGGGCCAAAAAACCTTTTCTCGTTCCTCCCAAACAATCTATCAGTAAATCCTGCCAACTCTTATCTCCAAAATACTTTCAAGATCCCACCACTTATCACCATCTCCACTGCTACAGCCTTAATCTCAGCAACAAATATGTCACACCTGGGCTGCAGCAGGCTGTTTCTACTCTTCCTCTACCAGAGTTCATTCTCCACACAGCAGCCAACTAGAATGATCTTTTTAAAGAATAAAACAAGTCAAATTGATCTACTGCTTAAAAGCCTCCAAAGGTTCCACTGGGCTTAGAGTAAGACACAAACTCCTCCATATCACCAACAAAGCCGTCCATGATACAACCCTTACCAATCTCTCAGATATGACCACATACCTCACCATTCACCTGCTGCCCGCACCTGCTTCCTACCCTTCCAGCAGACTCCTTCATGTCATTGGCCTTTGAAACTGCTATTCCTCTGCACAGAACGTTCTTTCCTCAGATCTTCTATGATTACCTCTTTTCCCTCATTTGGGTCTCGGCTCTGATATCCCCTCTTTAGAATGACTTTCATTGGCCATTCCAGCTAAAATGTCTTTCTTCATTCCCTCCCACAAGTTCCCCTACATCCCATCACCTAGTTTTATTAGTTTAAAAGCACTTACATTATGTGGCAAGTGATAGTTTGTGTTCACTATTTGTTGTCTGTCTCCGTCCCCCAGAATATAAACTATAAGGAGAGAGCCTAGTTCAAGAGAAAGTGTCCCAGTCAATGAATACGTGAGCTCAGTGGTGACATAAGGGAAGTCAAGCTTCTATGGAGACTGAATGAAATACCCTACAATGATATCCATTCATGATTGAGCAATACTAGTTTCTGGAATCTCTTGACTCAGAGAACGACGTGTTCTGGCTAGAGAACACTTAAGTAGAATCTCAATTTTACATTAACAAATCAGCACTTTTATCCATAACCTCTTATGAGTTTGAATGTATGTTCCAGTTGCCCAGGACAAAATCATTTGATGGCAATCAAATTAAAGGAACCTATAAATCTAAGGACTAGCGAGCTCTCCCCTCCTAGTCAATACAAAAATAAGTACCTAGAATTGCAGTAATAACCATCAAAAACCTACACTGAGTGGCATTAGCTCAGTGCTCAGCTGGTAGGTAGCAAGGAATCTTTGGCTGCAGCTGCAAAGATCGTAATCTAGGCATATATGACCTATTTTGTAAAATGTCACCTGTGATAACTTAAAAGGTAATATATTTTTTTGAACTTGTAGATTCACAGGAAGTGATTTGGAAAGAACTTTTCTAGCAGGTGTTGATTGCTGTTGGCTGCATTTGACAAGATACTACAATAAAAACAGTGAGCTAAGAACAGAATTAACTGATTTGTAAGCAAGTATGGAAGGTAAGAGAGATGGCCCAGAAAACTGGAGATTTGCAGAAGTGGAAAAGACCATTTTTTCTTATCACGACTTGGTGGAAAACTGAAAGATTAGAACACAGTCTTGTGTCAAAGAATAAATCAAGGGCACGTTTTTCACACCCAGTGTTAAACTTCTCAATTAGTTAAGATGGCAGTTAGTTAGGCTTCCACTTGGACAAAACAGCCCAAATAAAAAAGACTGAAGGTGTGGCTCTTCCAATGAAGTCTGGTGGGCTCAATATACCTGCAGTTAAGATGAAACAGAGAGAAGGGTGTCTCAGTAAAGAACTGTATATGTGGCTAGTGGTGCAAGGAACTGACCAGAATCAACTATAAAAAGAAGCTGATTAAATTCTTGAGTTGTGCAGGCGNGTGTGCAGCCGAAGAATCTATGAGCCTTCTAAAAATGTTTGTGACAGTTTTGTGTAGTCTAAAGACAGAAACCTTAACAAGTTGGGCTTATGAGCTTCTATGATCAAGCTGAAGGATAAGAAAGCTTCTCAACCTTGAAGGAGGACACATTCTACAATGTACTTTCCAGAAGTACCCAAGCCAAATAAAAGGCCCCTAAAGTGCAGAGTCAGGGACCATGGAGAACAATGGACTGGAAAACCCTTTCCCAGGGGCCCAATCAGCACCTAATAACGCAGCTTCCTTACCCCCAGGGGGTTGGGACTTGCAGTTAGATTTCAGAATTGATGTGAATCAATGACTTCCCCTTTCCAAATGGGAATGTTGTAGACAGTTAGCCTCTGCTCTGCTATTCTGTACTAAGTATGGGGGAAAGAGATAATTTATTTTTTTCCAGTTGGTTTGGAGATCAAAAAGAACCACATCCACACCATTAGGTATCACCCAGAAATCATGGGCTTGGAGTTTGAGGCTCTGACTGAATAGGACTTTTGAGCTGTCTCCCCAGGGACAGACAGTGAGCTGAACATCAATGACCATGAGTGGTATCTTTAGTGCTGCTTACTGAGTATTTCTCATTCTCTCATCCCCAATTGCATGGGAGAATTATAATACCTTGTTCCCTTTTGGGTGAGTGAGACATGTGACTAGACCTGGCCAATGAGTTGTGAGCAGAAGTGTCATCTTTTACTTCCAGGTCAGAGCATTTAATTCCTAGTGTGTGAAAGCTTCCAAAGCTCTCTTCCATATGGCACAGTGATCAGCATTGGTTTTGATGCGTGCTTCATTTGGGACCCTGAGCAACCATGATACACAGAGTTTCTCCAGTGATTCACAATAGCCAGATAGCTATATAGTTATTGTTTTAAGCCACTGCAATTTTAGGGTTTTTGTTGTTGTTGTTGTTGTTGTTGTTGTTAGAGGCAATGCCTAAGCCTCTGATAAACTCCTTTCTCTGATAGCCTTGTAAAAATTCTTATTTTATCATTTTATGACAATGGATTAAGACTCTGTGCACTGCTTTACAACCTACTTACAAAACAGTCTCATACATCTTTTGATACCATTTATATATTTTTCTGCAACATTATCATTTATGGCTGCCTAATAACCCATAGTAGGGATGTTATGTAATTTTTACTCTATCCCATATTGGTAAACCTAAATGAGTTGTTCTGAGCTTTTAGTATTATAAGTAACAACATAATGTATATTCTTATAGCTTAATCTTAATAGTAGGTTCATATAATTTCTAATTTTTACAATTAAAATTTGTGCATCAAAGCATATGCAAATTTTTAAGATTTTGGCATTTATTAATTTATTAATTTATTCAGTTGAATTTTAGGCATTAGGGACCAAGTAGTAATCGAGATGCACAAAGCCTTTGCATGTTACCAAAATGCTTCCAGAGAGAATCTACTGATGACCTCTGATATACCCTACGACCAACGAAGCAGGAGGGCCCACTTTCCCACAGCCTGAGCTACAAGAATACCTTCTTGACATCATAAAATCATCCATTCAGAATGTCCTCCCCAGATTTGAAAATGGCGATAATAAGCAGAATACTCTTGTCTATTTTCAGAAGAGTGTGCCTCAAAAACTAAAATGAGCAGTCAACATTCTCTATCAACTTGGGAGAAGGGACAAATGCCACGTGTTCATGGTGCTTTGTTTAGTCCACGTTATAGCACTTCTCTCACTGTACGAGTTATTTGTTCGTGTCTGTTTCCCTCACCAGATCATCATGTCCTTGAAAAAGAATAAGGAAGAAGGAGTGCTTCAGGAAAGGTTAAGGAGGGCAATTCCTCACGTCACCTCTTCAGATAAGGGTAAATCATTTCCCTGCTTACACTCTCCAGCTTCACCTTCTCAGTGACAACACACGATGAATGTCCGTGTTCTGCCTCTGTTCCTACCACCCCACCTTCCTGAAAGGCAAGTTCATTATGCAAATAAAGGCAAGTTCATTATGCAAATAAAGGCAGAAACTGTTGTGCTGTTCAAAGAGCCTGGTCACAATTACTGGTCATCTTTTGCAGACTCATAAAATTGGAATTGGAGAAATAGCTGTAGGCTGGCATTATTTATGTGGATATAAATTTTCTATTTACATTATAAGAAACCAGAAATTAAAAGGAAGCAGAATGCTACAGGTTCTTTGTCCATACCAGTTCCACACGCACGTGCAAAGGCAATACACGGGGATGTTACAGAACAGAATTTGGTACACCAAATCCACGGAAGTTAAAACCCAAACCCAAAACCCCTGCCCGGGAAATTCAATGGCAAATTTGTATGATGGAGCTTTAAGCAGATTATTTTTTAAGCCTCTCAAGGGAGGCTTTTGAGAACAGTATAAAAGGAATATGATTCCAATACTTTATAAGGAAAATATTATTTTTCAATAAGATATAAAATATTTACTATCTGCCAGTGACGGTATTCTGAGTGATTTGTAGGTATTACTGTGACAGCATAGCGTTTAAGGATGCATTTCATCCTACATAAGCAATAATTTGAGCAGTATATCAAAACCTTAAAAAAAAATTCAAACCCCAGGGGAGTAGAAATGGACTCTTTCTGAAAATAAGTGTGTGCATATCCTTAATATTATTAGTTTTCAGGGGTTTTTTTCCCAACTATTCTCATTTAGATTTTCCCACCAAACTAGTAAATTTTGATCAGACATCAGGAAATGGTGTGCAATATAAAGATATGAAAAAGGAAACATGATACACTTACTGCCGTACTTATTTAATTTGCCAGAATGATTTTCTTTCCTTTTGGGTTCCTTGCTGGGTCCTTGAGGAATACTTTGTCTTTCTCTAGAGCGGGAATGCATTGTATAAATCTCCCAAAAACCTGGCTAACACTTTAGTCTCTTCCTAATAGACGAAAATTTCTCCAGCAGGCATTCGACCTTCTTACATCGGTGGCTCTCCCCTCACGGACACAATCTCATCCCACCTGCTTCCCCATGGAAGCCCTCTGCTCCCCTCAGGGTCACTTCCACCAACTTCTGTTGATACTTGTTTGCCCTGTCTCTCTTTCCTTTCTCTTCTGCTTAGTTCCTCCCCGCTTGCATTTTTCTCTCTTGGTGGTCACACCTAGAGCATCTTCTCTCTACCACGTATGACCCTAAGCTCTGGATGTCCTTTAAATCCAGCTCCACACTCACCTCCACCCTTCCATCTTCCTTTTACCTTGCTTATTTTTGAATATTCTTCAAAGTCCCCCAAATCAGCCATGCCTGATGATCCTACACTTGCTTACGTGATGACATGCAATTATTTATCCTCTCACTTTTTAGGTGGATAGATATGCCTGACTTACCCAAATGGTATCAGTAGAAAACTTGCTGGACTAGGAACTAGGGTCCTGTGGCCCACCATAAAATTATCTGAGTATTACATTATGCAAATTACCTAACAACTGTTTTTTTTCTTCTCTCTAAATAAAGGTGTTGAATTACAGTAACATCCTCTTTAAAGTATCTTCACACCTAGAAGATTCTTCTTAGATTCATAGAACTCTTTTGTTTCCCCTTGTATCTCCCATAACATCTACTACAGAGCTGGAAAAACACTAATTTAATAAATGTAACTTAATAAATTTAATAAGTGACTATTGGTAGATTGATAGATGAGTGGGTGGGTGGAAAGATGCAGCTCTGTGATGCTATCAACTTTAGAATCCCTCATTTCTCTGAACTAGTTAACATAAAAATCATCAAATATTTAATTTTCTTTTTCTACATTGATCACTTATGTTACTAATGAATATTACTCTTTTTCTTCTCTCGTTTGCTTCCCAAATCTGCTCTAATAAAAGAAAACTCTCTGCCTCCCTTCAGAAAAGCCCTGTGGAATCTACCTGCTCTAATGAATATACTGAGTTGCTTTTACAACTTTAATTACTGAAAAAGAAAAGATCCAACTCAACACTGAGACATGTTATGATTTTTTTTTAAATGACTGGTTCTTATGAGATGAGATAATGTTCATAACCAAGACCTGAATTTGATTCTCATCTATGGTAACTCTGGCTGCTTCAATTTTGTGAAATAATTTTCATCAACAATTTGACAGAGAAAAGCAAAAGAAAATGATTTTGTGTCTTCTAACAGCTGCAGATTTGTAAGCAGAGAGCAAACGACAGGCATATATTTGGATCAAAGTGTGAAGATATACTTAATTCTCTTCCAACACTCATTCTCAGTCCCATTTTTAAGATATAAGAATTAATTCCCATGCACACAAACCAGATTCAGATTTCCATGTGAATCATTGCTTTAAATTTCTAGGCAAAAGCTGCCTGTGGAAAGATTGTATGGGAAGAACCTACAGGAAAATTACATCTAGGAATCCTTTCTACAAGATTGGGATCTCTTGCAAAAGGACAGGAATATTGCTTTCCCAGGAGTCTCTCCTTTTTTGATCCTGAGTCCCCATCACCACTGTCCCCAGTTTCCAGATTCCATTTTACAAACCAGGAGAGCACACAGCTTCTTATCAGGGTGACCAGTCGCATGGGACAGCAAAGGTTGTTATGAACTAAAACCCTCTTCTTTAATTTATTTATTTGACACAGAAAGAGAGGGATCATAAGTAGGCAGAGCAGCAGGCAGAGGGAGAGGGAGAAGCAGGCTCCCCACTGAGCAGGAGCCTGATGCAGGGCTCGATCTCTGGACCCTGGGATCATGACCTGAGCCAAAGGCAGATGCTTCACCGACTGAACTACCCAGGCGCCCCTTGTTATGACTTAAACCTTTAACCCAAATATCCAACCTGTGAGATAACTCTCACAAATAACTCTCCGTCTCACTTACACTCCATCCCATTTCAGGCATAATTAAAATATCTCTATCCACTCCCAGATCAAGATATTCCATGATGACAGAAGTGGGGAACACATATTTTGGGCTTTTAAGGATAGTTCCCACTTTAAATGTTGTATGTGATTACTACCCAAGCACACACCTACTTATCAGGCTATTTTTCAATTTCTAGTTCCAGTCATATGCTCATCACAGCTGTGGGTCATAATTTCAGTGACGATCCTGGCAATACAATTCTCAAACTTGTATTCACTCAACATTCATTAGATAGACATTTATTCATTCAATAAACATTTATTGTGTGCCAGGTATCATGCAATGATTTGGAGACAGAATGATGCATAAAATGCAACATCAGCCTTCTAAGATGGAGGTCAGCAAACTTTGTAAAGGCAGAAGTAGCAAATGTTTTAGGCTTACAGGCCACACAGTCTCTATCATAACGGTTCAACTTTGTTGCTATAATGGGAAAGAATTGTAGATACTATGTCAATGAATGAGCCAGCTGTGTTCCAATAAAACTTTATTTACACAAACAGGTAGCAGACTAGATTTGGCCCAGTGGCCACAGTTTGCTGAACCGTGTTCTAGCTGTTTACAGTCTAGACCAGTATCATCCAATAAGAATGATGGGAGACCCAAATGTGAGCCATAAATATACTTTTAAGTTTTCTAGTAGGCACATTCTAGGAAGTAAAAAGCAACAAGTGTATTTAATTTTAATAATACATTTAATTTGACTTGGTATTTACAAAATACTATTTCAACATGTAACCAGTATTTTAAAATTAGTAATTAAGTAGTTTGTACTTTTTATCCTATTTCACTAAAACATGGTATTTCATACTTCACAGCACACCTCAATTCATCCTAGCCATATTTCAAGTACTTGATAGTGACTATGGGTGGTTATGGCCACTATATTGCACAGCCCAGGTCTAGACATATGAGTAACCAGGTAATGGATAGGGATAAGCACAAAACACTTAGCGTGAACACGAATGAGGAAAATGCAACTTGATCTCCACGACAGCTCTGGCTGGTGGTCAGACAGAGTTCCTCAAAGGAGAAGCATCCTACATATGAAGAGGCGTACTGTAGTTGAGGATACAGGGAAGAGGATAAGTCTGGACACAGGGAAAGGCCCAAAAACCCAGAGAGAGGGAAAGGTGCAGCTTCGTCAAAGGACCGAAGGTCACTCAGGATACACAGAACCAGGGTGGAGGAGGCTGAGCACAAGCTCAGACCATGGCAGCGGGAATGGAGTGCAGTGCATTAGAGGTGAGAGATACTGATGAGACAGTATTGACAGAAATTAGAGACTGACTGGACACAGGGGACGAGAAAGAAGGATGAGGAAAGGATGAGGCTGAGGGCTTTTTCTTATACAAAATGCAAAGACGGAGCAGTCATTGGTCAAGATGGGATGCTTGGGGGTAGGAGCAGATTTAGGGAAAGATGAACGGTTTAGCCTTGAACACCCTGGACTCTGAGGCCTCAGGGAACACACACAAAGACCATGGGAGGGAGACACAGGCAGCACCCCCACACGGAAGACACCCTCACACTCAAGAAAACCCTTTATGCCAGCAGCTGCCCTCATTCTGTGATCCAAAGTCTCTTTCGCCACCCCCTGCAACCAAGAGTTTTCTCTAGTGGCTCTGCCGCCACGTAAAGGGCCTAAAATCCTGATTCTGTCTGTCTGGAATGCTGGCTCTCTCTACTCCTCTTCATCTAGTTAGCTCCTGTTCATTTTCGGGTCCCAATTCAAATGTCGCTTCTCAGAGAGACTTCTCGGATCCCCCCCAGATGAGGTCAGATCCCTCTGCTATGTGTTCCACATTTCTTTTTCCTCAGTGGCAATTCCCACATTTGTAATTTCACATCTATTTGATTAATTACTTTCTGCCTTTAATGTAAAGATTATTCAGCAAGAGCTGTGTCTATTTTCGCTCCGTATTGTAATACTAGCCTCAACCACTTGCCTGGTACTTAGATGTTCTGTATATATATGCTGAATGAGTGAATACAGTATTAAAAGTCACTGTTGAAACTGAAGACTTCAGAGGGGAGGGGGGTGGGGGAATGGGATAGACTGGTGATGGGTAGTAAGGAGGGCACGTATTACATGGTAGACTGGGTGTTATACGCAACTAATGCAGCATTGAACTTTACATCGGAATCCAGGGATGTACTGTATGGTGACTAACATAATATAATAAAAAATCATTTAAAAAAAAAAGGGTAGATAAATAATCGGTATAGCTGGTTAATTTAATAGCCATTTACAGGCTTCCCTGAAATAAGACAATAAATATGACTGGAATTCAGCAAAAAAAAAAAAAAAAGTCACTGTTGAAATCCAAAATTATCTAAAAAGGATCACAAGCTTTAACATGAATCAGTGCAAGAGATCCCAATACCATCTACCAACATAATCAGGCAAGACGTATTAACCTTTGTAAATTTTCCTTATAATTTAACTGAACTTTTTTTCTTTTTTTTTTCTTTCAAGATTTTATTTAAATTCAAGTTTGTTAACATATACTGTAGTATCAGTTTCAGGGGTGGAATTCAGTGATTGTCACTTGCATATAAAACCCAGCGTTCATTACAAGTGCCCTCCTTGATGTCCATCAACATTTACCCCAACCCCCACCCACCTCCTCTCCAGCAACCCTCAAGGCAGGAGAAATGTAATCCCAGGCATTTTCCAACCTTGCTGGGGCCGTTCCCTGCCCAGGAAGCCTTTTCTAAGTGGGGTGGGTTACGCCAAGAGTCCTATCCCTTCCTTTGAGGGCACAGGCTTTTATAAACTACAGCCAGAAAGACTGACTTTTCCCCTCTATTTTCTGTAATACCCATTTCTTTAGGCAATGTGTGTACAAAGCTTCAGCTGCAGCAATGGAGGTTGGGGGCAGAAGAGAGAGATAAAAGATCAATGCTGGGGGAGAGGTAGAACGGGACAATAATTTCAAAATGGTATCCTATCTCTTTAGTTTATTTAAAAACTAAGAGGTCATAAATAACTGAATGAATGGATTCTAGACCAGAGACATTCCCCTGCAGCAAGCAACATACGCAGCTTCAAGAAACACAAGCAAAGACACAGAGTCCTTCCTGGTGAAGGTCTAACTATGAACAGAACAGAGTCATGTCTTATTCACTCTTGTGTCCCTCACGAAACGTAGCACAGCCCGGCACGGAGTAAGCCCTCGGTGTGTAGTTCCTGAACTAAACGGCAACCTCAATTTCTCCCTCACAATTACTCATTAAAGTGCGTGTTAGATCACCGTCTCCACCTCTGGATCTTAAGTTGCATCCAGCACTGACGCTGAATCAGGGACACTGTGCTAGGCTGCGTCACCAGCACCTACCGTAATGCCTGGTGAAAATAAATGCTAGATATTCACTGAATAAAGAAATATCTTGAACAGGAAAAGGGCAGATGAACATTGCGCAGAACCAAAATCCTCCTATCCTTCAAGTCCCAGCTCAAAGCCTTTATTGTATTAGCACTTCCTTCTAGAGAGAAGTTTTGGCTCAACCTTTGACCCCTCCAAATGCCTTGGTTCTCTCTCCTGGAGCATTTATAAGGAGCAATCTATATAGCGGTTGAGGGTAGGAGCCCTGGAACCAGATGCATTGTGTAGAGACCAGCTGAGGCATTTTCAAGCTGTGGTGCCTCAGGCAGATTACCTGAGGTCCCTGAGTCCTGCTTCTCGTCTACAAAAGGAAGAAAACTATACCGTGAGTTTCAGAGGTTGTTGTAAGGATTAATGAGATAATACATTAAAAACTGAGTTCGGTAGCCAACAAATAGTGAGCGCTCAAAAATTATACATCATATTTATCACTCTCTACAATGATAGTGTTAAAAACTGCTGCATCGATCGAACACATACTATACTCTGGACATGGTGGAAAGCATTTTATATGGGTTTTCAAAGGAAGCCATAGCTGGTCTCAGGGGTTATATTTTTCCTATCTACCATTATGAAGCTGATGCTCAGAGGGGTTACATAAATTATCTGATGTCTCCTGTCTCCATGTAGGTACACCCCCTGTGCCTCACACTAGGCTACCATCGCAGGCAAGGATTTGATCTGATTATCTTTGTATCCCGCAAAGCATCGAGCTTAATGCCTTATGTGCCAACAGTGAGTAAGTGTTTATTAACTGAGTAAACATAGAGGGAAGGGACTCCAAAGTCAAATGTCATCAATGTCTCATTTGGTCCCAGTCTTGGCTCTGCAGAAGTCGTTCACATGCATTTCGAATACAGTCCTCTCTGCATCTGAGCAGCGCCCACACTAACGTGCACGTTGTAAAGAGCAGTGTTCCCGGAACAGAAATGTCATGTGACTACGTCCTCTGCACAACCCAATCCATCCGTATGTTCTCTGGGTTCATCAAATGTGTAGTATCCTAAAAAATCTGCATTTATACCACATCAGCCACATGGCCGCACAATTCATGAACGCCGTCTACACAGGTGAAATTTTAGAAAAGCGTTTGTGATGGCGGCAGTAGTCGGCCTCAGAAAACACCAGCAGCAACCATGACACGGCCTGAGGCAGGGAGAGTAGGAGAAGCTTCAGACCTGAACAGGAGCAGCCAGGCAGTGAGTCACCAGCTCTGGAGGGACAACTAAATGACAAAGAGTCTGAGTTCACAGGATCACAAAGATGCTAGAGCAGCAGTTCCCAAAGGGGGGCCCACCTGGGAACTCCACAGTAATGCTAATTCCCGGGTCCCAGCCAGGCCTTCTGATCCGAACTCAGGTGGGGGCCCAACCATCGTGTTTGCTGACACTGATGGCGACGCTAACGAGCGCTCAAGTTGGCTAAGCGCTGCCCCAGAGCACAGATCCGCACAGCGCACATCCTGTTTGAGAGAGATGAATTATGAGGTACACGACTTCTCCAAGACCACACAGCTAGATGGTCAAGACCAGAACGTTGATCTCCTGGTACACAGTAAGGAAGGTTGGAAGAGGTGAAGGCAGGTGCAAAGGGACTTTACGTCCCTGCAGCCTCAGTCCCATTTATATCTAAAGACTGTGTTCATTTGTTTTTATTTGAGCATAGCTGACGCACAATGTTACATTCATTTCAGTGCACAACTTAGCGATCCTACAAGTCTCTAGGTTGTGCTGTGCTCACCGCAAATGTAGCTACCCTCTATCACCACACGATGCTAATATGATATCAGTGATTATATTCCCTGTGCTGTGCCTTTTGTTTCCATGACTTATTCATTCCATAACTAGAAGCCTGTATCTTCCTCTCCCCTTCACCCATTTTACCCATCCCCCACCCCCTTCCCCTCTGGCAACCATCCATTTGTTTCCTGCATTTATAGGTCTGATTCTGCTTTTTGTTTGCGTATTCATTTGTTTTTTTCAGATTCCACATATGAGTCAAATCATATGCAACACATGGTCTGCAATTCCACTCCTAGGTATATACATAAGAGAATTAAAACAGGTGTTCAAACAAAAGCTTATACGTGAATCTTTTTTTTTTTAAAGATTTTATTTTATTTATGTGACAGACAGCCAGCGAGAGAGGGAACACAAGTAGGGAGAGTGGGAGAGGAAGAACCGGGCTCCCAGCAGAGGAGCCTGATGTGGGGCTCGATCCCAGAACGCAGGGATCACGCCCTGAGCCGAAGGCAGATGCTTAACGACTGCGCCACCCAGGCACCCCTATACATGAATCTTAATAGCAACATTATTTATAATAGTCAATAGGCCTCTAAGGGTACCTGCGTGGCTCAGTCAGTTAAGCATCTGCCTTCAGCTCAGGTCATGATCCGAGAGTCCTGGGATGCCCACCCCCTGCCCCGCCCAAACAGGCTCCTTGCTCAGTGGGGAGTCTGCTTCTCCCTCTGCCTTTGCACCTCCCCCCCCCCACTCGCGCTCTCTCTCTCAAATAAATAAATAAAATCTTTAAAAAAAAAAAAAGTCAAAAGGTGGAAATAACCCAAATGTCCATCACTGGATGAGTGGACAAATGAAATGTGGTGCATCCATATAATGGAATATTATTGAGATATTAAAAAGTACTGATACACACTATACAACACGAACAAACTTGGAAAACATCATGCTAAGTAAAAGCAGCCAGATGCAGAAGGTTACATATTGCATGATTCCATATATACGAGTCGTCCAGAATTAGCATAGTTATAGAGGCAGAGAGTAGATGAGTGACTGCTTAGGGCAAGGGGAAGGATGAGGGGATAGGATAGGGATACCTAAAGGGTACACGGTTTCTCTTTATGGTGATGAAAATGTTCTAAAATTGACTGTCATGATGGTTTGCATATAACCATAAATATACTAAAATCCATTGAATTGTACGCTGTAAATGAGAAACTGGATGGCATGTGAATATCTCAATAAAATTGTCACAAAATATAAATTTTAAAAATGAAAATAAACAAAGAAACAAAGACTGTGAGAGAATGTACCAGTTGTTCCTGGGTGAAAACCGCAGGCATAGCTCTGACAAGCGTTAGGTCAATGGCTGGAAGTCCTGAAGTGAACAGTTAAGCCAGTGTTCTTTACTGCAGAACATTTAATAAGAAGATAAATAATAGTAGCCTTCCAGAGGATAACAGAGTATGTAGCAATTTCCAAAACTGTGGAACCACAAACTCTGTCCTGGGAAATGCTGATCTGTATAATGTCCAAATGGTACACCATTTTTGTTATATGACTGATTGAGTCATTGTTTAAATGCCAATCAAATTGGTCAGACTCACAGGTGCTTAATTTGCAGTCCACAGGTTCCTAAATGGTCCTTGGCTCTCGGGGATCTATAAAACCCCTGAAATTATAAGCAACATTTTATAAATATGTGCAAATGTGATTTTTACTGGAGCGTTTCCAGAGATTTTTATTATATTTTCTAAGGAATCTATGGCTTATTCAATCACTAGATAGGCTGGCTTCATGAAGACGCAGCCGATGAAATCGGGGCTTTTCCTTTAGCTTAGGTTCTCGAGATTTCTCACTTCACGTATTACAAAATTCTCCTGATTGCTAATTCCACTTCCCTTCCTGTCTCTCTCCAGCCCACACTCTGATTTTCTTAAACTCCAAACCTATTAACACTCACGCTTAAAACCACTGCCTACCAATTCAAGTGCAAGTGTTCCAGACCTCCAGATCAGGCTCTGCTCCCTCCGCTCCTGCCTGACTTTTGACTCCTTGTATCCCAAGGTCAGACAACTTGGTTTCCCCAAAGACACACCTACCTCCACCACCTCCATGTGTGGATCCACTCAATTCTGTTTTCTCTTAGGCATTCTTTATTCCCTTCCTAAAACCTTCTCCTCCATGAAGCCATCTTGAGTCCCCAGATAGTCAGTCACCACTTTCTCCTCCAATCATGTCCCCAGAGCAAATACACATCAGTCTCTCATGACACTCATCCTACTCAGAATATATATGGTCATGACTGGCGTGTTTATCACCCCTTCCGTGCGTGAGCACATTACGACTCTTGTTTTTAATTTGTCACTGGATCCTTCTGCTAGGTCACCCCATTCGGGGCTGTCACCTGGAAAGTAATATTGACCTATCATATGTTTTATCCTGAAATGATCAGATTTTGTTGTCAAAAAAAAAAAAAGTTTCCCTTCTGTTCAGAAACAAATNCTGTGTTCATTTGTTTTTATTTGAGCATAGCTGACGCACAATGTTACATTCATTTCAGTGCACAACTTAGCGATCCTACAAGTCTCTAGGTTGTGCTGTGCTCACCGCAAATGTAGCTACCCTCTATCACCACACGATGCTAATATGATATCAGTGATTATATTCCCTGTGCTGTGCCTTTTGTTTCCATGACTTATTCATTCCATAACTAGAAGCCTGTATCTTCCTCTCCCCTTCACCCATTTTACCCATCCCCCATCCCCTTCCCCTCTGGCAACCATCCATTTGTTTCCTGCATTTATAGGTCTGATTCTGCTTTTTGTTTGCGTATTCATTTGTTTTTTTCAGATTCCACATATGAGTCAAATCATATGCAACACATGGTCTGCAATTCCACTCCTAGGTATATACATAAGAGAATTAAAACAGGTGTTCAAACAAAAGCTTATACATGAATCTTTTTTTTTTAAAGATTTTATTTTATTTATGTGACAGACAGCCAGCGAGAGAGGGAACACAAGTAGGGAGAGTGGGAGAGGAAGAACCGGGCTCCCAGCAGAGGAGCCTGATGTGGGGCTCGATCCCAGAACGCAGGGATCACGCCCTGAGCCGAAGGCAGATGCTTAACGACTGCGCCACCCAGGCACCCCTATACATGAATCTTAATAGCAACATTATTTATAATAGTCAATAGGCCTCTAAGGGTACCTGCGTGGCTCAGTCAGTTAAGCATCTGCCTTCAGCTCAGGTCATGATCCGAGAGTCCTGGGATGCCCACCCCCTGCCCCGCCCAAACAGGCTCCTTGCTCAGTGGGGAGTCTGCTTCTCCCTCTGCCTTTGCACCTCCCCCCCCCCCCCCCCCCCCCGCGCTCTCTCTCTCAAATAAATAAATAAAATCTTTAAAAAAAAAAAAAGTCAAAAGGTGGAAATAACCCAAATGTCCATCACTGGATGAGTGGACAAATGAAATGTGGTGCATCCATATAATGGAATATTATTGAGATATTAAAAAGTACTGATACACACTATACAACACGAACAAACTTGGAAAACATCATGCTAAGTAAAAGCAGCCAGATGCAGAAGGTTACATATTGCATGATTCCATATATACGAGTCGTCCAGAATTAGCATAGTTATAGAGGCAGAGAGTAGATGAGTGACTGCTTAGGGCAAGGGGAAGGATGAGGGGATAGGATAGGGATATCTAAAGGGTACACGGTTTCTCTTTATGGTGATGAAAATGTTCTAAAATTGACTGTCATGATGGTTTGCATATAACCATAAATATACTAAAATCCATTGAATT
Source organism: Ailuropoda melanoleuca (assembly GCF_002007445.2). Lineage (NCBI taxonomy): Eukaryota > Metazoa > Chordata > Mammalia > Carnivora > Ursidae > Ailuropoda > Ailuropoda melanoleuca. The sequence goes on from NC_048226.1 coordinate 82,704,940, forward strand.
GTACGCTGTAAATGAGAAACTGGATGGCATGTGAATATCTCAATAAAATTGTCACAAAATATAAATTTTAAAAATGAAAATAAACAAAGAAACAAAGACTGTGAGAGAATGTACCAGTTGTTCCTGGGTGAAAACCGCAGGCATAGCTCTGACAAGCGTTAGGTCAATGGCTGGAAGTCCTGAAGTGAACAGTTAAGCCAGTGTTCTTTACTGCAGAACATTTAATAAGAAGATAAATAATAGTAGCCTTCCAGAGGATAACAGAGTATGTAGCAATTTCCAAAACTGTGGAACCACAAACTCTGTCATGGGAAATGCTGATCTGTATAATGTCCAAATGGTACACCATTTTTGTTATATGACTGATTGAGTCATTGTTTAAATGCCAATCAAATTGGTCAGACTCACAGGTGCTTAATTTGCAGTCCACAGGTTCCTAAATGGTCCTTGGCTCTCGGGGATCTATAAAACCCCTGAAATTATAAGCAACATTTTATAAATATGTGCAAATGTGATTTTTACTGGAGCGTTTCCAGAGATTTTTATTATATTTTCTAAGGAATCTATGGCTTATTCAATCACTAGATAGGCTGGCTTCATTAAGACGCAGCCGATGAAATCGGGGCTTTTCCTTTAGCTTAGGTTCTCGAGATTTCTCACTTCACGTATTACAAAATTCTCCTGATTGCTAATTCCACTTCCCTTCCTGTCTCTCTCCAGCCCACACTCTGATTTTCTTAAACTCCAAACCTATTAACACTCACGCTTAAAACCACTGCCTACCAATTCAAGTGCAAGTGTTCCAGACCTCCAGATCAGGCTCTGCTCCCTCCGCTCCTGCCTGACTTTTGACTCCTTGTATCCCAAGGTCAGACAACTTGGTTTCCCCAAAGACACACCTACCTCCACCACCTCCATGTGTGGATCCACTCAATTCTGTTTTCTCTTAGGCATTCTTTATTCCCTTCCTAAAACCTTCTCCTCCATGAAGCCATCTTGAGTCCCCAGATAGTCAGTCACCACTTTCTCCTCCAATCATGTCCCCAGAGCAAATACACATCAGTCTCTCATGACACTCATCCTACTCAGAATATATATGGTCATGACTGGCGTGTTTATCACCCCTTCCGTGCGTGAGCACATTACGACTCTTGTTTTTAATTTGTCACTGGATCCTTCTGCTAGGTCACCCCATTCGGGGCTGTCACCTGGAAAGTAATATTGACCTATCATATGTTTTATCCTGAAATGATCAGATTTTGTTGTCAAAAAAAAAAAAAGTTTCCCTTCTGTTCAGAAACAAATTCTTATCCATTTAGAAATCAAAAGATCTTTAGATACTTTGTACAGTTTTGTTTGTATTATAACAGGCCGGCTTGGACAAGGGCTGGGGACTGGCGGAAGCAATAGGAATCACAGGGATACAGAAACATCCAGCCAGCCAGCGTGTACAGGCAAAAGCTTCTAGGCAAGCTTATTTCTGAGATGAAAGAATACAATTAAGGCAGATCAATAAAACAACAAAGATTTTCTCTTTCTCTTTGTTCATCTTTCTCCTTGTGATGAAGAACCATCACAGATATTTTCAGAAGTCATAAATCAAAAATAATCATTTTTGTTTTTAATACATTAATCAACCTCCAGTAGTCATCTCTCCCTATTCCCACTTTCTTTTCTCCTTCAGGAGAAATGCCTTTATTTGAATCAAGGAAAAGAATAAAAACAAGATGTTGGGGGTGGGATACAGGAGGCCAAAAGACTTATTACATTGTTAGAATATTCTAAAATACAAAATTACAGACCAAGTTGGAATTTCCCAGGGAGAAGAGCAGAGGATTAGAGCCCTATTTATAGACGTTCTAGGATGCTTCCCTTCAAGGAGATTGGCAGGGCCCAGACTAAAGTAAGACACATGTCTCCTCCTCCCCTCAACCCAGGCCTCTAAGCAGCCTGCTTCAGCCAGAGACCCACAGTCAAAATCACAGTCGAGTTTGGGTTGGAACAGAGTGGCAGGCATCCAAGACCATGAAAACAGCACAGCAAGAGCTCAAAGTCAGCTCTGTCTATGTTGGGGGATGTAGGGAGGTTTGCAACTAGGAGGCTAAAATCCCCTGGTGGTCTCAGATCCCTTTCATTCATTCCAATCAAAAAGAAGGATTTTAAACAAACCCACTGGCTCTGGGTCTACTGACAAAACCAGAATGTTTTTTGAAATAAACTAGGCAGAGAACTTTGAGCTTCCACACTGGGAAAAAAGTCTATCCTATCCATCAATTTACACACTTATGAAAGATAATCTGGGGGCACCTGAATGGCTTAGTCGGTCAAGCGTCTGCCTTTGGCTCAGGCCATGATCCCAGGACCCTGGGATCCAGCCCACATGTGGCTCCCTGTTCGGCAGAGCCTGCTTCTGCTTCTTCCTCTCCCTCTGCCCCTCCCCACCCTCACGCTCTTTCTCACATAAATAAATAAAATCTTAAAAAAAAAAAAAAGATTATCTGGGTTTACTATTTTTCTTTCCTGTCCCTTCCTTGTCTCATTGGTTAGTGACTGATCTCAACTGGCAGAGACTGGCAAAAATGCAAACTAAATAATGGCAAAGTAAATACAGGTGTTTAAGCACCACCCCTCTAAGTATTTATGCTGAAACAACCTAACTACCATTCTAAGAGTCTAAGAGTTAAGTCTTCTTTTTCTCAATATATTTTGTTTCTTCCTGAGATATGTTTTCCCAGCAAACTCAGCTTATGTACAATGGAAAGAGGGATCTACTGAGGATAGCCTAGTTGGGTTCTAGTCTCCTCTGAAAATCTTCTGTCCCACTTTGGGTAAGTCTTTCCCCTACCCACCTGCCTTAGTTACCCTTGCTACAAAATGGGAATAATGTCTTGCTCTTTTCATTACAACTGGCGTCAGCTCTAAGTTATGTGATTCTATAATTCAATAAATGTGAAATGATGCTAACAATTTGCATCATATCCTTCAAAAGCACCTTGAGTGCTTAGGATGAATCCAATAAATAAACGGTAATAAGTTCGATCCCTAGGAGAACCGCTTAATGGAAGAACAACTGAGACGCTCCCAAGTTAATTACTACCAATCAGGGGAGGGGCAAGAGATGATTTGCTTTTTTCCCAACTTCAATTTGAGGGATTGATTTTATGGCTTCTCAGGCCTCTTTCACTGTCGAAATCCTACAAAATAAATGGATAATCAATAAAAGAAAAATCTGCTGTTGCTTAAGCCTGGGTGGCTGTTCCCTCCATCTTCTTTTTTTTTTCCCCCCAAAATAAGTGTTGCCATCATGGTAAACACACTTTAGATTCTGTTCTGATTACAAATCTAGATGCATAGTTTCCCTTTTCTAATACAAATATGTGTGGGTAACGAGATTCATTGCCATGGCCTTGTGAACGTGCTGTGCAGCCCGGAACATTGGAAAACCCCACATTCAAATATTAAAACAGAAGACCTACGTGAAACGTACACTTATTTTCACTGGAGCTTTATCTTTTTTGGTAAGCCATTTGCTCTAGTATATCATTCAGTTACTACACCTAAAATCTGCCTAATTTGCTGCCTTAGGAACCACTATAAAGTTGTGATATTGCAAAAATCATATTTTATTATAAAATACAAAATATGTTCTGCACCACACCAATGGCAGACTCAGCGACACAGAGTAAAGCCTCGTTTATCAGGACATTTGGGTAACAAGGTGGTCCGCTCTGATATGTCCTGATAACTGAGACTGATTCCTTTCTCGTGCCAAAAAGTTTGATTCGAACTAATTCCGATGGAAAGATTTCTCAAACGTATTACACAATTTCCAGCTGAATTAAATATATACAAAAGCTATTAATGTAGTCTTAGTGATAAAGTTAGCACATGGCTATTAGCCACTGCACAGGGCAACACTGCAGAGGAAAGTGTGGGAGAGGAAGACTTGCTTGCTCCTTTGCTAAATGTTAGCTCATTCTGCTTTCAGAGTCAGGTCTAAGAAAGCCTTTCTTTATCCTTTCTCACTATTAGTTTTCCTTTTACCAGTTTTCAATGCTCCAAGTAATTTTTCATTCCTTTAAATTCTTGTTATTCATTTGTAGAAAGCTCGACAACAATGCCTTGCGAGGAGTCATTTCCATTTCTGCATATAAGCTCGAAGGGGGGCACAATTAGGAATCCGTAAAGAAGAAATGAGGGCTCCCCCAGCAGCCTAGCAGCAGATGCTCCAGCCGCATGGTTCTTTACCAGGACCCGGAGAGCAACGTTGTTGAAAGCTTTCCCATAAGAGCAACTCCCTTATTCTGCCTCATGTTTTTATCTCATTATTCCACCCTGCTGCTGCATCCTTAACTAGATTATAAAGTATGTGAGGGCAGGAAACCTATCCTATTGTTTCTCTGATTTGCCACACTACTTAATACAGAGCTGGGCACATAAAAAGTTCTCATGATTTGGCTATGCTGTGCCTTCCCCCAGAAACCTGGAGAAATCCACCTTTAAATGTTAATACAATCTGATACTTAGAATTTCTGTCATTTAGCATTATTTGTGCCAAACTTTCCCTTCAATAAATCTGACTTGCCCTAGGCATTGCTATAAATAAATTTAAAGACTTCTTGTTTAATTTGTGGCACAAATTGGAAACCAGCCTCCATTTTAGTTACTCTCTTTTCCCAATTCACAATTCTCTCAGAGATCACTGTTACTGGTCTGTGTAATTTGTAAGCAGAACTTCCAGGTCTGTGCTGAAGCTCAAATGTAGCCCTTTATATATATATATCTATATATATATATATATAGATATATATATATATCTACATATATATATAGATATATATATATACCTTGCACGTCCAGTAACTCACTGATATTTCTTAAGCTGTGCCTAAGTCAAACCTTTCTTGGCCAAAGGATCTCTTTCCTTGGATCATGACTGTCAAAAGAATTTGAGTGAAGACTGGTCCTCAGAAGCAAAATGCAAAAGCACTCAGTATCAGTTTAAATGTATCTGACCCATTTTGACATTTATTCTGAAATTTTCATTTATCTCAATTATTTTCACCCTGCAAAAGTCACGACAGGAAATCAGCTTCCTTAAGACATCAGTTTTCTTAGCATCAGGTTCTTGATTTGCCCAGGATGTGAAAGTAAATGCTTTCTTGGCCACACCGCACACGTGTCTTGCCTCGGTCTGTAATGTTTTGACTACTTCTGAAAACATTCCCTACACCTGTAATGTGTCCATGCCACTTGCCTGGAGATGCTTGGAAAATGGAGTCAGCGATCTAACCACAACGTGCTAACACCAAGCACTGCTTATCATTTTGCACCTGCCCAGGGACTTGTAGAGTGACACAGCCTTATATATATTAGACCTAAGACCAAATTCTCTTGGGAAGCTCTGCTCAGATTTTCATCCAACTGCAATAATTCACTGGGCATCTCCTTTAGCAAGCCCTTCTTCTCTCAAAGCTAAATTTTTTAAACACCATCTCATTTAGCTGCAAAAGTCACTTTTGTGCTCACTGCAAACATTCATTTTTCTTCATGACGCTCTTAAAAATCCAGAATGACTACAGCCTATCCTTATTCCTAAGCCATATTCTCTGTAAATAGAACATGGGAATAACACAATATAGTCTCACAGCTGGCTGAATATATTTTTGCGATAAAATATATGTATTCAAGAGTGAATAAAAATATACACATACCTCTGACAGAGAAATAATAAAATACTCATGTGCTCACCGAAGCTCTGAGATATTCAGCATTATAACTCCATTAGTAACTCTGAGTAGCCATCCCCAATATCTCCCTTCCTCCCCTCCGGCAGGAAAAACCATTTTGAAATTGATCTCTTTCTCTCTGCTGCTCCTTCTCTTTCTTCTTCTCTTTTCCTATCAAAATACCAGCTACCTTTTATTTTTTGCAGAAATTAACAAACTTACCCTGAAATTCATATGGAAATGAAAATGAGTCAGCAAAGGCAAACAGTCTTGTAAAAGCACAAAAAAGAGGACTCTCTCACTTCCCAATCTCGGAACTTAACTACAAAGCTACAGTAATCAAGACTGTGTCGTGCTATATACCTATATACATTTATGGTCAATTTCTTTTCAACAAAGGTGCCAAGACCATCCAATGAGGGAGAACGGTCTTCTCAACAAACGATGCTAAAACAACTGGAGTTCAATATGCAAGAGAATGAAGCTGGATCACTATATCATACCATACACAAAAATTAACTAAAAATGAAAAATACCTAAATATAAAGGCTGAAAATATACAACTCTTGGAGAAAAATAAGATATAAATCTTCGAGACTTTGGATCAGGCAATGGTTCTTAGATCTGACACCAAAAGTACAAGCAACAAAATTAAAAATACATAAATTGGGCCTTGGTAGAGAAGTGGGTTGGGTGGATCAGCTGAGGGGCCGCCCACCAACTCCATCTTGGCGGTTCCACCAGGAGTCAGAGGGCCTGGCTATCCTCAGTGGTTCCCCCAGAAGTCAAAGGGCCCGGTCATCCCTTTGGCTCCTGTGGCAGCACCCTTTCAAGTTTCCCTGCTGTCCCCTGCCTGGGGCAGCTGTGGCCATGGCCTAGGGGGCCCTGCTTCCCACCCCGTTGGAGCGGGGACCGCTACCAAGTGTACCCCGAGCTCCTGGCCGTCTGGCGGAGCTTCCGGCAGAACCCAAGGACCTCGTGGTCACCTGGAAACTGCGAGCGTCTGACCAAGGGGCCCGGCCCCGTCCCCGAATCCTGGGAGCAGGCGCTGCTGGGCCACCGTTCCAGGGCCGCCATCTAAAACCACGCGGCGAGGCCTGCGGAACGGCCAGAAGACACTGCTTACCTGGCTGCTGCTGGCCCGGCGCCCGCGCGGGGAGTCCTGGCACTTCGAGGCCACCGAGCTGCCCTTCGGCCCCAGGAGACCACGGAGGAGAATGCCAGCTGGCGCACGCGCTGGGCACGCCGCCCGGGAGCTACCGCGAGCGCCCTCGCCCAGCACAGAAGGCCGCGCCCTTCACGCCGGGCCTGCGACTGCTCACGGCCACAGTCACGTGGCGCTCGCTGGTCCACCTGCGGGTCCGCCGCCCAAGGCCGTGGTGGAGATCCGGGTCCTGGCCGGCGCCGCCCAAGCTCATGCTGGGCCCCTCCCCGTGGGCAAGGACCCGGTGGGCTGGCTCCTGGAGGCCGGCGTGCGCGCGGACGGCGTGCACAAGCAGCTCCACGGGCCTGCTGGAGCCGTGCTTGCGGAAGGCCAAGCGCCACGGCAGCCACCCGGCCGAGGTGCTGGGAAAGGAACGGCCCCTGCCTCCCCTCTACTCCACCAGGCCCGCGGGGAGGAGCCACGGAGCTCTCCCCTAGGGAAGACCACAGGGCAGGAAGCTGGGGACATCGCAGAGAAAACGCGAAGCCTCAGGTCTCCTGAGCACCAGCAGGATGGACTGAGGGACACCGGCCCTCTCTCCAGCCTCCAGTGGGCAGACCACCCCCTGATAGTGACGCCCAGAAGAGAGAGACCAGATGGGCATGGTGCCTGGACCTAGCAGGGCCCCCACCCTCTGCCACATGGGTTCCCAAAGCACTACAGCCCAAACGGGGACACCGCATGGCTCAGGACATAAAAGCTTTTTGAAGTTTGTACCCCTTTTCTTAATGTTTTTAAAGTGCAATATTTTTATTTAATACTTGACTTTACCTATATAGAACAATTTGGTTTTGGGAATTTTCATTTCCCATTTTGTAATGGTTTTTACGGTAAGATTTTTTTTCCCCCAATGCCTTTCCTTTTGTACTTTTGTTATTTGCTCACCTGGGGAAATGGCAGCGAGTCTTTTTCTCAGTTTCCGTGGCTTCATGTGCGGGCCTCGAGCCAAGGTCTATATATTACACCTGGGTTAAGGGTGTTAGGGGCCAAGATTAGCAGCTTTTTGAGGCAGGACAGGGCCCTCACAGTTGGCACCCATAAATCCATAAATGGTGTGCTCATTTAAAAAAAAAAAAAAGAAAACTGGACTTCATCAAAATTAAAAACTTCTGTGCTGCCAATGATACCATCAATAAAGTAAGAATCGGAGACATTTTTAAAACACATATCATTATAGGCCTAGTATCCAGAATATATAAAGAACTCTTACAACTCAATAATTAAAAAGACAACCCAATTGAAATATGAATAAGCATTTTTACAAAAAAGATACACAAATGGGCCAAGAAGTACATGAAAAGATGCTCAACATAATTAGTCACTGGAGAAAAACCACGAGATACCACTTCACACTCACAATGGCTATAATAAAAAAGACAGGAAGTAACAGGTGTTGGCGTCAATATGAAGAAATTGGAACCCTCAGACACTGCTAATGGGAATGGAAAATGGTACAGCTGCTTTGAGAAACAGTTTGGCAGTTCCTCAAAAAAGTTAAACATAGAATTACCATAAGACCCAGCAATTCTCCTAGGTACATACCCAAGATAATTTGGTATATGTGAGTATAAACATATACACCCTTTATACCCATGTACACCCTTGGCTATATATAGATATAAACATATGTGCACACAAAAACTGGCATATGAGTGTTCATGAAAGCATTATTCATTGTAGCCAGAAGGTTGAAACAACCTAAATAGCCATCAACAGATGACAAGATAGACAAGTGAGATATATCCATGCAGTGGAATATTATTTGACCATAAGAAAGATGAAGGTCTAATACATGCTATAACCTAGATTTTTTTTAAAAAAACCACTGAAAACATTATGAAAAGCATTGGAAGCATTATGCAACATGAAAGATACCAGTCTCAAAAGGCCATGTATTGTATGATGCATTTATATGAAATGTCCGTAATAGGCAATCCCTTAGTGACAGAAAGTAGATTAGAGATTGCCAGGGGCCAAGAGGAGGGAGAAATGGGCAGTGATTGCCTGTAGCTGCAGGGTTTCTATTAGGGGTGATGAAGATGTTATGGAATTAGCTAGTGATGATGGGTGCACATATCTGTGAATCCAGTACAGAACTAGTGAATTGTGCACTTTGAAATGGTTAAATTTAGGGGACCTGGTGGCCCTGTTGGCTAAATGTCTGCCTTAGGGTCATGACCCTAGGGTTCTGGGATCAAGCCCCACATCGGGATCCCTGCTCAGTGGGGAGTCTGCTTCTGCCGTTCCCCTCCACCCGTGCTCTCTCTCTGGCTTTCTCTCTCTCTCTCAAGTAAATAAATAAAATCTTAAAAAAATAAAAATAAATAAAATGGTGAACTTTATGGTGTCTGAATTATATTTCAGTTAAAAAAATCAACCTTTGCCTTATTGATCCTCTCTTATATGTTTGCTTTCTCTTTTATTAATTTCTGCTCTGATCTTCGTTGTTATTTTTCTAATTCCTTCAGTTAGAAATCTAGCTAAATATTTTTGAGCCCTCATCATTTTTAATGTTAATATTTAAGACTATATATTTTCCTATAAATACCCATTAAGCTATTACCTACACATCTTGATAATTAGCAATTATTATACAGTTTTAAGGACATTCTAATTTCCATCATTATTTGCTCACTCAAGTTAAGAATGCATTTTTAGGCTTCAAAAGACATAGCATTTTTTCCTCATTTGTATTTGCTCTGGATTTTTAACTTACTGCAATTTGTCAGAGAATATAGTTTGTCCAATTCTATTTTAGTCAGCTACTTGATATGATGAGCTGTTCTAGAATCTCAGTGACTTGACACACAGAAGTTTCTTCCTCTCACAAGGCAACGGTCATTTGGGCTTTCCAGAGTGGCTCTCCTCCAAGCAACAACTTAGGGAGCCAGGCAACATCTCTTGAGTAGCTTTGCCCTGCTGCAGTCTCACTGGACACCCTGCCACACTGAGCTGGCTGATAAGTAAAGAGAGAAGATGCGGAGAGATCATGTAGCATGTATGCATTCACGTAGCATGCAACCACGTTCACCTGCTTTCCTTTAAGTGCAATGAATCCCATGTTCCCATCTAGATGCAAGGAGAAAATGTGAAGTCAGGAAGAGGAAGTGAGTGAACACCTCGCTAGTCTTTGCCGCAGATGTCCATCTTCTGAAATCTGTTCAGACGACTCTGTGGCTTAGCTACGGTAAAATTTCATCAATCTTTTATTTTGCTCAGAAACAATATGTATTCTGCAATTATTGGATACAGTGCTCTCTAAATATCTATCAGGTCCCATTCAAATTGTCAACACTCATACTGATTTTCGTATGTGCTTGATTGACCAATTGAGAGACAAATTGGGTCCCCAAAGCACTATAGTCCCACTTGGATAGTGAAATACTTTCTCCTTGTAGTCTTATTAATTTTTGTTGTGTATATTTGAGGCTGTTAAGTGCATACAAGTTTAGAATTATGACATCATCCTGGCACATTGAGTATTTTACCACTACTTAGTGGTCATCTTTAGCTCTAGTAATCCTTATTTCCTTAAAGTACATTTTGTCAGTTATTGATATAATTACATCAGCTAGCTAGAATTATGTATGTTTCCAACCAATACAGTAATTTTTAAGAGATATTTTTACATTTGACGTACCATTAATGTGTTATGTTAATGATAATTTGGGGGCTTTTTGATTTTATAAGGTATTTCTAGATGTAGCCTTATTATTTTTTTCATCAAAATATTTCATTCAAGAGCATCTGATGGTACTGTCAGTCTCTCACCTGTAACTATGAGCTGCTAACCAGCATGCAATCATGTCCCTGTCTTAAATGATCTCAAATGATACCTAAGAGCACTGACTTACTTAATATCACAGAGAGAACCTTCTTAATTCATCAGCTGACTAATTCTAATCAGAAATTAGAATTACAGTTTTAAAACTAGGTTGAAATGTTTTCTCTGTCCTGCACATAGTTAAAATGTGCTTTGACCTAGCTGGACATCAAAATGAGTCATTGATTTTTCACCAATACTTGCTTTAACTTCTGTTCACTCCGCAAAATATAAACCTTCTTGATCAATAACTTCAATCCATCAGTTTATTATTTTACCACTTTTCATCGCCTGCTCTTGCTGACCTGTGTTGTCCTTGCAATTTCAAGCATGGTGCCATTCCAACAGCAATGGCACCTTTCATCTCATATACTTCATTGAAATATGCAGAACACTTTTAGATAGATCGGTAGGTTTTCAATACCGTTTGTTGAATTGAATTATCCTACTTCGTCATGATTATCAAATAGGAGTTTAATAATGACACAATCAAGAATTTTCTGTGTGTGGCACTGAATGCCCTAAAAGCTGGATTTGTTCCCAGTCGCAGCATTGCATGTCTGCTGCAATCTCATTCTTTATGATGTGCTAAGAATGCAGCCAAGAAAGACTGCTCACTTCTCTGAAGTAAATCTAAGCCAAGGACATTAAATTCCATCTTTACCATTGAATACAGATTTCTATGAAAAGGCCAACCCATTTTTAAAAGCTGAATGGATATCCTCAAAGTAATTTATGGCTGATTAATATTTAGGAATCCCTCCCCCGAAAATCCAACACAAGAATATTTCCCAGGTTTTTTGACTTTACTTTGATTAGGACTTGATTGAATTTTCATTCCCTCAATTCCTACCTTTCTTCGGTTCTGAACGAGTCAATGGGATGTCGCTGCCATGTTGAGCTCTGCAGTTCTGCTACCCTTATTGAAATGATCTATTTCTATGGCAAAACTGCCAGCTTGAGATGGTCTTTTTCCTGCTGAGCCATTTGCAGTGATAGATGATACAAGGAACAGTAACACTTTCCAATTTGGCATCTTTTAGGCATTAACTGGGTCTTTTATTCCACATCCTTTCAGCCCTACCCTTATTTTTCTTTGAGCTCATTGACTTCTAGACAAGAAAATGACACATTTCCTTAAGGAATTCCCCTTAGCTAGGACTTGATGTCATTTTTTAAAAGAACTTTTTATAAAAGACAGAAGAGATTCTCAAACCTCATGTTCTTCCATTGGAAACAAGATGGAAATTTTATTAAAATATGTGAACTAGGATTTGTTTATCTAATAACAGAACGTATTAGAGAGAGGGAACCTGAAGCTTGAGATAGGGCATTTTATAAAAAGAGAGAATAAGAAATTACAACATTTGCAATAACTTTATGTGTAGCAGTGATTATTGCTGTTTGCCAGTTCTTTTCATTTCTTCCTTTCCATACTCATGGCAGAATTGTACTTCCTGGTGCTCTTGGGCTTGGGTGGGGCCGTGGAGCTGGTTTTGCCCAGTGAATTACCCGGGGATGTGAGTGTGACACTTGTGAGCTGGATCATGCAATGTGAGACCCTCAAGACCACTCTTCCCTCTGGCTGATAACTGGCAATGACAATCTTGAGGACCTGATTCCCTGAGTTACCACCTTGAGGAGTCAACCCCTGCTAATTTGCAATCAGCAGGTAGCATGACCAAGAAATAATCCTTTGTTACCTTTAGCTATTGAAATCTGAAAGTTTTCTGCCTATACTGCAGCATAGGCTACTTCTAAGCTTCATGGCTAAGACATTATGGAACTTACTCTTGCCAATAGGTAAGAATTACAAATAGGCTTGGAGTAGTGTTCAGATAAGGATGAACCATCCCTAACGAGCTTTTATGGATTTCTGACTTTTTGAGGTTGTTCATAAGAAAGGACAACCCCATCTTTTCATAAAACCCTACTTACTGTTGATGAGCAGACTCATAGGTTGGACATTCTAGATGTGGGTAAAGTAAGGACATTTTTAACTTCTGGAAAGTAATGTAGTCAGAAGTAAAAAGTATGGGCATGCATAAAAAGCATGCATTTTATTTCTGAGGACATTCCTTGTGAGCTCTTGCTCTCTAACCTCTTGAAGCCTCAGTTTACTCATCTGTAAAATGGAGGCAATGGTGATACTGCCCCCATGTGCCAGTTATGGGGAAAGCACCAGTAGGAATGCTATTATAGCCCCATTACAAAAAGGAGTAAAGACTTGTTCCAGGACTGGACTTAGAGGAAGTGCTGCATAAATCGTGGTTCTCCTCCGCATTGAAGAGCTAATGACACAAATTGAAACCACCTTACCAAAACTGCAGGACATTACTTTGTGTTAACACCTACCCACTTTTTTTCCCTTTTCTGTTTTCTTCCTGATCCTGCTTCATTTTTCATGGGAAAAATTAGCCCGAGGAGCAATCATCCTGTGGCACTGGTGCCTAGTAAGTCACTGGGTAAGAGAAGCATGGTAATAATAACAGCTCTGTCTCATGTCGTGAGCTGTTGTTGTTTTGTGTACCTGGTCCTTGCTCTAGGTCCATGCATTTTTCTCCTTACAACAGCCTGGTATGGCAGACATTTTGCCCTCATTTTGCAAATGAGAAGATTGAGGGTTGATATCTACCAACGATCATGTGGCTATTAATTGATACAGACAGAATTTGGTCCAGGATGGTCTGAAGACTGGGCTCTTAACTGCCAAGTAGGGAAAGCATATACCAGGTCTGCCTCCAACAGTCTCTATTTATGTCTAGTATCCTGACATTCCATCTGGCTTAGCATGTGTCTCAGATTTTTTTTTGTTTTTATAAAAGTATTATTATTAATAGTTGCGTTTAAAAATGCTGGATTTGCTAGGACTTCACTTTTACCTCCCGCTTCTGCCAGTTACATCTAGTCTATGTGTGAAGCATGCACACCATAAAAGAGAGCAGAATTTAACACTTGGCTATATTTGGAAAACAACCAGAGATGACCATTCTTTCTTCTCTTGACCCTTTCTAAATGCAATGCAATAATACCTCCCTTTGAAGGAAACAAAATTGATCTTGTCCACTAGGGGCTAGGAAGGAGTGTTCAACACTGCTGTCCCTTCCAAGCAAAGGCAACACATGTGCAGTTGGTGCCGTGGCCAATGCTGCAGCCTATGAGATGCTTGAGGCCACAAGAGCACAAGGCCACAGAGGCAGGGAAATTGGGGAATTTTAGGTTAGGGGTTTGTAAAACGTGTGGGAAATAAAGACTGAGAGTCCTTCCATAGCATGTATAAAGCATAGCTCCTACTACTACGGTTTTACCATTTATTTTTTTAAAAGATTTTATTTATTTATTTGAGAGAGAGAGAGTGTGTGCACACGCACAAGCAGGGGGGAGGGGCAGAGCAAGAAGCAGAATCCCCACTGAGCAGGGAGCCCTACGCAGGGCTGCATCCCAGGACCCCAGGATCATGACCTGAGCTGAAGGCAGATGCTTAACTGACTGAGCCACCCCAAGCACCTCTGGTTTTTAGCATTTATTACATGCTCAAAATGTACAACTCTTTACTCATGGTATTGTTCGGTAACTTCTTAAAAACTTTTTAATAAATCTTTTCAGCAGCAATGACTTCTAGGAGGGAAAAGTGCATGTTTAATAAAAATTTAAGTACTGAGTTTCTAGTTCTGAAGAAACATTATGAACACATAACTTACATGAAATGTTTTCCAGTGTTCGACATCTGACATGGGGGCCATAATGATATTCGTGACCACATGAAAACTTAAGGTACAGATCTACTGAAAAGACATGAGCATCTGTTTCAAACACTAGGAGTTACTTTGTACAGGTCTTCCTGAAAGTAACAGATTAATGAAACTTATTATTGAACTTACCATGAAGGGAGGAAGTGAGCAAATAAAAAGATGAACCCTCATGCTGTGTATAATATTTAAGTTTGACACTCTACACATGCACTTTGGAAAGTCTCAGTTTGTGGTTAGACTCCGGATGGAACTCGTATTGTTAATTGGATAAATTTATATTCTGTACGTGGAATGGAATGAAAGTAAGAATGCCTATGATTTTGCAGCATTGGAGTCTGGAGAAACATTCAAAAGATTCATAAAGACATCTTAACCAAAGAACTTTGATTAAAATATTTTTCAAAGAAAGATATTCTAAATGGAGGCAAAAAGAGTATATGTCTGAAAACACTGGGGATGACATATTTACACATTTTGACTTTAAAAATGAAGTTGAGAATATACTGCATTAGCAATATTTTCTCTTAGCTCACCAGGTACTTCTGTATCTAAAGAGAATTTTCTTAACTAAAAACATTATGGTCCATAAACGAGTCAATTAAATATGCTAACAATTTCAAATTTATTAGCCATAAATTACACTTAGAAGAAGACTGCAGGCAATTTTGCAGAAAAACATTTTAAATGAGAGCATTTGAAAAAATTACGTTTTTGAAAGTACCAAAAAAAGAGGCATTGGAAACAGATAATGCCAAGAAATTAATATATGGAAAGTAGATCAAGCATAGGTATCCTGTTTACATTATTTTTAATGTTTCATATAATCACATAACAACCAATGTAAAACCAAGACATAAGAACCAAGGCTTTTTTATTTGGCTTAAATATGAATGGCTATGTGCTGTGTTTTAGAAAGAATTTTATCTTTGAAAATGGTTTTTTCCATAGAACTATGCTACAAATACAAATGTGTTCTATAAAAACAAATATATTCAATAAGCAAATGTTACAAAAAGCAAAATTTTAATTTTGAAGGATCCCCTTTCAGTCTAACAATTATAGTCTAACTCATCCCAAACAGGGAGTCTACATGCCACCCAAAAGAAGCATAGCCCGGGGGGTGTGGTGACCTCCTGTTTCCTTCCCAGCCCTCTGGATGTGGTGGTTCAGTTTCATCTCAGGAATGTTGGTGAGCTGTTTTAAGTAAAGAATTGAACATAATCTTCTTGCTGCCCCTCCTACTTTTAAAAGGAAGTGTCTTTCTTCTGGGTTCTTTTTGATTCGATGGTATCAAGGATTCCAGGACATGCAGTCACCTGAGAGTTATGGCTGATAAATGTCTTCATTGCCTCAAAGAAATGTTCTGGGGCTGTGATGCTCTCCGGTATTGCCTGAATTCCGAACAGAACTGCATGCCTTTGTGACTTTGAAGATTAATCTCTGTCACTCACAGCTTGCTGGCTTCCCCTGCTCATTTCTGCAATGTCTGCAGATGGTGTGGAGCTCTGTGCCAGAGTTATTTATCCACAAGTTCATTTCTCACACAGCTCCCTCTTTGAGCCGTTCCAGGGAGAGTTAAATACTGAACAATGACGCAACTCTCCTGTCAACCCATGAGTCTGTGCAGCTCCCATCCAAAAGGGGGCCTCTCCAGTAATACCCACTATGCCTGGAGGCTGCTGCTTCCGTCTCATGACTGAATGCAGCACGGACATTTCACTCAGGAAGTCTCTCAAACCAGAACACCAAACATTTCCAAATACACATGAACAGCAAACTTTAAAGTTGTAAGCCTTCCTTACTACCCTTCCAGTGCTGCTTGCTGCTTTACTTAATATTTCTTCTAGAAATTGAGTCATGGAATTCACCAGTCCTCCACTATTTTATTAATTTATAAGTTGGCAAGCATTTTGACCCTGAGGATCGCGGCATTGGAAGAAAGAGGTAAGGTGGAAGGGAAAGTTGGAAAAATGGAAGAAGGGAACACAGTAATTGTGGTAGTAAGTCCTTTACATTCATTATTAATTTTTCCATCAACTCTATGAGTATTTTGATATCCTATTTTGCATATGAGGAACCTGTGACTCAAAGCAATGAACTTACACAAAGTCATATCCTAATAATGACAGAAAGAGGGACCTGAATCCAGGCAGTTTGCATTTAGAACCTGCAGTCCTAAACCCACAAGCTGTATCTCTTCAACACTCTTGAGGAGGAGAAGCAGAAGGAAAAGAAGAAAAATATATATGGGGAAAGGAGATGGGAAAGAGAAGACACATGAGAAGAAGAAAAGTAGGAGATGATGGAAAGAGGAGTGAGGAGGGATAAAGGGGAAAGCATGCAAGAGAGACTGAGGAAGAAGGATAAAGGGAGAGGAGGGGGGAAAGAGGGAAAGAATGGGAGCGAGAGATAGGCATACGGAGCCAGTGATAGTCCCAGAACCTTCTGTGGTTCACAGCTTAAGTAATCTGTGCTTTGATAAATCTTGCATAAATTTAACAATTATTAAAATAGCTACCATCTCTTTAAATAGTCATCTTTTTTCTTATATATTGTAAGAGTCTACTGCTGCTCACTTGCTAGAGGAAGCTTCAAGTATTAGAAGAATACTAGCTTTCAAATTGGTGAAGTTCATTTTCCTCTTCCAGAAATTGGGAACAAATGCCCACCCACCTCATATCTCATAAATAAGGTACTGTAAGTAAAGCATTGGAAATTACAAGTCAACCTCCTTTGCACTAAGTACCATCATTTTAGTCAAGAAACGAAGGTGTAAAAATGGAGAATTGGACAAAGGAAGAGGAAGAAATAACAATACAAACAGTATTCATTGAGCACTTGCTATGGGCCACGGACGGTGCGTACTACCATGATGCACTCAGGAAGTTTAATGTTTTTTCCTCTCTTCTCTGGAGTGAAAGCAGGCACTGGCTGTTACTTCTAGAACCCCTAAACCCCAGGCAAGGGGTGGAATATAAAGTAGCATTATGAGAATAGGCTCAGAGCAATACTGGGTTTAATTGCCACTCCACCATCAAGCTCATTATTCTCGTCGCCCTCTGAGATGCATTCTCTGTGTTGTGCTGACCTCTATCAACTGCACTCTGGGCTCCCTCACCTTCTGACTTCTAGTTAGATCTGGCCTTTGGGAGGCACAGGCTCTTGCCTTTGCCCCATTCCTCCCAGCCAGCCTAGACATGGTCGGTTTGGGCAGTAAAGGACATACTCTCCTTAAGGAGACAGCTCACATCTGAGGATCTCTTTCACACACCTGCTTTTGCTGTTTCAGTAACACTGTGTTGAAGACGATAAAGGATTCCAATTGCCTCTTATCTTTGAAGACCTTGGAGCCATCCTTTACTGGTTCCCATAATCCTACCCTTACCTCTGTAATCTTTTCTTTCATTGAACTGTCTTCAATTATCTTTTAGAATCTGCCATCTGTTTCCATCGAGACTTTGTCCAACACAGACTTGTACTTAAAAGTGATCCTAGATAAATTTCCTAGCATTATAAGCCTCAGTTTCATCATCCATAAAATGGGCATGTTGTAATTCAGAGGAGTGTCATGAAGATTAAATTAAATTGCATGTCCTTTGGTGCCTAATACCTCATCAGGCACACAAACAGTAGCTGTTATTATGTACAGCCTATGCAGGAAATATGAATGCAAATAAGATCAGATCTTAAATACAAGTCCTCCCACCCCTCATAGGCGCGTGTGCACACACGCACGCATGCACACACACACCCCTCTTTACTCCAGGAAGTTCTATGCAGTATCCATAATTTAAGTGATTATCTTAGTTTTGAGAACTCTGGTAGTTCCTGACTCATTCTATTTCAAATAGGTCTAGGATTCTTGGCATTTTCATTGAGTTTGTGAAACTCAGAATGTGAAGTAGGAAGGAATAAAAGTATATGAGGAACCAGTCTGCCTGGAAAACAAAACACTGACCCTTTATCCAACTAGATAGAGGCCAATATAAATCCTAGTGGATTCTTCCAGAGCCCAAGGATCCCTAAAGCCATTCTTTAAATTTAAGGAATAAATCCCAATAGTATCCCAATAGTAAATTGGCCTAATACCTCCAATTATCACATCTGTTAGATATATCAGATATAAAAACACCCCACTGCTCTATCATTGTTCTGTGTCTGGAGATTGCAAATAGGTTTCTTTTTAAGTTCCAACTCGAATCAATTGGCAGTGGTTGCCTGGAGTGCTGGGTGGAGAAAAATTCTCAGGCCAAGTGCAGGCTCAGCAGGAAAATTAAGTGTTGTAATTGATTAACAATGTCTGCTATGGACATGGAACAAGGGGGAGCACTCCCACACTTGCCTATTTGCTGACCATGCATTCAAGTATTGAAATTTTCTGGAATATAGTCGAATATTTCCCTGCTTCATGTAGGGATGCTCTAATGATACTTTGCACCCTTCTCCTACAGAACCTATTTCAAATAAAAGGTAATGACGGAGATTACAGATACATTTTCTCATTTGGATCTTCCATTTTTATATCCATTTGCATTCAGCAGTGAAATTATAACACATATTTGGTATCTGTTGTAAGCATCTGGGGATGGTTTATATTAAATAGATTCAAGAAATAGAACTCTCTACCGGACAGTGATTCAGCCAAAGATTTTCAACATAGCTCACTGAGCTCATCTCGTCAATGACACGTTCACGCAGCTAAAGGCAAATGTTTAAACATTTAGTTAATGCACCATATGTCTTAAATGTTTCAGTTCCATCTGACATTTTTAAAAATCTATTTTAGAGGGAAGATGCCAGGCTAGGTACCTCCATATGATATGGTTTGTTTATATCCTGAAGGCCACATAGCTCCTTGTAGGCAAAGAAGTCCCCAAGAGAAACCAGTTGTCAATCCTGGGGGCTCACCAGGGTGGTAAAAGAAGAACAAAATGGAGGACTAATAAAACAAAAGGGACAAGGTCAGAGAGGTCAAAGAAGTGGAAGGGAATAAAAGACAGAGCAAAAAGGGACATTTGCAACAGGATGTAGTTATAACTCTTATTTTTCAGGGCATACTTTCCTATGGATTACAAACAATACGGGGATAAAAATAACCATATAACTCTGAGGTTTAGGCACAGTGGTTAGAAACACAAACTTTGATACCAGATAAATTAAATATTGACTCTATCAATTGCTAACTGTGACCTTAAGCAAAGTATTTCATCTGTCTGAGCCCAATTTCCTTATAGGATTGATTAAAATATCAAGCAAGCATAGTGGATGAGTATAAAAATTCAGATTTGAGGGAAAAAAGTAGCTTTTTTTAAATAAGTGAATTCAACTTAAAGTATAAACTTCCAGTCTGCCTATAGCAAAAGATATATTTTATCACATTCCAGTACAGTCCATTCTTATTCAGTGATTTTTATAAAGCCAATTTAAAGTATAATTTTCTCCATTTTTATCCCATTCAAATCTAAGATGCTTTGGGATAAAAATGTTCTTTCTAAAGTTTTTCCTGCTGCACCTCACCTTCTACCCGAGGGCAAATAAGTTCGTGGAGAAGAGTGTTATATAATGTCCTGGCTTCTGATTCTTGTTGGTATGCATTTGAGACATCTCATTCTGCTTGGACTTCGGTGGTGGCCTCTGTCCTTTCTCTTCTGTTCTGGTAAAGTTGGGTCCATCAAGCCTTGGGTAACCTAAATTGGTATCTATTCAAGTAGAGCTGGTTCTGCCTGATTTTTGTGATGCCTTGCTGTACTCCCCGCCAATGCTTCTGATCAAAAGATCTTTGCCTTCCTCAGCTTCCCTTTCCTTACCTCAGACATCTTCTTGTCCATCAGTTTTTTCTTTAATTCTGTAGCTCCCTTGGGAGTCTGGAGAACTCTCAATGACTCCATCTTCACCGCACTAGAGCACAAGACGCTGGGAGGTCACCTGCTCTATACCACTATACCCATCCTCGATCATCGCTCCTCTGCACTTACTCTACCACACTGGACACCGAATAGAGCCAATATAGGATTTCTCTGGGAGGATGTCTTTCCCCAGACAGTGAAGAAGGGACTCTAGGCTCATCACAAACTACATTGGAGCTCTGCTCTCTCTACCTACTGAGGAAGTATGCAGAAATAATCAAATGAAAGAAGAAAAGGATGAGTAAGGAAAGCAACTTCAAAGTTCATTTCCTGAAATCTAAATCTTGGAAGAACCAAAATCTTTCCTGGAAAGGGAAGGGTAATTTCAGCAACTATAAGTCATTATCTTCAGTTCAGTAATTTGGCCAGGCTGTGTTGTAGAGAAAAAAACGAGATTCCAAAGTCAGGCTGGAATGACAACCCGTAACTTGGATTACAAAGAAGTAAGCTTGAGGTCATAGTCTGGAGCCTGCTTTTGCTCTCCGGTGGCCTCTGTTCAGCCAGTGCTGCTCTTTGGCTTTCTGAGACCAGAGGCAGAATGGTCAGTCTGGGAAGTAATGAGGATTAGGATCAGAGTGGCAACTTTTGCTTCCTCTAGATTTTGACCCCAAAGCTGCTTAACATCCTCCAGTCATTCAAGGTCATTCCAAGGCTTATCCCTACACCCCCAAAGAGCTCTGCCTGCTGTCTTTTAACTCTTTCAAGGAAAGGGAGGAGAGACGAAAAAAGAATGTAGATAGACCATAGCTCCCACTTTGAAAGGAGGAAGATACCAAGAAAAGGCTTAAGATATTTGAGGGGAAGTGTTGAGTGTGGAAGGATTTCCTAAGAGAAGAGTATAGCAGGAAGAGTATGTTTGAAAGTATTTAATCCATGCATTGCCTTCCCTGTAAACCCTTAATTATCGTTCACTTCCCTGTCACCCTTGAGGTATTCAGTGTTCCAGAGGGAAGGTAGAACATACTAGATCAAATAAATCGTTGCTTGGCTTTGAGTTTTAAAAGATAGATTTGTGTTGTTCCTGGTAGGACAATAGGCTAAAGACAAGTATCTTTGGTATTCAGAATCCAAGATTTTGATGGCGTGTGTTCTTTGAACTCCAAAAAGTGAGCTTTATACATCAGAAGCCAAAGCTCGAAAGACTAGAGCACAGGGTTTTATCATGAGCCTTGAGTTGGGGACGGGTAGGATGGGACTGAAGGGCAGTTTCCGTCACTGGGGTTGAAGTGGAAAATGAGAAGATAGAGCCTAAGAATGGGAGAAAAGGAGAAATTGGGGAGCAGACCTAAGTGAATTTGTTTCCCTGTCACTCTGAGGTCAGTGTTCAGGGGATGGTATCTAAAACCTCAAGTTAGGATCAGGGATTTCAAAGTAGGGTGCTTATTCTTTGCCTCCCCAGGGCTCATGCCTTTCACAGATGACCTGAGTCTATGTGGCAGCAAGGCAAACATGGCGTCTAATTGTTAGAGTAGAAATGACCTAGGAAAGGGCCAGGTAGAAGTGCTCCAGAGAGCATTCTTCTACCCTCTACCATCAGCCCTGCCCCCACCCCTCATAGTCAAGGTCTGTGGAGGATTTAAAATTCCCAGGAGCCCTAGCAATGCAATAGGAGTCACGACCAGCTCCAAAGGACCAGTAATGCCAGGGATAGCTAAAGTGAAGCCCAAGTCAACCATGGAGGAAATCACCAGGCCCTTCAATGTGATGCACTAGTTATGCTATTGTAAATACTTCAGCAATGGATGCAGCACAAACTTCTTCCCAGGAAAAAACCAGAATGACCTCATGCCCCCAAACTTCAAGTAGTTCCTCTACTCCCAGGCACCATCTTGGGAAAGCAGGGGGTAGTTATAAATAAGAAAGCCAAGAAGTCTTTAACTGACAAGACTAACTCTTCTCCCCATCAATTGGGTAGGACAAAAAAAAAAGTAAAGTCATCGAAAATAAATGGAATTATAGAAAATAAAGGATTTGGGGGGAAGGATTGGTTTTATGTTTGTTTTCAATGTATGTACTAAATCTGCTCTGACTTTCATAACAGAATATCACAGACTGGGTGGCTTAAACAGCAAAAAATTTATTTTCTCACAGATCTAGAAGCTGGAAATCCGAGATCAATGTTCCTACAGGATTGGTTTCTGGTGAAACCTCTCTCCTTGGCTTACTGATAGCATCTTGTCCCTGTACCCTCACGTGGTCCTTCTCTGCACTCACTCTGGTGTCTCCTCCTCTTCTTATAAAGACACCAGTCATATCTAATTAGGGCTTCACCCTTATGACCTCATTTAGCCTTCATTACCACCTTAGGGCCCCATCTCCAAATACAGTCTTACTGGGGCTTATAGCTTCAGCATATGGATTTGGGAAGGACACAATTCAGTCCATACCAATATATAAACTTCAATTGAGTGAATAAAAATTTTGTCCATCTTAGATAAGTAAAGACCTTAGTCCAGTCCCTGTGCTTAATAAGTGCTTAACAATAGGGAATAGTAATAATATTATATTAAATTAATAAAATTAGCTATTTTTAATGTGTGCCAGGCATTGTTTTATGTGCATTATACCTAGCATTGCATTTAATAACACAGTCTTACACAACATATACTATTACTCTATCAGCTCTACTGGAAAAATAACTTCCCTACCCCGTACCCAAAGCCCAGCCACAGATAATTTACAGTAGGTATTGTCCTTGGAACACTACTTTAATTCCAAACCACAGTGTTTCAATTCTTTTCCTCCCCACTCTCTTTTAACTGCTATGGCAAGATCTTTAGCTACTCCTGACACCAAAAATGTCAAATGCCATTGGTATCCACTGAAGACACCAGGACAACTGCTTTGTTCCAATGACAGTTGCTGCTGCTGCCACCATTGAAGATATATATGGAACAACAAGTTTACTGAAGCAGCCACCATTGATGACCACAGCCAACCATGTTCCTGTCCTCACCAATGTCATTGCAGCTATACCCAACCTGCTGCTTGTTCAAGCAATGCCACCTTATTATCACCAAGCCAACGACCCTTCAGATCAGATTGCTGCTAGAGATTCATTCATGGAGTCCTACTGTGCTATGCCCAGAATCAACTGT
The DNA here is from genome assembly GCF_002007445.2 of Ailuropoda melanoleuca. Classification (NCBI taxonomy): domain Eukaryota; kingdom Metazoa; phylum Chordata; class Mammalia; order Carnivora; family Ursidae; genus Ailuropoda; species Ailuropoda melanoleuca. The sequence continues at coordinate 82,728,452 of NC_048226.1, forward strand.
CCCTTCCAAACTTTTGCATCTTTCCTACTCTCGATTCTACCCATCCTCAATACTTAAGGCTAATATTTTTTTAAATATTTTTTATTATATTATGTTAGTCACCATACAGGCTAATATTTCTAAATTGTATGATAAATACACATTAGGCTCAACATACAGTTGAAAAAGCAAATGGAGAAACAAAAATTGAATAAGAAAAACAATACTCAAAGTGGATGAGCAGTAAGGACTAATGTTGGAGGTGCAAAAGATAAAATAAAAATAGTTTTGGATTGCATAATATGATGAAGACAATATCTATCACCATGAAAAAAACGTTTTGGAACTTAATTCCAATGCACATCATCCCTTTTGTGTCCAGTAGTTTGTTGGTAAGTAGTCAATGCCTCTAGAGATATTCCCTGCCATTCAAGAAAAATATACTTTAAATATTAAGTAAAAGTAATCCTATGTGCACATTCTACTACCTTCCTTTTTTTTTTTTTTTAGCTTTATTTGATATAAAGCTGCCATTTTTTTCTGAACACAGCAAAGCCCTGAGCTTACGGAAGAAATAAATCTGAAGTTCATCTTCCCACAGATATTATTTTGGAGCAACTCCATTAGATGCCTCCTAGATAAAACAATCAACCTGGAAAGGAAAGAGGAGCCCATATACTAAAAAGTGACATATAATTATTACCACACCTATTAAGTGAATAAACCAGCCAGAGCCCAATACATCTTTGCAACATACAATGAAATACCTCTTAAACAGTTCCTCAACAAAGAAATAAACCTGTCATGGAAGAAAAATTTGCTGTACATCAAGGCTATGTATTGAGGAAGTAATGTTGGTGTCAGGGTCATGCTGGCTGTAATTCAATGTGCAATTAAGGGAAATTAGAGGCAGTCCTCATTACATACATTTTACACTTTGTTTATTGTGCTACAAATTCCGTAGTGGAACAACTGACTTGTAGCAACAATAGCTCATTTAATGGAAAATGAGAATGTTAACAAAGGATGTTTGATGGCTGAGGAGCAGAGCACAGCAATTTACGTTTCGTGCCACATGTCTCTTCTCCAAAAGCACATCTTTGGATTGATTTGAGCAGGAAGTAGCCACAGGCAGAGCCAATGTGATTATATCTGAAATTTTACTTGAGATTCAAAAGAATAGAAAAAAGACAGAAAACAAAACTATTTTGATGATATTTAGCCCAAAGAACAAATTTCCAATCAATCATTTCACAAAGAACCAAAAAGGAGGTGCACAAAAATGGCTGAGAAGCCATGTTGGACTGAAACTCATCAAGAAGAAAATGCTGGTCAGTAAAGATCACTTTTGAAAGCTAATGGTCCCCTCAGGGAATATTCATTGAAAGTTCTATAAATCTTAAATTCTGACATATTTAGTCTCAAAACCCCACAGTTGCCTCCAAGCATTATTTCTACAAACTTCCACCATCTAATCACAGGCAAATAATAGAAAATAAAGCTATAAAAAATGAATTATAAGGTAATAATGTGGTAAGCAGATGACTGCCCTTGCTGGGAACTTCGGGCTTAGGGGTCAAAGAGAAGAAATCGGTCACATGGAATGTTGGTTCATAAACTGGCCCCTGTTCATGGAGGAACTTACATACTAGGCTTGTCTTGGGCATCCACAAGATGACTAGATCTTTAACCCTCCCCACCAGAATTTTAAACATTTATATAAAGGTCTTAACTGGATTCAGTTAGTATACTATCCAGATGGTGTCAACAACACCTCACTCTCTCAAGGCTACAAACTTGGAAGAGCTCCTACTGTGGAAACAATGAGCAGAATATCCATACCAAGGACAAGGGAGGCACTATTAAGCCTTCAATTGTCCCAATCCAGAACATAGGTCAATTGGCACTCATGTCCTCTCAATGACCTCCTCCAATAAAGAGTCAGGTAAGCATTTTAACCTGCCTCTTGGGTACTGGATCACTTTGTAGACCTCTGGCAGAAAGCAAGTGTTCAATTTCCAAAGGTAGAAAGGATGCATGGCTTCCTACAACCTAACTTAGACTTTGGAGGGGAAATTCAGGTCTGGGGCCGTAGTAGCAGCAGACAAATGAGACCACACGGGCTTTGGAAAGCCTCTTACAGGAAATAAAAGTCCAGGATTACTTTTGGATGAAGTCTCTGCATCTGAGAAGATTGAGTTTTTCCCTCCCTGGAGCTTCTGCAATCCCTGGCATCTTGACTGGTAATTCTCTCCAAACAAATCAGGCATATGCATATTCGACACTAACTACCCATGTAATCAGACTACAGTTAACATTATTTTTCTTCAAGAAAAATTAAAATGACCCAATGACATTGAAACATCCCTTGCCCCTTTCACTTTAGAAACTCTTCCAAAAAAACAAAAACAAAAACAAAAACAGTGTGCCTGGAATATGAGGTCAAATAAACCCTCATGCTTAGCAACTACGCAGATGTGTGTTGGGTGGGAGAATGCTAGGGAGGGCAAGGAAAGCTGCAAAGAAACAGTAAAGTGCCTAAATCATCTGCCAGGATTCTCAAGGAGAGAAGGTTGTGCTTCTGAGCAATTAGAGGCATCCTCCGAAGTCAGAACACTGCCAAGCAGGGGAAGAGGAGCTATTTAAAATTCTACTTTTCTTCCATGGGGAGAAAAGGAAAAGAGACGATCACATCCTTAACCCTTCCCAGATTTCACAGAAATATTTCTAAAATAATGATTTTAAATTGTGTGTTCTCAAGCTTCTTTTCTGCTCTTCTTTAAAAGTAGGTTTGCAATGCTAGAAAATTTTTTCTGTTAGCACTTTGATATCCAATCTTAATCAGATCTTTGATTCATTGGACACTATTGGGGAGGGTGCCTAAAATTACTGAAAGGACTGAGTTGACCAAGGTTTTAGGAATTTAGCTTCACTTCCTACCTCTTCTCTTTGCATTAATGACTTTGTAAATATTTCCTATAAACATCATTTTGAAGTCTTTCTTCCAATTGTCCTCCACAATGGGTCTGGCTTACTGCCTGGCTCTGTCTTAAATTTTGGTTCCATCACTTTTAAGCTGCATGTCCTTAGACAAATTATTTAATCTTTCTGTGCCTCAGTTTCTTCATCTGTAAAATATGAGTAATAATAATATTCTTTACCTTATGGGCTTGCTGGGAAGAATAAAGTATTTAAAATATGTAAATTACTTGAAACTGTGCCTGGTACATAGAAAAGTGCTCATTACATATTAGCTATTATTTGGAGAACAGGGAAATGTGTGGATAATTCTATCTTGATTCATCAGAGGAAATTTTAGCAATGAAGTGCCAACAGAATTATGTCTGGGACATCAAATCAAAGAATGCCTAACAAAGAAGATGGGAAGGTACATACGTGGCAGAGTGAACTGCAAGGGTAACGGTATGGAGGCTTATCAGCAGAGCATATGCAGAAAGTCAGAAGAATTCCAAAGAAAAAAAATATGGCTTCCAGTCCCCCAACCTTACCTAAATTCTAACCTCTTTTCTCAAACTTTTAACTTAGGAAGATGTGGCAGATGGTATTTTCCAAAGATGACACAATACCTACCATGCTACATGCTGATCTTAACGATGTAACCTTAACATCCCCCTCACCAAGTGATTGGATTTATGTCTCCTCCGTGTTGAACCTGGATAGAACTTTGTTATAGCCTCAACCAATCGAATAGGGCAGGAGGATGTAAGAATACCATGCCCTCTTACTGTCTTGGAATACTTACTCTTGGAAAATAGCTGCCAGGCTATAAGGGAGTGCAATTTGTCCATGCAGAGAGACTATAGGGAGAGGAAACCACATGGAAGTGCTCCAGGTAAGGTCTCAGCTGACAGCCAGCATCAACATTTAAAGATAAAAGTAGGAGCGTCTGGGTGGCTCAATCTGTTGAGTGTCCAACTCTTGGTTTCGGCTCAGGTCACGGTCTCAGGGTCATGAGATCAAGCCCTGTTGGGCTCCACTCTCAGCACAGAGTCTGCTTGAGAGATTCTCTCTCTCCCTCTCCCTCCCCTTCTGCTCCTCCCTCCACTCATGCTCGATCTCTCTCTCAGGTAAATAAATAAATAAATAAATAAATAAATAAATAAATAAAATCTTTTTTAAAAATAAAAAAATAAAAGTAAAGATGCTTCCAGATGATTCCAGCCTCTAGAAGTGATCTATTATATCACTTCTCGTCTTCAGGTTTTTCCAGCTCAGGTACCAGACATAATGGAGCAGAGACCATCCATCCCTGTTTTGTACTGTCTTAATTCCTGGCTCACAGAATCTGTGAGCAAAATAAATTGTTGTCTTATTCCACTAAGTTTTAGGGTGGCTTATTACTCAGAAATAGTAGCTAGGACATTCCTTCTTTTCTTTCTGTGGGGAGAGATGCTGCTTGCCATCTCATCATTCAAGGTTACCACTTCCATTTTAAGGAGTCAGCTCTACCCAGAGCCACAGGAGAAGCCAACAAAGGCAGGCATCGCGAACATTCCCAGAGTAAGAGGCTCATCTGGGTAATAACATCAGGAGGCAAGCCTAAGGTGAGGATAGAAAAGGAAGAAGGAACAGGCTACGCAGTCAATCTTTGACGTCCTTCCCTCTGCCTCCTTCTCCTTGTATTTCACTGTCTTACCTTTATACTGATTCTTCTACCACTTTACTATCAATTTTAACAATTGTCCTGTCAGCATGTTATCTTCAAAAAAATGTTTTGAAGACATCCCTTTTGTGTATTGTGCTTCTGCCTAGAAACACACCACCTTGGTGTTCGTATCCAGGGTGCTCTCAGAGCCTCACCCAGTGGACAGAAGAAACGAGGAAAGTCACAGATGTAACTATTCATCATGTGCCCCCTGCCACGGAGAAAAACACAGCTGTGAATAGGTGCCTAGTAGATGCTTGTTGACTGAATAAATGGTAATAAACCACTGTTCTTTTTGAATTGATGCTCTCTTTGCCCCTTCTCACCCAAGCCTCTAACTGGCCCCAAACGGAAGCTCAGAGGAAAGCACAGAGAGGAGAGGAAGACCATGAAGAGGTAAAAGCTTCACCAAGCCACAGTTTGGAGAACATCCCTATTTGGTGTAATCTGATGCTTCCAAAGAAAACTTCAGTGTTCTGGAGAAGACTGAGCAGTTGGGAGTGGGGATCTGGTTCAGTCTCAGCTGTCTTCTGGGAGAGCCCTTTGTGATCACAGCTGGAGCACAGCTGCCAGCCAGAGAACTGATTTCCTGCTGGAGTCTGGATTTGGAAATCCCTGTAAATCACAGCTGTGCCCACCAGCTGGCCTTAGCCAACCTTTGCCCATGACAGGGAAGGCGGTTTGACTTCTGGTAGAAACCTGCAGACTCGACAGAGACAAGAGCTTGTCTGTTTAGCTATAGCACATCAACATTCCCTGGAAGACTATTTGAGGTGTGCTTGCATAAGGGTCCTTGATTCTTAGCCAGACTGCATAATTTGTGGAAACTTGGAGTATGACTAACAGTCCTGAAACCCTTCTCTCTCTCATCAGCACTGCTGGCATGAGAAGCTTAAGAAGGCAGCATTGCCTGGGCACTGTTCCTGTCACTATAAAAACAGCCAGAGCCCCTACCCTCTAAGTACTTACACTATTCTCTTAATAATCTCTTTGCATTGATTGATAACCTTTTGTGGACACAGCAGGAAGGGATGTGAGATTTCAATCAACATTCTTTTATGTGTTATAAATGAAGATGTGATTATCCCCTGAAGGGTAGGAGAAATAGCAATATTGGTAATAATATTAATTGTGGTATTCTTTCTGAACTTTTGTGAGAGGAGGATGGTACAGAAGAACTGGTGGTTCATATGTGATTGATCTAAAAGGAGAGTGACCAGCCATCCCAATTTGCCCATGACTATTGCTATATTAGCACTGGAAGTCCCAAGTCTCAGGACCCCTCAATCCCAGCCAAATCAGGACACTTGGTCACTCTAAGAGTCAGAAGGCTGCTCTGGAGAGGGGGAAAAAAAATACGGGTGCCTGAAGAGCCTGTTAATGGAAGAATCTAAAATTCCTGCCCATTTCTATTAAAAGACAAACATTCTTAAAAAATTAGATATTAACATCTGAATACAGATAACTTTATCCAATCACACACTTAAAGAAATATTCAAATATTTATTGGGCACCTATTGCAATCCAAGCACAGGATGAGTTACTTGGGATATTGTGATGAAAAAGCCACGATGCCCAACCTTAAAGAGCTTAACAGGCAAGGGAAGACAAGTAAATGGGCACTGACAGCAGAACATGATGGCTCCACACTCTCTGATATATGCTGTGATACTGGGACACACAGGAGGGCAGCTACCTGGCCTCAGGGGTAGAACAGGTGTCTGGATGAGGTGATATCTGAGCTCTGAAGATTACCAGGAATTACTGAGGTAAAAGTAGAAGTAAGGGAGGGATATTCCACAAAGAAGAAACTGTAGGAACAATGGCCTCAAGGGAAAAGAGATCTTTGTTTTTCCAGCATATGAATCACAAAGGAATAGGACAAAGGAAAGACAGGTTTTCTTGGTCTGGGATAGATTAGGGAAAGGATTACTTCTCAGTTATGTCTGGGGTGAGGCTTTTTTGTTATTTTTTAAATTAGAAAAAAATGTTAAACACACTGATTATGAGTCTTGGCTCTTCACAGAGAAAAGAGTCAAACCTGGTGAGAGCCAGGGAGAGAGAAGAGAGAAAGCACTTGCCAATCCACTTTCAAATTTCCTTGTGTTTCTCTTTGTCCTGGTGACTTGGGAACACCAACCCAGGCAGCAACTCATCACTGCCCAAAACCCTTTGCTCTTCTCCACCTACTTCCTCAGCATTTGGGACTAGTCTCAGGTTAGATCTCAAGTTATGTCTCAAAGGAATGAATACAGAACTTGTTTTTGTTTTGTTTATCAGAGCCTTGACATTTCTTGTGGAATTATTTCCCCACCAGAACTCACAGTATATTGGCATAATAAAATCAATAATCAGGGGCGCCTGAGTGGCGCAGTCATTAAGCGTCTGCCTTCGGCTCAGGGCGTGATCCCGGCGTTATGGGATCAAGCCCCACATCAGGCTCCTCCACTATGAGCCTGCTTCTTTCTCTCCCACTCCCCCTGCTTGTGTTCCCTCTCTCAACGGCTGTCTCTATCTCTGTCAAATAAATAAAATAAAATCTTTAAAAAAAAATCAATAATCAAAATTAGAATACCCAAAATAGCAAAGACTAAAAAGGAAAACCTTCCTTAATATTTTTCACTAAAAGTAACCCATTTTAATGAAAAACTCAAACAGTTAAGATAACAAATTAAATATTAAATGCCTCATCCCTCTATCCCTCCTGCCCTCAACCACTCCAGAGTTACCTACCTTTGACAGTTCTCTACATCTTTTCGGATATTTTCTATACATATACAGGCAAAGATGGATGTGTGTATAGATAAAATTTTTTAATGTCAATTATATTGATTATGTTTTTAGGTCATACACTTTTTTCACTTAGCTTATTCCTGACATTTTTTCTAAGTTAGATGTATCAGTCAGGTTTTGTTGCAGTAATGCTATATAACAAACATCTTCAAAACCTCAGTGGCTTACAACAAATATTTATTCATTGCTCATGTTACATGATAGTTACAGGTCAGCTATAGTTCCAAGGGCTTCACGTGACTTAGCTGGGCTCACTTGGCTCTTGCCCAGTAAGCTCTGTTCAACTCACTTCCTCATTTTGGAATCTAAGCTGATAAAGTAGCCACAACGTAACATTATGCTCATGTGCTAAAGAGTTGGAGCAAAAGGGCTTCAGCCAAGCTAGGAGAACACATTTTAGAATGTGGCAAATATCATACCCATTCACATCTCATGGGTGAGACATATTATACGGCCAAGCACGGAGCCAATGGAACAATGAAGCATAGCTAGGATGAAAAGGAATTGAATGATTATAAAGAAACAATGCCATCTGCCATTCTTCTGAATGTCCGCGTAGTATTCTTATGAGAGAAATATAGCTTGTACATTTATTTTTATTTTTGCAATCAATGCTGCAATAGATACCCTAAAAATATGTATCTTTAAATACTTGTGGAAACACATCTATAGGTAGAATCACTGGGACAAGTGATATGTGCATTCAGTTTTTGTTTTGGACTCTCCTAAGTTGGCCTCCAAAACTGTGATGTATCCAATTTCTACTATCCCAAGGTGAATGAGACTACATTTCCTCAAACCTTCCCCAAACTCTTTGCATTATCAAAATTTAATTCCAGAGGCAAAACACTGATATTTTTAATTGCCTTTCTTTTGTTAATGATGCAGTATTTTTAAGTGTCCTAAATTTGGAGAAAATTCCATCACAGCCCCGACATCAGATCAGCCCAGATCTCTTGGAAAATACCTTAACTATATTAACACCAACTTGCCCTGCCCACTACCCTCACCCTGTTTCTTTGGCTTTATTCTGGAGGAAAATAGGGCAAGTCAGCTTGCTCTAAAACAGAGATGGTAATAGGTTTTCAACTAGAGAACGAAGTCCTATCATTCAATTGTGGCTATGTTTAGTGCCATGATGAAAATGACTGTGAATTGAGAACAGGCTCAGCAGGGAAGAGGGGTATGATCCATTAGTGATGTCTGCCATGAACTTGGGAATGGAAGGTGGCAACACGTATAGCATTTGTTTGCTAATACTCCTCTGAAACTGCTGGAACTCTGCCAGCATTTTAATCTCCTCTTCTACCATTTCACTTGTCTCAAGTCACACAAGGTAAGTACTGAGCAAGTACTTCGTAAAAAGATTACCTGGGCTCTTTCCCATCCTATACTACTCATCTGGATCACATGAAACTTTTCAGAAAATGTCACAGACAGTGATTTTGAAAAGAGGGCCAGCAAATATTTTGGTAATGTTCTGGTGTGGGCTTTGTTTGGCATTTTTATCTTTGCTGAGCTAAGTGGCTTAGGCTTTTAAAGATACTTTTACCATCAGAGTAATATTATTTTGATAACCCACTTCCTGGTGATGTTTGAAAGATAGTTAATTATTGTGGGGGATTTAAATACAGTGTCAAAGTAAATCATAAAGGATTCTTTGGTCGAGCTCAAGGTTAAAGGCAACCACATTTCCCAACAACAGAGCAACATAATTGTTCCTTTTCCCACAGATAACCATGGTCTTCCTGTCAACCTCCAGGAATCCCATTCCCTTTCCCCCAGTGTAACTGGACTCCCTGCCACAGAGAAACAACACTCTCCTCCTTAGCTTCGCCACAGGGCAATCAGTCATTGCTTCACGGGCCAATCTCCCAGAGCTGCAGTAACCACAGAAACCACACAGAGCTTGGACTGGGCACATGATTATGGACACAATCATCATTTTTAACACAGATGAAGTCACTCAATCTCCTCTCTGATGAAAATAAAATATTGAAACACAGCATTGGAAACAAATACTCTCCTCCCAGTGGAGAAATGTGTGCTGTAAAGACAAGACTCCATTCTAGGTTCCTGAGTAAAGGAAGCACAGACCAATGAATAAATGCCAGAAAAACCATTAAAAACCAGAGAGCAGGTGGGAGGGAGGTGACACTACAGGGGTAAAGGAAATTGTCATCTGCAGGACAATTAGGTATGTTCTCCCAGAAGAGAGAAAGACTGAGTCAACTCAGTTGCAAAAGGGTGGGAACCCCACAGAAGAGAAATAGTGAATTCAAAAGCACTGAAAAATAATGAAGCAAAGAAAAGCTTGGCTTTAAAGTGACATTTTTTTTTCTTCTGGTGCCTGAACAGTAATCTTCTAAGGAGAATTGCAAGAGCCCCTTCCCAACAGACTTTGAGGCTTCAGCTCTGAAAAGGCTATTCTTGGCTCACTGGCTTTGCTGATTTAGTCTCACCTTGAGGCAGCTCTCTAACCTTGCTTTCTACCTCAGCTTCCCAGTCAGCCAAGTGGGACATCCTCCTTGCAATCTGCTTCATTTGCCAGGATGTCATGAAGATTAATTAACAACATTAATACACTAAACGTTCTTTGGGATGGTCAGGGAGAAAGTGTGATTATGATCATTATTGCTATGGATTACTAGGTAGAATATTGTCAGAACTATTCAAAATGAGATGGTTGCAGGGACTATATTTGGAAGTAGGAAAGCAGGCCAAATGGTAATCTTTGAATGGTTTCAAATGCCCCTGGCCCCAAAATACTTCTATATTCTGGCCCAGGGATTTAAAATGTCCACGAATATACACATAGAGTGAAAAGTGTAATGGGTTTGGAGTAAGGAAACCGACATTCCATTCTATCTTCACCACTTACTAGCTGTGTGATCTTGTACAACCAGATTAACTGTCCCGAGTCTCCGTTTCATCTGTAGAATTGGCGTATTGATACCCCTGATGTTTATATGCCTCACAGTGTGCCTGAAAAGTCTAAACGAAATGTATTTCTGAAAATCGGGCTGACTATACAAAGATAAAATATTATCTCTGAGGAAAAAAATGCATTATAGGCTAGAAGTACATAAGGACATCTAAGACGAACAATCTTTGACTCTGGAGAAGGATCAGAAAGGTTGATATGGTTTTCAAACTCAGGGCCTCCATTAGCCAGGGAAATTTTTGGGGTGTCTGGGTGCCAGTGAGACACCAAATAGGGAGATACCAAATAGTAACTGTATCTTTTACTCTTTCCAATGTGAAGCCTCCCTACAGGGATGGAGGGAAAATTTAAAATGCCTTAAAATCTTCCTATCTGAAAATGTTAGGCCTGGAAAGGAACTGGAGTTCATGCTAGTTCAATTCCTTTATTTCATAAAATAGAAAATTTAGCCTCAACCTTGCCCTGAAAACCTCTTTCTTCCAAATACTTAGACGAGGGTTATTTCCATTATACACCATCCCCAACATGCAACTAGTTATTAAATGCTGTGGGTGTAGTGACATTGAATTATTACTCATACCCACATCTTTCATTCCAATCCCACCACCCCCACCCAGGTCCAAAGCCCTAACATTATAGGTCTGGACTAGTACAACAGTCTTGTATCCTATCTTCCTCTAATTTCTTTTTCTGACCCCCAGTCTTCTCTAAATATTGCTCTCAGATTAACCTTCTACAAATGTCCACTGAATAATGCCTCCTCTGCCTAAAACCCATTAATGGCTACTGCGTACAAGTGAAGAGCATTGGCAGTATCTGCCTACCCTATCTGAGCTACAGAACACTCTGCTTCTGAGCGGGTGACACTGAGTGCCATCGCCCCTAGTGCTCAAGTTCTAGAAGAGGATTGACAAAAATGATAAATGCACCGCTTCCCTGGGTTTGCTGTTCATCTTAAAAAGAAATCCAATTACAGTTTGCAATTGCATTTTGGTGAAACATAATGACCTCTCTTTGGAGTTGCCTTATTCAGATCAAATTACTTCTTGGTAATTTAAAGCACATTACATTTCTCAGATACCTCTCGATGCACCCACAGTGTTCGAGGCTCTGTGTAACTATTACACAAACATTGGCAAAGTCAACTCTGGATGAGTTCATAACCAAAGGACAACGTGGTGGTTACCCACAGACAGGTCACTTCTCATTTCCCTCCTGTGGAGAGGTCAAAGGTCATGTAATCCTTCAGGAACAACTTACTTCTCAGGGGCTAAAAATGGCAAGTTAGGGAAATCATTCCTTTAAAAAATATTACCACAGAAACGTCTAGATACTTGTGTATGAATGATCAACATTACCAGTCAATGAAATTTCTTGGTCAGTTACTCTCTTATATTGACATAAATGACACAGAGCCATCTAATGACTAACCAAAATGACAGACCCTGAAAACATCGACCAAAACTCTCAAGGATGACATTTCGTAAAGCATTTTTATTTCCAAAAAAAGAAAAAAAAGATGCGTGATCAAAAGTTACATCAGTAAGAGAGAAGAAGTAGAACTAAAACTTTATAATGGTATATTGTCCCCTGATTTCTTCAAGAAAGTTCAGTGCATAAAACATCAATAGATCTGAGTATCATTAAAATTTTCTCCACTAATTTTGACAGGCCAGAAAGGTCATCTAGGAGTTTTTAAAGTGCAGCATGACCTGATTTTTCTGCAGTATTATTGAGCCAGGAGTCTTATAAAGGTGTGTTTTCTCATATGGTGAGAACAACAGCCTTTAAGATCTTTTGTGTTCTTGACATTTTCATCTTCATTTCAGAGATTGTGTGCCATTGGACTATATCAACTCTTACCTTTATCTTGTGATGACTTCTCTGATAGTTTTAAGCAAGAGTCTTAGGTTTAAGGGATCTTTGGAAAATGGAGTCAACTTCCCCTTAACTGCTGGAATCACATTTATATAATTTCTGATAGAAAATCACCAAACAATGTTTGGATGTTTTCAGTGGTAGGCTTGGGTATTTTCAGTCCATTGTCCATTGTTAGACGGTGGTCCTTTTAATAGAAGATCCTTTTGACTTCTAATTAAATTTATGCTCTTTCTGCCTACAGGGAAAAAAGCAAACTTAGTTAGAAGTACACAAATTTGGAAAGTCACAATTAGGTGACTCTCAGCAACAGAAAAAATAGATTGCCTTCTGAATGTTGAGTTGCAAAATAAGAACTATTGGTCAGAACCATGAGAGACTATGGACTCTGGGAAAAAAACTGAGGGCTTTAGAGGGGAGGGGGTGTGGGGGATCAGGATAGGTCAGTGATGGGTATTAAGGAGGGCATGTATTGCATGGTGCACTGGGTGTTATACGCAAGTAATGAATCATGGAACTTTACATAAAAAACTTGGGATGTACTGTATGGTGACTAACATAACATAATAAAAAATTATTATTAAAAAAATAAAAATAAAAGTAAAGAAGCTTGGGTTGTTTAGATTTACCTCTAAATTCTTTTGCTGTTACATTTTTGAATATAAAATAAGTCTATATTACATCTCTGTAATATAATATCCTGATGAGCGGTAACATATGTAAGTATGTTATGAATAAACCATGGTTAATCTTCAAAAAAAAAAAAAAAGAACTATTGGTCAGAACATACATATGTAGAGACCCTTGATGGGGTCAGGATGGTTTCAGGCCAACAGAACTTTGAGGTAACATTTTTGAATGTATTATCATAGCTTTGGGATTGTGTAAATCTTGGGTTTGGGGATGGAGAAAGGGGGAAAGTTGGTCAATGATGAAAGCAAACAAAAAAGGAAATCATCAAGGCCAATATTTGTGTGTCCACCCAAGTACTGTCTAGGGAGAGCACAGCCTTGGCTATTGGACTTAGAGTATTCTAGTCTGTAGAGTAATGTTAATTCCAACATGAACCTGGATAGAAACTATAGATTCTAAGTGGATTTCACTTCAATTTATTCATGATGAAATAGAAGCCTAGATTTAATATAACTTGATGGTACATGACATCTGTATTCCCTTGTTCCCCCAGCCAGAACCACAACTTGGACCCAACCTCGTGTCACCTTTGAATAGTTTCAGGTTTTAGGTTATAAGTCATTTTCTCCTGGAAGGCCTTCTCCAACACACCTAATCTAATTTGATAACTCTCCTATATGTTTCTATAGTATCCTGCTAATAAGTTCTTTTATCATAGCCCTTCTTATCTAGTATATTATTATCTGCTCCTTGGTGTTTCAATATCTCCTTAGGATTCCTAACATCAGGAGCCAAGTCTTTCTTTTGTCTCCTATAGCCTGAGAGCCTAGCACAGTGTCTATCACATTATAGATCGCTAAATAAAAAGTGTTGAATTGATGAATACAGTTTGGCTACGGGAAGGGAATGTGCTGATCAGGCCAATGTTAATCATTCTGCTTGTGGGTCTGCCTTAGATTCTGAAGTGATGTACTTGATACAAGTTTCCTTAGGCTTGGTCATCCCTAGGGCACTGACCAGAGTAAGACTCTCTTTGGCCTTTTAAGAAGATTTGATTCAATTTGCCTGTCCTTAGATGGTGCCATTTTTATGCAGTTTAAACTTCTTTCTAACTTCTTCTATCGACTCTTACATATACCAGAAGCCCAGTCCATATCTGTATCTCTCAACTTTATAATTTCCATGATAAACAATTTGAGTCTTCTATATTCTATTTACAAACTTTACAGAAAGAGCTCCTCAGGAGGTGGGGTGAGTTTATTGATCCGATCATCAAAATTATGAATACCAAAAGAACTGTTTTAAGGACCTTCAAAGTTCACACCAAAGACATAGCTGCATTTGCTGTTTATGTAACCTGTTAGAGAATATGAACGAAAGATCCAAGAGATACCCTCCCACATTACCCTCGTAAAAGAGGATGATAACTTCTTAAAATGGATGGTAGAAAGATTGCAAACAGAAAGCAGTAAAGTGTACCCACTGGTACTGACTACAGAAGTGCATGGTCAGAGTCGGGAGAGAAGAAGAATGTAAGACTGAAAGAAAAGTAAGAGGGGAGAGCATACGAAGACTCCTCTTGGAGATTAATTTCAAACCTCCAGATGAAGTAGTACTACCCTGTACTGACTGCTAGGAAGAATTTAAAGGTTCAGGCTTTGGGAAAGAACACAAATAGTTCCCCCAAAGGGAAGCGACTCATCAAGGTGGCTGGTCAGCTTCTTCCCTGGGACTCAGACCTGAAAAAGCAATTGCGTAGGTTTGTGCTTTTGAAACGTCGTATATCCAAAATGTGACAGAAAGTCTGACAAGGCTCCTCGAGCCCACAAATTGCTACCCACTTTTGATGAATGTGGAACAAATGACAAAGCTGAGGGAAATAACTCAAATGTGTCTCTAAAAATTCAACTGAAATCTGAAGGTTAGTAAACTCCAGTGTGTTTCTCCCTTTTCTCCCTTCTTCTAGTTCTAGGACTAAGGAAAGGAAAGAAAACCTCAGCATTCACACTACACAAAAGCAAGGACAATGACTTTTTTTTTTTTTTTTTAAGCACTAAGCAAAAAAATCCACAGAGCCTAGTACTGAACCTGGAACATAAGTGCTTTTTTTGATTGAGAGAATATGGAGGGGTACCCAGGTGGCTCAGTCAGTTAAGGGTCCAGCTCTTGGTTTCAGCTTAGGTCATCATCTCAGGATCACGAAAAACTGAGGCTTGCATCGGGCTCTGTGCTCAGCAGGGAGTCTGCTAGAGAGTGTCTCTCCCTCTCCTGCTGAGCCCAGACACCCCTCCCCCGCCTGCTTGCTTGTTCTTTCTCTCATAAATAAATAAACAAACAAATCTTAAAAATCTTTAAAAAGAAAGAATATTGTACTGTATGGTGAATAACATAATATAATAAAAAACAGTAAAATAAAAAAGAAAGAATATGGAAAAAGAATGGATGGCTACAGAGATTATATAAAAGAGGAATTTGTTTTCTGATTTAACTATGGGTGAAGTCATTAAAGTAGGAGGGTAGAATGCAAATGGGGTGGAAATTGCAATTTAAGATATCAGTGAAGACCATATCAAAAGCCCTTCATTTGTTTAATAAGTTTTAATCAGCAATCCATAAAGAACTGCCCTCCAGGACACTAACAAAACTCAGGTGCACTCTCAGAGCTACCGTTAACATCCAAGCAATCATGAGAAATGGAAGAGGCTTCAGTAGTTCAGAGATGGGAAAAACTTTTCAGAGTTTTTATTTATTTTTATTTAAATTTTATTTAGTTAACATACAGTGCAATATTGGTTTCTGGAGAATTCAGTGATTCATTACTTAACATACAATACCCAGTGACTGTTCAGAGTTTTAGAACACAGGAAAGGTGGATGCTGGGAATGACAAACTAAGAAGTTTGCTGCCAAACCATAACCAAATCAACAATTATTTAGTTTGTAGGCATTTAGAAAAGATGCTAGTAATTATGAGGACCCATCAGTAATGACCTCCAAATGATTCTAAAATTAACTTGAAAGAATACGAGTCAATTATTAAGGAATATTCTTTTTTTTTTTTTTTAAAGATTTTATTTATTTATTCGATAGAGATAGAGACAGCCAGCGAGAGAGGGAACACAAGCAGGGGGAGTGGGAGAAGAAGAAGCAGGCTCATAGCAGAAGAGCCTGATGTGGGGCTCGATCCCATAACGCCCGGGATCACGCCCTGAGCCGAAGGCAGACCCTTAACCGCTGTGCCAGCCAGGCGCCCCTATTAAGGAATATTCTTAAAAGAAAAACTATGAGGGAAAATTAAACTTACAAGATCTGTTTTAAATCTTATTTAAAGCAATAATAATAAAACTCATACGGTAATATTTCAAAATTAGGAAATTTAATCCATGGAACACAATAATTTAATGTATGATTTAAAAAGAGTATAAAAAATGAAAGAGGGAAACGCCAAATAATATATGGGGTTAAGATAATAGTCTGAAGGAAAACAATATAGATGTATGCCACTAAAATTAAAGAATCTTAAGTGCTTTCATTTAATCAAACAATCTGGAAAAAACCAGATTAAGCATTTACACCATTAAGAAGAGATGGTCACTTTGGTGGATTTGAAGCAATAAAACATATTTTTATATAATAAACATTTATTAAGCAGCTACTCTGTGCCAGGCACTATTCTAGGTCCTGGGAAGTCAGCGCACAGGCGAATCTGTACACAGAGTATAGGCACAGGACGGACAGAGCCTATGCCTTCAAGGAACCTACGTTCCAGAGAGAAGAGTCAGTCCCCAAACAGGTAAACAGATTAGGAAGGAAAGCAATTCTGGAGAGTGATAACATGACAGAAAGCCATTATAAATTGTATATACAATGCAAAAGAAACATAACTAAAAAGAAAATATTTGCATCAACAGTGATAGAAAGGAATGTTTCCTTAATGATCTCAGAATGCAACCTATATTTTTAGAAACTACCCATAGGACTGCAATAGCCAAACGATCAAGTATCAAACAAACAAAATTCACACAAGAGAAAATACAAATAGGAAACAAATGTCTGGGAAAATGTTCAAACTAACTTGTAATCAAGAAATGCAAATTTAAGCAACTTTTTAACATCTGCTAAGTTTAAAAAAATGTTTGAAAAAAATAAAAACCAGACTTACAGGAAGGATGACAACATAAACAGTCTCCACTCCCCCAGGGAAGTCACTGAAATGACCAAAGAGGAGAGATACAGGGGTGAACACAAAGTGACCCTCTGCAACCCAGGGAATGGTGCCAACAACATATGAACCACAAAGTGGAGAATTCCTGCCAACTTCAGTACCAACAGTGAAAAGAAGTAACTACCTTTTCTCAAAGGCAGCTATAGGAAGGAAGGGACGATTAGGGCAAGGCCCTGGAGCAGGTTAAGAGCAGATGGAAGATAACCGCACTTGGAGTCAATTTCTCCAGAGCTAGGGATATACATAGACCTGTTGGCAAAAAAAGGCAGAGAAATCCTTATGCCACCCGTGGCATTTGCTCATACTTGGAAAAAGCATAATGGCACTAGTAAGGTAAATATGGGCTTGAAGGGGGAAATTCTCTTGATTTGAAAGGATAAGATCTAAAAGCAAAGGCATGCCACGGAAGGAAGAGATAAGGATTAATCAAATACGAATGAATAACAAGGAAAGGCAGCAGTTCGGGAGTATATAGTTGCAGCCACATCTAGCAGAAAGCCCATAGGTCAAAGAGTTTTTCTCTTAACTGAGTTATTTTTAATAGTGTTCTTTTGCCCTGAGCCTAAAACGCAATACACAACTGGAAAGAACCTCCCCAAAGGACTGGATACTCCCCCAGCTCTGTGAAGCGTCAGCTTCTGCCCTAGTTTCAACAGAGAACATTTATGCAAAATACTCAAGTTTTCAATGTTGATGGCTCATGGGGACTTTCTACCTTTCTTAGGTAATACAGACTTACCTATTCATGTGATGTTGCCTCATCCAGCCCTCTACTTACTTTCTATGGGGAAAAGCCAGGTCACACCCAAATAACCATAGAAGGAAGCTTATCTATGCATTATTTAGGGACAGCAGGTTTGGATAAAATACTTCCCTTTCAAAGATGAGAAAGGAGAAAGCCACCGGTATGAATCTGAAAAACAACACAAAATAATGTAGGAAGCATTTTAAGCATGCAGTTTCTAGGATTGGAATCCCAGTTCTACCATTAAGTAGCTATGCAACCTTGATGCTTAACCTTTCTATGCCTCATTTATAAAATAAGGGTAATCATTGTGAAGAAAATGAAGATCATGAAGATTAAATAAGATATGTATGTAAAATACTTCCGAAATGTTTGGCACATGGTACCCATTAAGCATTATTATCCTCACTAAGGTATTATGCCTTTGCAAAATAAATATTGGATGCATGCTTAGTGCTTTTTACCAAGTATCCTAGTTGCTCTCTCAGGTACCTGAACTTCCCATCTCCTTTAGAGTTAGGCAGGATGGTGTGACTTGTTTTGATCATTCAAATGTGAGTGGAAGTCAAGTCTATCCCTTCTGGGAGGCAATTTTAAGAGTTAGTGCATGAGGGGCGCCTAGGTGTCTCAATTGGTTAAGTAGCTGCCTTCAGCTCAGGTCATGAACCCAGATCGTGACCCATGATCAGGCTCCCTGCTCAGCAGGGAGTCTGCTTCTCCCTCTGCCTCTCCCCTGCTCATGCTCTCTCTCTCTCTCTCTCTGTCTCTCCCTCAAATAAATAAATAAATAAATAAGATAGATAGATGTAGTGAAAAGAAGGGGCACATGTACCCTGATGCTCATAACAACAATATCCACAATAGCCAAACTGTAGAAGAAGCCAAGATGCTCTTCAACACATGACTGGATAAAGAAGATGTGGTTCATATACACAGTGGAATATTACTCAGCCATCAGAAAGGATGAATACCCACTATTTGCATCGACATGGATGGAACTGGAGGGAATTATGCAAAGTGAAATAAGTCAAGCAGAGAAAGACAATTATCATATCGTTTCACTTATATGTGGAACATAAGGAAGAGCACAGAGGATATTAGGGGAAGGAAGAGAAAACTGAAAGGTGGGGGGGGGGGAGAAACCAGAGGGAGAGACGAACCATGAAAGACTATGGAGTCCAAAAAAAATCTGAGGGTTTGGGAGGTGAGGAAGGTAGGGGGATGGGTTAGCCTGATAATGGGTATTAAAGAGGGCATGTGTTGTAATGAGCACTGGGTGTTATATGCAAATAATGAATCATGGAACACTACATCAGAAACAAATGACGTACTGTATGGTGAATAACATAATTTTTTAAAAAATGACAAAAAAAATCAAAGATTTCAATAAAAACAGCCACTATTACCAAAAAAAAAAAAAAGTTAGCACATGAATTTGCCAAGCTCTTTCTCCCTTTCACAGCAGTGAGCCCCAGCCAATTGCTATAACATGAGTGAAAAATAAAAATCCTATTGTTCTGAGCCACTAAGAAGTTGAGAGGTTTTTTTTGTTGTTGTTACTGTGGCACAACCTAGCTTACACTGACTTATACAGAAATATAAGGTAAATGAGGAGGCTGTTTTTTGAAAGCTTACCTCTAAAAGAGAGTAAAAAAAAAGAAAATAAGAATTGTTTTATACACATAGAGACCATAAAGATTAAAAAGGCCTATTGAAATAGTTAAAACATGAGATGACACGGTATCTGCTAAATGTTTGAGTCCCCCCAAAATTTATATGTTAAAATCCTAAGCCCCACTGTGATGGTATCTGAAGATGGGGCCTTTGGGACATGATTAGGCCCTGCCCTGATGAATGGGATTGGTGCCCTTATAGAAAGAGATCTCCCCTTTCTGCCATATGAGGTTAGAGCAAGAAGAAAGCCCTCCTGAACCAGGAAATAGTCTGTCACCCAGACACAGAAACTGATAGTGCCTTGATCTTGGACTTCCCAGTCTCCAGAACCATGAGAAATAAATGTTTGTTATTTAAGCACTCAGTGTATTGTATTTTGATGATAGCAGTCTCAAAGCAGGAAGACAGAATCCAGATCTGATTGACAGTGAGGTAGCAAAGTCAGAGAAAGGAAATCAGGAACTCGGTGTAGCAAGAGCTGGGTCAGCGCTGAGACTAGCATGTGCCGTTATGTTGGAGTTAAGCCCCACCTTGAAGTTTAGAAAGTGATCATGGATCTGCCTGAAGATCGTTATAAAAATATTCCTTGCAGTAGTATTTAGAATAGAGAAAAAAATAAGCTGGGGAATAACCTAATATCAAGAATAGAGGATTTGTTCAATAAACCCATGCAAACCTTTGTAAATGTATAACTGTGCTGTACAACAGACTTTTTCGCAGTAATGGAAATGTTCCGTATCCGTGCCGTGCAGTACGGTAGTCACTACTCACATGTGGCTATTGAGGGTTTGACATGTGGGTGGTGGGACAGAGGAAACTGAACTTAATTTAATTTGATAAAATTTTGATTGATTTTAACTGAATTTGAATAGCCCCATTGTCTAGTGATTTCTGAAAAGATCAGCTCATATTTAAAATAACAGAAATCTGTATTTGTTGGCATAAAAAATATGCATAATAGATTGCTAAAGTAGGTTATATAGAGAATATTTACAAGTAACCTTTTTGTATGTGTGCACAAGTGTGGGTGTTCATGTACATACAACCTGAGGGCTCCACACTGAAATGTCATCATTAGGTACCAGACAGTAGCAATATGGATGATTTTTACTTTCTTCCTTAAACTTTTCTGTAGTGTCTGAAATTCCCAAAGCAGATTGTAATGTTTTTATATACAGAAAGGTGAGACTATTTTCATTTAAAAAAATAAAATTGCTAAAAGCTAATGCTGTAATACTGTAGGAAAATTGCTGATGGCATTGCAAATTGATATAATTACTTTGGAAAAAATTAAATATGTCTGTACCTCAAGAATGTATCCTAAAATAACTCTCAAAAGAAGGGAAAAAGATTTCTTCAGAAATCTTGTCCTTAGAGAATAATTATTCCAAATTATTTTGCAACAAGTTAATTACAACTCTCTTTAAATGTGTCTATAGTTTATAATGGCATGTGAAAAGGGAAAAATGTTAAAAGCTGATTTAGGATAGTATAACATTATCTGTTTTATTTTCCTTTCAAGTTTTAATAATACTACCTCAAGAGATAAATCTTTGTACAAGAGCTAGTGCATCAAAAAGGATAAGCAGCACTAACTACTGAAAAATAATCCCGTGGTTCTCAATGACTTCACATAACTGAGGTTTTTCAGTCATTCACACCATAGTCTGATGTTGATGGAACAGCTGTCCTGGATGGCTGTATTTTGAGTGGTAACTCCTTTCATCCCTTGGCCTCCACCGTCACTATGGAAGGGAGGAGAGAACATAGAGGACCATGCAAGAAGTTTAATGGCCAGACCTACAGTTCATTGACCAGAATCCAGTCACATGACCCAGATTCAACCAGAAGGGACCTTGGTAAATGTAAACTTCCTTAATGCCCAAGAAGAATGATAAACTGGTCATATTCATTTGCTTTTTTAGTAAATGTATTAAGTAGGTCAGTCATGTTGGTGGATGCTGTTGTGAAAGTGCCAAAGACTGTATTTTAGATTTTTTAAAAAATATAGAAAATCACAAGTATCATACATTTGTTTTAGTCCATTCAGGCTACTATAAGAAAATACCACAGACTGGGTGGCTTAAACAGCAGACATTCATTTCTCACAATGCTGGAGAACGAACGTCTGAGATCCAGGTGCTAGCAGATTCTGTGTCTGGTGAGAGCCTGCTTCCTGGTTCATAGAGGTCTGTCTTCCTACTGTAACCTCACATGGCAGAAAGAAGCGAGGGAACTCTCTGGAATCTCTCTTATAAGGCACTAATCCCATTTTTGAGGGCTCCACCCCCATGACCTACCACTTCCCAAAGGCCCTACTTCCAAACACCATCACATTGGGAATTAGGATTTAACATACAAATTTGGGGGGACAGATATTCAGTCTATAGCAATAATAATTACCAAAGTTCCTACTGCCCAGAATTAACCATTTTTAACATTTTGTCCTGCAACATTTTGTTATAATATCATGTTGCATTATACAGATCATTCTGCACATTTTCTTTGTCATCAGCCTCTGTTTAACCAAAGCAATGGAATAGTGTTCATACTTAGCATTGTAGTTCACTTCTTTAAATTATAGTCCTGTAGTTCATTACATGAATATACCACACGTTTATTTCTCTATTAATTATGGGGTATTGTGGTTATTCTCATTTTTCTCTATAACAATTCTGCAAAGGTCAGCCTTCAACATGTCTTCTTAAGCATCTGTAAGAGGATTAATGCCTAGAAGGGAAATTGCAAAGTCAAAAATACACAACTTTTTTCAACATGTTAAACATGTATAACTTGCATACATGTATAAAGATGTAAAACACACATATATCAAATTTGCAGATGACACTAACTCAGAAGGGAGAGGTAATGTGTTAGATGACAAAAATCAACTTTCAAATTTTACTAAGTTAGAATATGGAGTATAGGCACCAAGATGGAACTTAAGAAAGACAAAGATAAAATCTTGCATTTATTCAAAAGAATTAACTGCCCATTGCAGAAAGGCAGAAATATAACTAGATAGCAGTTTATCTGAAAAATGTCTAGGGATGTTAATTAACCTCTCCTTTGCTGTGAACCAAGTCTGATTCTGTGCGTACTCCCAATGTCTACACTGACACAGCTGTATTAATAGAAGAATGTGCTTTAGAGGGTCTCAACTCTAAACTTATTCCACTCTACCAAGTCAGAACTCCATGATGTTTAAATGAAACCAATTAATATTAACATAAGCAAAAGGCAGAAAGCAGTGACCTCGCATACTACACTGCGGAGAGGGTGGGTTTGGAGCAAGGCTACAAGAACTAAACCAGGGCCTCCATGCTGCTATGACCCCATATCTCCCTTTTACTACCTCATATCAGTGCCTCTCTCTGCCTGCTGGATTTATTCTCTAAGCCACCAGGGTGTGAGGCCAGTCATGGCCATAGCAGATCTAGATGATTCTCATCTGCAGGTGCAAGTCAGAAACTCCCATGAGAAGCCTCTGTTCAACCAGTGCAATGGTCTGAATTTTGCGTGCCACAAATTCATATGTTAAGTCTTAACCCTCCGTGTGATAGTGTTAGCATCTGGAGCTTTGGGGAGGTAATTAAATCATGAGGGTGCAACCCTCATAAATATGACTAGTGCCCTAATAAAAGTACCCCAGAGAACTCTCTTACCATTTTTTCCCCTGCCATTTGAGGATACGAGAAGGCAGCTACCTGCAACCTGGCCCAGGGCTCTCACCAGAACCCAGCCATGCTGGCACTTTGATCTGGGACCTCCAGCTTCAGAAATGTGAGAAACAATGATCTGTTGTTTATAAGCCAGCCAGAACACCCAACACGGGTCTTGTGCCCATACCCTGGACAAATCAGGATGGCAACTGCTCTAGAATCAGTGGTTGGAGCAGGAGAAGAAAACTACTCGTTAGCCTTAGGAAGATCATCATTGACCAGGAAGCCAATCTTATCTTCTAAAGTTACTGTTCCTCCTGTTGAAGTCATTAAGAATATAGTTATCTGCAAGCACGTTTATTTTACTTGCCTTTCTTAGAATCTCCTGATTCTGTGAGTCTTATTTAGGCTGTGTGGTCAATGTCACATAGACAATGAGTCCGAGATACATAAAAGTAAAAGAAAATACGTGACATTTTATTCACTATGTGATTTTTGCCCCATTGATTTCATATTTTTAAGACTTAAAAAAGTAGAATCCTTATTCATCATGGCTGATGCCAAGAAAAGTGCTTCTATCAGTTGAACGGAGCCCTTGCCTAGGTTTGCAGCAGGTATGATCAGAACATCTGCTTGAACCGTGTGTCTCAGTCATTACCAAACTTGATTATTGACCTCTGACTGTGGGGAACCCCATAGGTGTGGGTCTATACCAAGGGATTTATAATCTCAGAGGTCCAACAAAACTGTGTATCAACCAGAGAAGATGAATCACATGCAGGGGAAGGACCTAATCAGCCACTAGTTTCTGAGCGGCGGTTCCTAATCACATCGGATCTTCAGAGGGGCCTCAACAGAACCCAGACAAGAAAAAGATGTTTGGAAGACATGAGATCCTAACAGGATGTAAAGGAGTAAAAGCAATTGGTTACAAAGAGAGAAAGAGACTTAGGACAGGACAAAGGCTCATATTTAAGAATATTTTACCGGACACGCCACATCGGTGGGTCTAAAACAAGACCTAGAGGCAGAATCACCCCCAAAAACAAAAATAAATATAAAAATAAATTAAAAAATAAGAATCCTGATGCCCAAGTCCAAAAGTTCTCATCCAGTCCATCTGAGCAGAGTTTCATGATTTATACTTTAAGTAATAATAATAGCTGATAACCTGTAGCACTTACAATTTGGAAGACACTTAGCTTCTAAATGTTTCATGTATAATATTAACTCTCTAAATCCTCAGTGTAACTGTATGAATTAGGAACTAATGATCATCATCCTTTGTGATGAGAAAACTGATTCCCAGAGAGGCTAAGTAACTTGACCAATGCCACATATGGCTGGGATTTGAACCCACGTAGTGAGGCTGCAGTCTGTCTCTAATCACTTTGCTGCATGATTCTCAAAAAAGAGAAAGTGCTGGCTGCAAATCTCTCTGGGTGATTCTGATGAACCCGGTTGTCAGATCGGCATTTGGAACGCATGGCCCTGTAAACAGGAGAAAATTATCGTTTACTGAACTCTACTTAAGAGAAGGGACTCTGTATTCCTCAGTGCCTGGCACATAGTAGGTATGGAACGCTGTTGACTATACCACAGAGAGAGGGAGCCCTTAGAAGCAAGGGTTTGCAAGGGGAAATCTGGTGAGCCTGCGACTGCAGGAAGAAAGTGGGACGAACTGAGTGACTCACACCATGTTTCCTGCCCCCATTAAAGGAAAGTGCCAAGAAGAAGCAGAGAACAAGAGATGCATCATTCTGGTCCCACTCGTAATGCCCCGCCCAGCCTCTTCATCTTTTGCTTCTTTGTGCCACATACTATCTTCACTACTTGGAGAAACAAGGCTCTCCACTTTTCTCTTTCAGCACATTCTTCCCCTACTTCTGTCCTCTTTAGAAACACTACAGAAGCGTAAGGGGGATGCAAAACTCCAAGCTGTTGGTCTCCGTGCTTGTTAAGAAAACCAGTAGATTGTTTGTACATAACACATACTTTTGGGATGGGTGAGTGGATGAAAGAACGCACAAAGACATGGACAGAGGTCTCATAGTTACCCATTATTTATGTCACCTGCAGATTTGGCAGGTCTGGCATTTCCTCTGGTGACATGCGATACAATGTTTTGAGAAGCGCATGGTCCTTAGAATCAGGCAGCTTAGGTTGAACCCTGACTCTACTGCTTACTAGCTGTGGGACGTTGAGCAAATGACTTAGCCTCTTTTTTTTTTTTTTAAGATTTTATTTATTTGAAAGAGAGAGCATGCGCGCGAATGAGAGAGAGCCGGAGTGGGGGGAGGGGCAGAGGGAGAAGGAGAAGCAGACTCCCCAGTGAGCAGGGAGCCCAAAGTGGGATTCCATCCCAGGACCTTGGGATCATGACCTGAGCCGAAGGCAGATGCTTAATCGACTGAGCCACCCAGACACACCTCCTCTATCTTTTTTAAACGAAGGTAATACTATCATTTCACTTAAACTTGTGATAATAACAGCACTTACTTCCAAAAGGTGTTGTGAAATAATGTATGTGCTAAGTGCAATGTCCAGTACGTTAAAAAAAAAAAGCTCAATTGTTGATAATGATATCATAAGAAATGATATCGAATTTGGTTGTTTGAAATTGCCCTTCTAATATGATTTCAGGGTAAAACTTAGCAGATGCTATTTCTTCTGGAAGGCAAGACTTGTTTTGGAATCTGAAAGGCAACATCAGACTTTGTTCAGATTGGCACAGAAGGGGAAAAAAAGGAAGGGAAAAGGAAAGGAGGGAAGAAGGAAAAACTGCAAAAGAATAGATAAGATTTCTTTTTCTGGGGCGCCTGGGTGGCACAGCGGTTAAGCGTCTGCCTTCGGCTCAGGGCGTGATCCTGGCGTTGTGGGATCGAGCCACATCGGGCTTCTCCGCTGGGAGCCTGCTTCTTCCTCTCCCACTCCCCCTGCTTGTGTTCCCTCTCTCGCTGCCTGTCTCTATCTCTGTCAAATAAATGAATAAAATCTTTAAAAAAAAAAGATTTCTTTTTCTGAAAACTATGTCAATATTTCTTTATACTCATGGCAATTTGAAATGTTTGGCTACCAGTGACAAAGTTATCCCAATTATAACTCTCAGCAAGGAACTAGTCTGTTTCTGAGACAATTGTATATCTAGAAAGTCTTGAGGACCTAAATAGTCCATGTTCAGAAAAGGGAAAATTTCAAGGTTATGAACTAAGGTCACTCCAACCAGAGAGCTCAATTAATATCCTCAGGGTTAAGTTTGTTCTAGATATGTGTATTATTTATTCATATAAGAATTTATTTTACTGCATCAGTATAGTACATTAAACAAATCTGAATTTGAATTCCAGCTCCAACATTGAACAGTTCCAGGGCCATGGGCTGATTGCGAGCAACTATACACCTCAGTTTCTTCTGAGAGAAGAAAGGGGAAACCATGATGTTACATTTGGCATCCACTTGTTTGGATGATTAAGCAAGATCATACCCCTAAAGCACCTAGCATATGGTAAGCGCTCAGTAAACATCGTCTGTGCTTATGCTCATTGTCATTATTATTTTCATATTATTTTCTGCTCTCCTCCTTTATGAAGTACATCCTATTCTTGGACGTCAATACAAACTCAGCTTGGCCTAGAGTGGGGAGTCCCATGGCTTTTGCTTTGCTCAGGGCATATCCAGAGCCCACTCATCCAAACAAATGCACTACTCCTTTGCCCCATCTTAATTTTTCTCTTGTTCCACATCCTGCATCTGGAGATTTTCTCTTTGCCAAAATGGCTTTAGGCTGCCTCCCCTCTCTGTACAAAAGTCCTTAAAACCTCCACTCTTAAATAAGCAATTTTTTTTCTTCCAACTAACTGGAAGCGAAGAAGGATTCCCCTCCCTTCATCTAGCACTGATTTTTGACTTATAATTCCATTTCAACAAAACCACTTGCACTAATGCTTATACACAATGTAAATAATTCATTAGAAATGTATATTTGTTTTATGTTTATATATCTGCAGTGTGTCTGCAGAGTCTGTTACACCAATCAAGGAATTAACAAGACTCTTGGTCACCAAGGGAAATGGAAAACCCCCTCTTTAAATATGCAAAAATACGTAAGAGACATGCAAGTCAATCTTGGAAATACAGAATGCTAGCACAGCAAGGGACTTTGGAATCTCTATATTTTATCACTATCATTTTATAAATGTGGAAAATAAATCCCAGAGTATCACACCATGGCCATAGGAGGCTTTGTAGCATTCTGGATTGGGAGGGAGGCTGGATGCTGGGAAGGGAAAAAAGATAGGAATGGCGAAGCCAGGTATACAGTGGTTAAAACCAGGATTTTGACACTGTAGACCACAGCTTAGGAAGTGTTTCACCCTGGGCGGGAAATACCAATATTCCAGTAGTAGGTCCTAGACCAAGGTAACGGAAAAATATTCCTTGTACAGAGGTAGCCAAGTATTTTTCACCTCTCCCCAAAACAGTGGATTGTCTTCAAACAGCCAAGGTCATTATCATCATCTCACTGCCTTTTCCACTAAGACCAAGAATGAAATACAAACGGAGAACTAAATTTAGTATTTCCTGATATTAGAGAAGAACAGGGAGGTATATTCTCTACTGAGTTTCTTTACTGAGCAGGAGTGCTGGCAGGCCCGGGTTTCCTGGGCCCAGATCTTAAACCCACAT
The DNA here is from genome assembly GCF_002007445.2 of Ailuropoda melanoleuca. Classification (NCBI taxonomy): domain Eukaryota; kingdom Metazoa; phylum Chordata; class Mammalia; order Carnivora; family Ursidae; genus Ailuropoda; species Ailuropoda melanoleuca. Next base: position 82,756,336 of record NC_048226.1, read on the forward strand.
CAGCTGCGGCTGCACACAGAGCGCCCAGAGCTGCCAGGTGCAGTGTATCATGGGCTGCATTGGCACTCCATTGTCACCTCCAAGCTCAAGGCAGCCACAGCGCGAGGGGCTTGGGAATCCAGAGCAGAACGTTCTATATGCTTACCATTATTTGCTCTACAGAGTGTTTGAGTGGGACGCACATAGGGAGCACTGTGGGAGTGGAAAGGGAATGTCATGTCCCTGTCCCTCTGGAAGAGTGACAACATAGCCCCTGGCATCCAGGGGCTAAAAAATTTCATTCTTTAAGGCTGAAGCTGGACAGAGTGGAGAGTGGGCAGAACTCACTCATGAACTATAAGGGGGGAAAGAGAAAGAAAAATAAATCAAAGGAAATTCTAGGCCCAAATGGCTTTATTGGTGAATTCTACCAAATATTTAAGGAAAAATTTAAACCAATTCTACATTATTTATCCACTAATCCTAGGAGGCCAGCATTATTCTGACACCAAAACCAGACAAAGACATTTCAAGAAAAGGAAACTACAGACTGATATCAATATCTCAAAAATAGATACCAAAATTCTTAACACAGTGTAGCAGCAAAATTTTATGGTCCCCCAAGACTGTTGATCCAAAGGAACAGGAGAAGGAGAAAATTTAGGAAAGGGCAGCAAAAAGGAAATGTGGAAAACTCAATCCAAAGAAGGTTGGAAGCAAGTGATGGATGACATTGCCTGTAAGAATTTCCCAGGCATTTGATCCTACTGGGGAGTGTTTTATAAAGAGTCCCTGCTGTTTAGTTCATGAAGATTCTTGGGTTGGGCTGTCCAGAGACAGAACCTGAGATGAGATTCTGGTGCACTGATTTGCTGAAGGATTGCTCTCTAGGAAAAAACAGGTAAGTGAAGGGAAGGGATCAGGAAAGAGAAAACACATAGCAAGGATATAGTCCCAGATAAAGTTTATCCATGATCTGATCCACAGGGTGTGCTGGAGTCCAAATCGTACCACAAAATTGTCCCACTTTGAGGCAAGGGGTTGCGCATCATATATGCTCTGATTCAGTCAGTTGTAAATGCTAGGGAGTAAGAGGGGATAGCCATCTAGTATTTCTGGGTTAGATGGATCCTAAGCTAAGGGTAATTCTCTGCTGAAGTCAATGGGTATAAGCTGTCAGCTGCCACACTCACTACACATGGGGGAGCAGGGGGAGCAGCTGCAAAAGGACCCTCTGTGGCACCAACAACATCTACCACAGAGAACCCAGGACACGTGGTGTCTGAAGTAAGTACGGTAGTGGAGTTAGTTAGGATGTGAGGCATCCGGCAACTATTTAGATGGTAGAACTGGGGGGACGTGCAGCCATGCAATATGGAGGGGCAGGAGAGTTTAGTTGATGGACCATAAGAAGTACAAGACCATGCTCAGGTTGCTGGCCCTAAGGAAATGAAGGAGTGGTGGGGCCATTTTCAAAGGTAAGGAAAGAAAGGAAAAGAGCAAGACTTGGAAGGATATATCAATTCTGCCTTGGGTGTTTGCAGTTTGAAAAGGAGATGGATGGCTCTTGGATAGCATTCCCGGAGCTCCAGAGGGGCTTCAGGGACCAACTGCATGAGGAGGGTGGGGCCAGGGCCCTGAGGAAGGGGCGTGAAAAAGCCAACTGGTCTCACCCCAGGCTCCTCATCCTTTCTATACCAGAGCAAGTCCCACTGTCTTGATTTGGTTCTCCCAAACTCAGACTCTGAGGAACGGATTAGGGCACAGGCGCTAACATTGAAAGAGGATCCCAGGAAGCACAGGCACAGATAGTGAAGCTGGAAAGGAAGAAAGATCCACAAAGCCCGTACTAATGAGATTTTTCTCTGACGACAGCAGGGTCTGTTGGCGACCCTCTGAAGATTTGTGTGGAACTCACCTCAACTATTTCCCACTGACTGGCAGGAAACCAGAGTATTTTTCCACCGTGTTTGGAACCACATTGGTTGAGGGTGGCCCCAAGGGGGTCTCAAAGCCCTCAATTCCACACACCCCTGAAGGCTAGCTTAGGGATCCTCCATAGAGGCTACAGAAGAAAGCTCGCAGGCAGAGAAGCAGGGACCCCATCTGCCTGTCACAGCTGGTGAACTCAAGCCAGGCCATGTACCACGGAGCAAGGCATCAATGGCCCCTCTACGTCTGCACCTCTCTGTTTCATATATTGAATTTCCATGTAGGATATTTTCTTAAGAGAAGATCTCCTGTGAGGAAGAACAGGCCTGTCAATAGTTTTATAATCAAAAGTCCACAGCAAAAAGCACTTTGAAAGAGGGGCTATTGCCTTCTCTGGTCTCACCTCCATTCTCCATGTAAAATTAATAGTGTACCCTGGGGACATCCCTCCCATTATCTAGTCTCACAGAAAAGGGACCATGGTAGACACAGGATAATCTCTGCCATATTGATTTCCTGTGCGAGCTCCTCGTGCCTCCAGGGAGACACCAGTGCTTTCAGTGCCTATTAGCACTTGTTTCTTTTAACCTCCTGGTCAGTCTGGCAGTGGGAGTCCAGCAGAGGCTCCAGCTCCAATGACCACCAACACACAGCCTGGCTAGACGGGAGCTCACAGTAGCCCGTGTCGAAGCTGCAAATTGCACTTTCCACCAGCACAGGGACAAGCAAAGAATGGCATTCGATAAAGCCTAAGCCACAGCCCAGCGTGGCCGGGAAGCAGGAAGGACCCACACACATCAGCCAGGCAACTGTGGCCATCAACCTAGTGTGACCTGGGTTCCCAGCCTGGATCGAGCCTGGATCCTGCCATGGAAATCACACTGAAAACCTCTTTCCAGAGGAGGAACTGGGACAGCTAACCCCGCAAATGGCAAAGGCTATCATTCCAGCAAAGAACTTCAATCCCACAACCTGCAAAGGAAGGACCGTATAACCAGTATACTAAAAATATGCACTATGTATAGGAAATAATTTTCTGTTTATATTCATTTCTAGGAAATTCTTGCCAAAGGCCCTACCTTCCCAGGGAAATTAGACACAGAAATAACAATAAAACATTTGGACGTTTATCACCTTTTTAAAAGATTTTATTTATTTATTTGAAAGAGAGAGAGAGTGAGAGAGCACAAGGGGGTGGGGGAAGGGAGAAGCAGACTCCCCGATGAGTAGGGACCCCGACCCGGGGCTCAATCCTAGGACCAGGACCCTCGGATCATGACTGAGTCGAAGGCCGACACTGAACCGACGGAGCTACTCAGGCACCCTGATATTTATCACCTTCTTAAAGGTGTAGAGCCACCTGACTATGGCTGAGACAGAGGGCCTTTTTAATATGTTGACATTTCCTTTAGGTTGGACTAAGGCCCAAGGGGAAGCTGTAATTATCTGCCACTTATTTGTATTTAGTAAAAAATTTCATGCTGGCAATTTAGTTCAGTACTTACTGTAGTCTTCTTATGCTCTTTATGTAACAGGCAACATTCCTGTTAATTTGTGAATTACTATCAACCTGCAGCTTCCGTGCTGTTTTCAGTGCTTTCTCTTAGACCTCAGAAACCCATCCAAACAGTCTCCTGGGCTTGTAACTTAGCCTTCTTACTGTGAATATTCCTTAAGGGTGGTATAACGTGGTACTTCAGAACAGGCTCTGGAGCCAGGCTGCCTGGGCTGGATTCCCATGCTGCTATTCATTGACCATGCAACATTAAGCAACTTACTTAACCTCTCTGAGCCTCAATTTCATCATCTGTTAGTCGAGGATCATAGCGCCCACCTAACAGGGTTGTTGTAAGAGCACACAGAATCACGCAGAGCACAAGCGTTAATTTTGATCTCATTACTTCTCAGCTCTTTACTGCCTGCTCCCTGGTCACAGGTATAGTTACAAAAGTGCCCTTGAATTGTAAGGCCCCACAAACGGCTCCCTAAGTAGGTAATGCAGAGTAGTTAGAGCATGGGAGCAGTGAGAAGAGTTAAGATTTCTGAGAGGCCAGCAAGAAGGTCAGAGTATGCTTCAAAGTCCGAAGCAGCCCACAGTTCAGGTGGCCCTAAGCACCCACCACGTGATGGAGCAAACGAACCCTGCTTCTGGAGCAAGAAATACAGTCACCCGATGACAGCAATGACCCTAGACCAGAGGGGTGAAGCAGAGCCCCAGTCCAGCTAAGAAACCAACATAGGGTTGGGCTGCCTCATCTCCATAGTGAGACTCCTCACCATTGTCATTCTCCTCTTGCCACATGGAACCATCCCCACAGGGCCAAGCTGCTCGCAGGTCCTGCTCTCTAGGAAGGGCCTGGTGGAAACCTGGCCTTCTGTAGCATGGAAAAACAGGTCTGTTATCTCAGTGTCTGGGTACATCCCCCTTCCTGACTACACATTTTCCGAAGCAGGTCCATTGTTCAGCCTTACAAACAGTAAGAGGGACTTATTGTAGGACAGCACAGGCTAAGAAAACACTTAGAATGAGAACATTTGGAAGGGTCACAAAACGTTGGGAAAGAGGTCCTCATTGTTAGGGCAGCTGCTGGGGTTTATAACTTTATTGACAGATGAATTGTTTTTGCAAATGAAATTTAACATGGAGGCTCAGGGTATAAAAACACAAGATGCAGAGCTGCTCTGTTGAAAGAGGAGCCTGCAGGCCCCCTGGGCTTGGCCTCCTCTGGCCCTGAGGCAGCTGAGAGCAGCTTCCATCTCTAAGACACCTGTTGGGAGAAAACTGCTCTAGTGACCGAGGGACAGACAGAAGAGAAAGCATGCTCCCTCCTCTACAGGTCCCTGTATTAGATTCTTAGGCCTGCCATTACAAAGTGTATAAACTGAGTGGCTTAACCAATAAATAGTCTGACAGTTCTAGAGGCTGGAAGTCCCAAATCAAGGTGTTGGCAGGGTTGTTGCTCCTTCGAGAGAGAGGAGGGAGAATCTCTTCTGTGCCTCTCTCCTAGCTTCGGGTGGTTTGTGGGCAATTTTTCATGTTCCTTGGCTTGTAGAAGCATCACCCTAGGGGCGCCTGGGTGGCTCAGTTGGTTAAGCGTCTGCTTTTGGCTCAGGTCATGACTCCAGGGTCCTGGGATCAAGCTCCACATTGGGCTCCCTGCTTGGTGGGGAATCTGCTCCTCCCTCTCCTCCCCGCTTGTGCTCTCTGTTGCTATCTCTGTCTCTCTCTCTCTCTCTCTCTCAAATAAATAAATAAAATCTTTAAAAAAAAAAAAAAAGCAAGCATCATCCTAACCTCTGCCTTCATGTTCACATGGAATTCTGTGTGTCTGTCCATCTCTGCATCCAAGCTCCCCTCTTTATTAGGACATCAGTTATGTTGGATTAGAGTTCACACTAATGACCTCATTTTAACTAATTACATCTACAATGACTCGATTTGCAAATAAGGTCAAATTCTGAAATACTGAAAATTAGGACCTCAATATATAAATTTTGACAGACAATATTCAATGCATAACAGTCCCTGCTGGTCACCTACTAAGCTGGTCACCTACTAAGGGATTGAAGAACAGGATGGAAAAGGAGAAAGTACAGTAGGGAGGTGAAAATAATATCCTCAGCTGAGAAATTATAGGATAAATGGCTCAGGATAGCCACAAGGCTCCCAAGAAGAGAGCCGGCCCCAGCTCTTCATAAAGTACCCGGCCGACAGTGGAGCCATCTGTGCAAAGAGCATGCCTGAGAAATCCAATGTTTGATATGTTGCCCCTTCTGCCACCAGCAGCACATGCAAGATCTTTCTCCTGGTCACAGAGGCTTGCACCTCCACGCACCTTTACAGACGGGCTGCGCCATCTTCAGAGGCTACCAGATTCCGGACAGAAAATCCTGATTTGCACGGGTTTGGAATTCTGCTATTTCAGCCAGCCAGCTAAGGAATCGTTTGGATGTCCTGCTCTTACAATGAAGAGTAATGAGACCAAAGAGAATCTGGATGCATGAAACCTGAAGAATCCAGAAAGATAGGGTAGGATTCCTTCCCCATAACTTAAAAGAAATTCTCTACCCATTTACAGAAAGTCTGCCCTAGGAGATGGGATAAAGGTCATTATCAGGGCAGACTTGGGGAGATGCTGATGCCCATGTTACATCCCAAACTTGAAGCTGAATCTATGGAGGCAGTGTCCAGGTACCAGTCTCAGGGCGCTACCGAGCTGCAGGACTGGGCACTAGAAGTTAGGGCGGTTTGGGCACCTGCGTGGCTCAGTTGCTTGAGTGTCTGACTTTTGATTTCGGCCCAGGTCATGATTTCAAAGTGTTGAGATCAAGCCCTGAGTTGGGCTCCTCGCTCACCAAGGAGTCTGCTTGAGATTCTCTCTCTCCTCTTCCTTTGCCCCTCCCCCCACGCATTCACACTCTCTCTAAAATAAATAAATAAATCTTAAAAAAAAAGAAGTTAGGGAGATATATGTATATATCTATAAAATAGAAATATAAGTATATATGTGTATGTCTGCATATGTATAAACAGATACCATATATATTATATATATATATAAATATATACGCATATACCATATATTATATATATAGTTTGGATATATGTATGTATACACATATATACACACACAAAAATATGCACACACGGATATAAAACACCCATTTTCCAACACTTGGAAAAAAGAAAGTATGTCCTTCCCAGTGTCGTGCTACAATATCGTTTCACAGGCCTACCCAAAAATCATTAAGTTACCTAGGGGAATATACCTCCATTTGACCTTTTCCTTGCTATTGATTAGAGCTTAGTGCTTTTACTAGTTAACATGTACGTTTTTATCCAGTCCACATGCAAAAACGATCTCTGTCCAGCAGTAAAGATAATGCCTGACCTTATGCTTGTATTGACCTATAGGACACTATGCAGTTTTGTATCTTACCTAGCAACCTATACCTAACCTATCAATCTTATTCTAAACGTCTTTGTTCATTGTCTATAAATATCTAGTTCCTCTATTTTTCCTTGAATTAGTTTTGTCATATTACTGGTTCCCTCTTTAATGAACTGAATATATTTTGACAAATTCATGGAATTTTGTATGAAACTCCTTTTTTTCAACTTTAAAAAAAATTATGCTTTGACAGTATTCAGACTCTTGTATACTCTTCACCAACCCCCTTAACTTGCCTGCCATGTTGGCACTCTAAAAAGCTTCTCCAAACAGCTCCCTTGATGCTGTAAATTCCCATATAGGTCATTCACAGTTAAGTCTATAATTCACCATAGGTGAATGGTTACCCAGATTGTCCAGCTGGTCACTCAGAGCTCTGTGAGAATAAACCCATGGAAAGGTGTGTTTTGGAGAAGTAGCAAGAGTTAAGAGAAGCAATGCAACGCTTAGGAGGAAGGAGAGGGGGTCATTTAGTAAAAGAGAGAGCAAATATGGTGGCCCCTAGCACCTGAGGATGGAAGGGAGAAGCAGAGCACCTCGACTAAAGAGGAGGTGAGAGGCCCAGGAGATATTACTGACTTCGCAATTTGGGCCCAGAACTAGCCTGGACCTGTTACATAAGGATGAATAAATGAAAGATGAATGAATGAGTAAAATAGATCTAAATGTTTAGAGACTGGATCAAACAGGCTATATTGATCTCATCTCCAAACCTTTCTAACCTACTGGAGCTTCATGACAGACAGCTTCAGGAAGGATGCCGGCCTGCTGCCCCATAAATAACCCATGGCTGGACATGAAGATCATTGACCCTGCCTTGTTGCTCGACTATGACCTTGACAGAGTCATTTGTAGGCTGATTCAAAGGAACCTCAGCCTCAATTTGGAAATTCATCAACCTCTGACCATTTTCCTACTTAATGGTCATACGCTATAATTTACCCTGGAAAGTAACATGTCTTCCTTCTTTACTTTTGCCAGTAGGACTTATTTCCTGTGACATTAGCTTCTGAGAGACTCAACTGAGCAAGCAAATTATAGGACTGAAGTCAGGGATATGTCCCACTCCGATCCCTGACATGGTCACACACTAATCTGAAGTCAGCATTTTTCAGATAGTTCATCAGCAATACTAGGGGACCGTTCCAACAAGGTCGCTGTACCACTAAAGCAATCATGTGTGTGAGTGCCCCCAGCCAGACCGAGCTAATTTAACATGAAGTAATCAGAGATAAGAAAAAGCCACAGGAGTTATAAAAATATACACATCAGGTATCCTTGCCGAGGAAGAAGGGGAAGTTTATTGGAGGTGAAGGGAGTGCACCAAAATGATAAGAAAAGTGAAGTCAAGAATGAAATGAAGATTTTAGGAGAAGTTAAGATAAATAATAGAACAACTCTTTTTCAACTATAAACAGAATAAGAGGCCAACCAAGGACTCAGCAGGGTTTGCCAAGATTGGAAGGAAGGTCACTTGTCAGAGGAGTTAGACATTACAGAAAAGATGGATGAATGTGTTTTTTCAGCACCCGCCAGGGAGGAAAATGCACAGGGAGGCAAGGCAGAGAGTTTTCCTTAAGGAAGAAAATATACTAGTGACAACCACTGGGGCAAGGACATCTCCAGGGTAGCGGGAATCTGGAAGTCCATTGGGAAATACTCAAGCCAGGAATCCCTGGTGCTCCTCAGGAGGAAGAAAAAGTTATGAGCACAAGCCCAGCAAAAGAGCCTTCGTCCTCCATATTTTCAGAGTCTCAATTCCAGAAGGCCAGAGATCAGGCACTCCCTCTCACAAACAAAACCTCAGACATGTGTGGACCTCACTGCTTGAGCTGAAAGTCAAGGTTAGGCATGAATCCCTTTTCTTACAGCCAGATTTCATCACTCCTCTCTCTATTTCCTGCTCATTCTGGAGGTACAGCTGGTACAAACACTTGGTCTTAGACCAAGGAGAACTAGTAAGGGAGCTAGAAATAAGAGCTTTACCAAAAGCTTTTGCTCTCAACTTCTATACCCAGGCTGGTACCAAACAGCAATTTTAGCTTCTTCTGGCCCTATTAGGCCATGATGGTCTATTTCAGTGACTAGTGTTAAGAAAACTCATTAGGAAAATATCATTTTATATCTCTACCTCACACCAGACTGAAAAAATAATTCCATGTAGACTTCTTAAAACCATAAAGATATTAGAAAAAAATATGAGCTAATGTTGGAGACCCTTCTTTTACCTATGAGCCATTTAGGAAGAATAAAGCAAAAGATGTGTTGTAGATGCCGTTGGCACCTGGTCCAGGTCCCCCTGGGAACTTTTTTCTCTTGGGAGTGCCATAGCCCAGCTTCTGCAGGTACTGCTACAACAGATTCTCTGGAGAATTGCCCATTGTCAATTTAAGTCAAAGTTGCTGTGAACTTCTTTCCTCACCTTCTTGAAGCTGAGGTTAGACTTAACCCAAAACTATATCCTTACTTCTTCCCCATCCCCATCCTCATTCCCTCCCTTCACTTACAGTTTTCTCCTGAGAGTATTTCTCTAAGAAATCATTTCTCCAAATCTCCATTTCCACCTGTTTCTAGGGACCTCAACTATGATACCTGATATAACTAAATAAAAATGTAAGTTAGTATTATGTGGAAAGATATCATGAATAAATTTGAAAAGATATTTTAAACATGTATGCATATATGAATGGAGATATATATCCATGTTATGGGTATAATTGTGTGCCCCCAAATTTATGTGTTGAAGTCCTAATGCCCAGTATCTAAGAATGTGACTGTATTTGAAGATAAGGTCTTACGAGAGGTGATTAGGTTAAAATGAGATCATTAGAGTGGGCTCTAATCCAATTTGCTTCGTCTCCTTTTAAAAAGAAATTGGACACACAGAGAGACACCAGGGGCATACTTGCACATTGGGAGGACCATCTAAAGATACAGTGAGAAGGCAGCTTCCTAGGAAAAAGTCTGTGTTTATCTTTTACTCACACACAAAATACTTCTGACACCAGAGGCGTGGGTTTGTTTTTTTTCCCCCCCACATCAACCAATTCAATTCAATTCATTTCAATTCAATCCAATTCAATTCAATTCAACCTGCAATTCAATTCAATTCTGACACTAACCAGTGTTAGAGCAGACCCCAGAGGGGAGCCCAGTCCCCTAAGACTACCCTCAACCTCAGATTGCAAGTAGTTGGTCCCCAGGTTGCCCACAACTTCTGTTGACCTGGCTACAAAGTAGAGGTTCCCACCACACCCTCCTTTAATTCGGTTGTTTGCTAGAACAGCTCACAGAACTCAGAAAAACACTTACATTTACTGTTTTATTATACGGTAAAAGATATGATAAAAGATATAGATGAACTGGCCAGTTGAAGAGATACATAGGACAATATGTATTGTCCAAAGTTCAGGGTCTTCTGTCCCTGTGGAGTTGGGGTGCCCCATCCTCCTAGTGCATTGATGTGTTCACCAACCTGGAAGCTCTTCAAATTCTCTACTTTTGGAATTTTATGGAGTCTTTGTCATGTAGATATAATCAATCAGTAAGTTAGTCTCTAGCCCCTCTCCCATTGCCAGACAATGAGAGTAGAGCTGAAATTTCCAAGCTACTAATCATGATTTGATCTTTCTGGCGAACAGCCCTCATCCTGAAACTACCCGGGAACCCAACAAGAGTCATTTCATTATAACATAAGATACTCTTATCACCCAGGAGATTCCAAGGAGTATAGGGACTTGTGTCAGCAACCAGGGTCTAAGACCAAATGTTAGAACAAAAGATGCTCCTGGTGCTTTTATCACTTAGGAAACTACAAGGGGTTTCAGAGCTCTTTGTCAGGAACCAGGGGCCAAAAAATAGGGGGTTTTTCCTATTATTTCACAGAGGCCATCTACAAGCCAAAGAGAGAGAGGCCTCAAGAAAAAACAAACCTATAGATATCTTGATCTTGGACTTTGAGCCTCCAGAACTGTGAGAAAATACATTTCTGTTGCTCAAGCCACCCCCAGACTGTGGTATGTAATTATGGGAGCCCTAGAAAACTAATCCAATCTATATAGAGATATATAGATACCTTTGTCTCTCTCATACACATATACAACAAAACATTCCAAAACATAATCAAAATATGTAAAGAGGGGTGGCTGGCTGGCTGAGTCAGTATAGCATGCAAGTCTTGATCTCGGGGTCATGAGGTCAAGACCCACATTGTGCACAGAGATTACTTAAAAAGTAAGTAAATAAAGTAAAACTTAAATATATACAGAGAGCTTTCAAGAAAAAAATAGGAAAACGGACAAAGGACTTAAATGGACAATTCACAAAAAGTAAATCAAATACCAATAAATATCCAAGAAGATGCTAAGACTCATTATGTCCTCCTTTTGGGCTGCATCTTTTCTACTGACCAAGCCCTGTTTCTCTACCAGCTCTCTGCATGTTGTTGCCCATTCCAGTTCTCCCCCATTACGATACGCACACCAAGTGCCTGGACAGTTCTGTACACAGGTAGGTACTTAATAACTATTGGTGACAATTTAGTAGTGTTCTGAGGTAGAGAAAAAAAACTAGTTTTAAGATAATTCGAGAAGCTATCATAATGGTTCCAAAAAAAATAAAAGGAAGAATAACCAGCTCTAGTAAGTAAAAAAGAAAACTGTTTATCACAAGTCATGAAAGAAATGCAAATCAAAAAGCAAGGAGATTACTTTTTGCAAGTTTCCATAATATAAATAACCAAAAGCTAGAAAGCCTTGCTACTTGGAGTTCAGTAAAATGTATTTTTAGTTTGTTGGTGGCATTGTCAGTTGGTAAATACAATTTGGCAAAGCATTCTTTTCTTAAACTCTAAAGAATAAATCAAAATATGGAAAACATCATATGAAAGCCAATGTTTATAATCATGGTATTTACAATAACCAAAAATTAGAAATACTTCCAAATGTCCAGTATTAAAGGAATTGTCATAGGAACTACAGGACAGCCACTCAAGGGAATAATAGAGTGACACCAAAAGGACAAATATAAAGACCAGATATCAATATAGGGTTAATATAAATGCATATGTTAGGGTATAAAATTACATATGCATAATGACTACAGCTATGCAAACACATGCAAATAAAGAAAAACTAGAAAGAATAAAGAATCTCAATTTTAGGAGTTATTTTTCTCTTCCTTTTTCTCTATTTCAAACTTTCAACATTTTTGTAGTGTTCATTTCTTAAAACACTAAAATTTTATTAGGATAAACACATCATTCATTTGTGTATAGATGAGTGAGGTAGACGATGCCTGCAAATTTAAAAAGGTTATTCCCAACCTAGGAGTCCCGAAATAAAGACTTCGATAGTTATAATAACAGCTGACACTTCCTGAAATCTTTCTCTGTGTCAGCCCCGTGCTCAGCGCTTTACAAGAACAGTCCCATGTAGTCCTCCAACAGTCAGGTGAAGCAGACAGGATTGTCTTCTCATCTAATGGATGAGAATAGGGGAAACGGTGGAGATGAACTAGTTTCCAGGTGCATACCGTTTCCGAGGAGTTGTCACAGACAGCTAGCTGCCCCCCGAGATGCATGCCTTCTCTTCTACGATGGAGAATCATGGCTGGGAAGAAGCTGCCAAGCCAGGACTATGCCCCAGGCCCTCCCCGACCCTGACGTTGCATCCAGGCGGAGCCATCCTACTGGAAGGCATACAACATGTCCTCTGAGGACACAATCGGTCCACAGGGCAAACGCCGATCTATTAAGGAGGATCAGATCTACAAGTTAGTCAAAAGTCTGAAACTAAAGGTGAGTGACTAGCAGAAATAATGTCCTTTTCATTTAAAAAAAAAAAGGTGTTAAAATACAGCAATATCATTTGTCACCAACTCGACTGCCGACATTTGAAAAATGGTACTTCCCAGGATTGAACAGAGTGCCAGGAAATGGGCCGTTTCCCGTCCTGCTGGGGAAGAGCAAGCTGATGCTGCCTTTCTGTGGCAGTTTAGCAACAAGTATTGGGAGTCCAAACACTTCAGAATTCCGTAAAATCCTTGACCTAGGAATTCTTTGGGAAGCTATCCTAATGAAATAAGAGATATGGGTACAAATATATAGCAAAAGTATTGTCAACGTCAGAAATTTTTATAAGCCTAGTGGAAACCACATAAATAGTTATAGGGAAGTGGACAAATTCTACTTTAGCTGCACAGTGGGTTACTATGCAGCTATTTTAAATTATATTCCAAAAGAATATTTAACAGCATGGAATGATCATGATACATTATACAGTGTGATTCCATTCTTACTGTGTTTTAAAAACACATCTATATCAGGCATGCATTTTCTGCTTCCATACAGGTGCAAGAACTATCACATTTCCTTATTTCTCTAAATGGAACGAAATCTGGCTTAGAGTCCCATCCTGCCTGGCTGAAAGGAAGAACTGTGTCAAGGACTGTTGCCCACCTTCACACACACACACACACACACACACACACACACACACACACACCTTTCTCTGGATCTTCCTACTATCCTGGGGCTTATGTGGTACCAAGAAATGGAAGAGGTGCCCATCTTTAGACCATGCTCAGCTGTCCAACCACAACTCCTCAAAGTACCCTTTGATATTGACAAGGACTGCAGTTCTGGAGGTAGGAGGGGGGGATGCTTATTGCACTGGACTTGTCATTGGATTGACTTTGGGAGACTTGTACCGATGATCTCAAAACAGTGATGTTCAGTGTTCTGTCCCCTGGGATAGACCATAGAGGCTTTGCCACCCTGGGGTACTGGGTGGGAGGGGCACAGATCTCTGACTCCGAAGGCACCTGTGCTCTCCTCTATCTCTCTTAGGGACTTCAGCTCTTTTCTAGGAACACTCTACTCTTCAAGTTCCATTGTATTTTCCTCTCCATATAGGACAATTCTGCCTTAATTCCATGATAAGCTGAATCTTCCAAACTAAGGCCTTGGTTGACTATTTCTTCAATGACCCTGAGACCCAAATAAACTGTCATTCTCCCTTTCTCAAACCCAATCCACATACACATGCACACTCACACTCAAACCCACACACAAGCCCACACACAGATGAGCTTAAACCTTAAGATACAAAGGGAAAAGTGGTTTTTATATTTCTTCTCAGAAGTTTGTGTATGTGTTGAGAGAAGAGGATAAAAATGGAAGGGATGGAATGGGAGAAGTGGGGGAATTCATTACATTTTTATCCTCTTTCACCTAAGCAGTGAGAACGAGTAATCAAACTTGCCACATATGTGTGCTCCTTGTATTTGTTATAATTTTCTCAAATTTCTACAATTAATATAGGTCATTTTATTATTTAAAAGAGTGCAAGTAATTTTTTCCATGCCAACATATCAACTATATTTCTTTTTTCTAATTTTCTTACCACCATTCCTAATATGCCAATGTATTTTTAAAACAGAATAACTAGAAAGCAAAGAGATTTACTTTATTGAAGGGCACAGGCTGTGGCTGTAAGGGCATTTAAAAAAATGAGAAAGGGGTCATCTGGGTGGCTCAGCCAGTTAAGTGCATCCAACGCTTCATTTCAGCTCAGGTCATGATCTCAGGGTCGTGAGATGGAGCCCTGAATCGTGCTCCTTGCTGAGTCGGGAGTCTGCTTAAGATTCTCTCTCTCCCTCTCCCTCTGCCCCTCCCCCCACACACTCTCCCTCTCAAATGAAATAAATAAATAAAATATTTTTAAAAAATGAGAAAGAGGGAGGAGTGTGGGGGATTGGGATAGGCCGGTGACGGGTATTAGGGAGGGCACGTATTGCATGGTGCACTGGGTGTTATACGAAAGTAATGGATCATGGAGCATTACATCAAAAACTAGGGATGTACTGTATGGTGACTAACATAATAAAAACTCATTATAAAAAAACAAGAAAGAAATTCTAAAAATGTTTTTTAAGTGGTAGCTTCACAGGTAACTTTCTTAGGTGACTAAGCTAATGTTAACAATGATTTTAGGTGTAACCATCTAGATTGATTGCTTTACTTGCTTGATTTAAATCTTTTTCTCTCCTTCTATAAATATTCCAAGCTTGATACCATTAGTGTACCCACACATAGGTGTGCACCCACATTGTGACTAAATGTCTCTGTCCTTGAAGAAATAACACATATTCATTCCTCCAATTCAAAACACGATCTCATTAGGGGATGGGGTCTTAGATGGCCTCAAGTTCCACAAAAATTCTATCATCCTCCATTTTTCCTCTTTCAGAATCAGAGATTCTCTTACCAACTGTCAACAGCCCAACCATCAAATAGGAGTAGAGATGGTGATCGTCCCACAAAAAAGCCAGTAGCCCCATGGAGGTGCCTGGAATAATGAGAATCCCACACACCCTCCCACTTCATTTTCCATTCTAGAGGCATTCTATTTCAGTGCTCTCTCCTCCTTTCCATCCTTTTTTTTTTTTTTCCCCCATTTGGGCACCTATCCAGACATTAAAATTCATATCTTTCTTTAAGAAATCTCCGTCACAAACCATCATTATCTTTGGCTCTAGCATAGATAAGTCTTACATATGTGGTTCAAAGTACCCTGGAGGGAGACAGGCAGTGGATGGAAAACAAAGAGTAAAAAACAGAAGTATTCAGTAATATTTCCCCCATGTTGGACCCATCTGATTCAGGAATGCCTCGTGTTCAATACCAAACCCAGGAATGATTTGATACAGATGTATTTAAGGGATTCTTGTCTTTTCTCCTCTAAGTTGCCCTTAGTCACCCTGAAATCATGAGCAGGTTTTTTAGTACAAAAGACAACCCCTACAGGCCCCAGAAATGAACTCATCTGCTAGTCATTGGCTCCAAGTTCAGGCACTATTTCCTGCCTGGATTTTGTATGTCCTTGGTTTTCAGAGCAGATCCTACTCACAGGGAGCTCAGAGAAAGAGAATATACATGAGAGACACTGAGAGGACAGACCTGGCTCCAACAGTTCTTCCACAGCCAGCACATCCAAAGATGGCCTTTTGTTTTGCAGCTGTAGCCAAGATAATGATGTTCAGAACATCCTTTCCCAAATTCACATTGTTCTGAAACTGAACTAAAGGACTGTGTGGTCCCTGCGGGTTATGTCTTTAACTAATTCCATATTTATTATATACTACTATTTGCCAAGCATTGTGCATATTTGTCTTTGTAACACCGGTCTTAGTCATCATAAGCATACAATAAGTGTTTGTTTATTTCGATGAATGAATATTTTCCCAATTAGAATGTGAGCTCTAAGCAGTCAGGGACTTGAACTTGACAGATCTTGGGTGCTTCAAAAACTTGTGTTGAAGTGATGGGTTGATTAATTAATTAGCGTGTGACTAAAGTAATCAACCCACACCAAAAGAAGTTGCAGTGGACAGTAGTGGGAAAAAATATGTTCGTACAATGGAAATATTTGGGGCTTTTTGAAGTTAGGCCTGAATGCAAATTCCAGGTTTATCTTCCCAGTGTGATTTCCCCATATGTAAAAGAAAACAGGGGCACTTGGGTGGCTCAGTCGATTGAGCGTCCAACTCTTGATTTCAGATCAGGTCATGATCTCAGGGTTGTGAAATCAAGCCCCATAGTGCTCTGCGCTGGGCATGGAAACTGCTTAAGATTCTGTCTCTCCATCTCCCTCTGCCCCTCCCCACCTAGGAAAATTAAACAAATAAATAAAGTGCAGGTGATGATGCTTATTTCATAATGGTGGTGGAAGATTAATGTGCTGCAGAAAGTTCCTAGAACAATGCTCAACAAATATTCTGTCTTCTTCCATTTTCCCCAATCTCATCAGGAGGTGGACGTGTGGGGCTGGAAGAAAGAAAGGAGATTAGTCCTGGTCAAGAATCTCAGTGCACGTGTTTCTTCAAGGACCTCCTGGAAAGGAGAGTATAACAGAGACTGGTTGTACCCTCGAACATATGCTTCTCTTTTCCTCAAGGCTGGAATCCCTAGGTTTCAACACATGGATGCTGAGAAGAAAAGTACATTTCCCAGTCCCTCCTGTCATTAGCTGTGCCTGTATGACTGAGTTCTACCCAATGGAATATAAATGTATTTCTGGGGCGCCTGGGTGGCACAGCGGTTAAGCGTCTGCCTTCGGCTCAGGGCGTGATCCCGGCGTTATGGGATCGAGCCCCACATCAGGCTCCTCTGCTATGAGCCTGCTTCTTCCTCTCCCACTCCCCCTGCTTGTGTTCCCTCTCTCGCTGGCT